>NC_050073.1:116862573-117193593 GCF_009764565.3 Dermochelys coriacea
AGTGTTTGATACAGCACCTCATGAAATCTTTCTTGAAAAATTAATTCAAGTCCTTTCAGATTGGAGGACTATCCCTGACCGAGGAGATAGGAGGGGGGCTGACACTCAGATAAGCCCCTTGTTGAAAGAACCAGCTTTTGGGGCATGTAAAGGAGACTCTCAGTTTTCATATAAAATAAATAAGTCTTGAGTGAAGAACTTTTCCCTTGCAAAGATACCCGTGAAAGTGTAACCTACTGTAATCCAATGCAAACCAGTAGCCAAAGTTGATAGCAACATGCAGCTGGACACCACTTCTGCTGCAGGAAACAGGGGACCTAATGATTTCCCATCCACTTAAACATTTTGATAGGGATTTTCAGAAGCAGTCAGCATTGGCCTAATTCTGCTGAATTAATGGTAAATGTAGTTAGTCTGACAGCTGAGTGTGGAGTGTATCCCAAAGAATCATCTAGATCATGCTTCCCCGAGTCCTGAGGCCAGCTCTGTGCATAATGATAAGACAGTCATGGACACAAATTGGTTGCACTTGTGTGGGAAAATAGCAAAAATTGTTCTGCAGCTTGTCCCAAAATACAAATTCTAGCTCTGCTTGTGAAAATGGCCACCCCGCTCTGACTGTACAAAATCAGGGTTGCCATCTGTAGCAGCTACTGCAAGAGAAATACCTTCCTTGGGTCTCCTATCAGTGACTCTAAACTCACCAAGTGGTCCCTGCAAGCCTCTCCACCAGCAGTGCAGAAGGAGGAGGAGGAGAAGAGACTGAGCCAAGCTATTGCTGGGAGTCTTGTAGCCTCTCCAGCCTGCCAGCCTTCACTCTGAAAAGCTGGTGCTGAGAGTAAGCATGGAGCCCTATTCCCCAGTCCACCAGAGACCTGCAGCTAGGGGAGATCTTCCCCCCAAAAGAAGTAAGCAGATCTTTCTCCACGACTGACCACTCACCACAGAGCCAGAGACTGAGGGATACCTTGCCAGCCACTACGGCTGCCAATAATGGCTACTGGACAGTCCCCCTGCTATAAGGAAATGCTGCCAGGTAAAGGAGCATCAATGAGATGCTGAAAGGGGAGTTTGGTGAGAAAAGCAGAACTGGGGAGGGAAGTAAAGGACTGATTGTTAGGAGAGTGGGAGCTGACGGATTTGTGATGGTAAGAAGGCAGGGAAAGGTGAGTGAACAGTGTGGAATGAATGGATCTGGGGATGGGAAAGGAGGGAGAGGAGAGTATTTTACCCAGGGAGCATCACCTGTATCAATGAGTGTGAAGGAAAATTGTAGAAAGGAGCCTTTTGGTATAAATTTGTGGCCACAAATCACTGTGCACTGAAACCTGGCTAAAAGATCACAAGCAAAGGGGAACATAGCCCAGATCTAGTTAGACCAGGGGAGAGAGTTAACAGCCCACAGAGGGGAAACAACGAGAGAACTTGCCTGAACTGCTAACTCAGGAAGGAGAGACCTCCAGTTAAGAGGAAGATCAAAAGAGGAGGCAGGCTGGAGCCAGGGCCCTGAGAAAGGGAAGAAGTAGCATTTTTCTTTTTTTTCTGGGGAGGACTAAGGGATTGGGGGAGAGGGGTGATCTAAGGATTCTGGGAAAGAACAGGTGAGCTGTTCAAAACTTTAATCAATAATTTGGAAATAAATGATAAAATCCCTGCTGATAAAACTTGTAGATAACACAAAAGGTATGTCTACACTGCATGCTTCTTCAAGTGACATGTAGAGTACATACACGGGTAGCCCACCAATGATAGGTATTAATAGCAGTGTATGTGGGGAGGCATGACTTAGGTGAGTACAGTACAGACATGCCTGAAGCCTGTAGGTATGTACGCGAGTACCTATTCTATGCAACTCTCTACTCATCCAAGCAGTGCCTCCCCATCTACACTGCTATTTTTAGCAGTGTAGTGTCCCACTGCCTCCCCACTGCTGGAGCCTTTCCCCACTGCAAGACAAGGCTTGGGCAGGGGTGAAAGGCTGCGGCAAGGAGGAGTCACTGGGGAGCTGCTGAAGCTTTTTTCTATTGTCTCCCCCATCCTGGAGCCTTTCACTGACACATAACTTCACACCAGAGTGTGGATGCAGTTTGTCATTCACTGTGGCATATAGCTACACATACCCTACATGCCACTGACACTGATGAAAAAAGAAAAGGAGTACCGGTGGCACCTTAGAGACTAACAAATTTATTAGAGCATAAGCTTTCGTGAGCTACAGCTCACTTCATCGGATGCATTTGGTGGAAAAAACAGAGGAGAGATTTATATACACACACACAGAGAACATGAAACAATGGGTTTATCATACACACTGTAAGGAGAGTGATCACTTAAGATAAGCCATCACCAGCAGCAGGGGGTGGAAAGGAGGAAAGGTCCCTAAAAGGTAGATAAACATGGTCTCCATTTTACAGATAGGAAAACTGACACATGGAGAAGTGGGAGACAGGCTGGTTTATTTGCTGCCATCCCATTACACCCTTAGCCTTGCAGCTGCCCCAAACTCCAGTTCAAAGTCTCTCAACTCCACAACGGTTTTTCCTCTTGGGAGTCTGCTGTGTGACTGTGGGCTATAAAAAGGAGGAGCCCATTCACGGTGACAGGACCAGCAGTTTGGCTAGAGGAGAAAGTGGCATCTCAAGGCACTGAAACTTTCCATGCTTTGGAAGAGCACTGTGCTACGCTTGTGTAGTGTGAACAGGAGAACTGGACCATACTGAAGGTAGAACCAAATAGGGAACATGGTGATGTGAATGCCATGAGCAGAGTTAGTGCGCTCTAGTGTCTCTCACCCTTACAAAAAGAGGACACTGCTGGGTCCCAAACCCCTCTGCTCCATTACCACCATGTTTTGTTGGTAGTGCAAAATGCCACATCCTTAAAGGCTCACAAATTATAAAAGATCGTAGAAAGGATGGGGGGAGAATGTCCAGAACTTTGGCTGCCCTACAGAGGGGTAAATCTCTCCTTCAATGCAATGGGCTCAAATGTACTGGGTTTTGCTGTATTTTACAGGTCACTGTACAAGCTCTGCTGAATTTGGCTCCTTGCCTTGATAAAGGTGGCTTTAAACAAATGAGGGTGTCATGATAGGGGGGAGGCGAGACTGGTGTGACAACCCTATTTATAGCAATTGGCATAGGAAAATATGTTCTACCATCATGAGTACATACTGGAGATAGCCTTCCTAGAAGGAGGTTGCTCTCTGAAGTGTGGCTTCTGGTACTGTCCCCTTGTACTGAAAAGCTCTGCTATTGATGCTAGTGACCAAGCACTGATTTGATGATATACCAACTGCTAGTGAGGCTAGAGAAAACTAAAATAGAGACCAGGTGGAAATTGGTGAACCTAAGAGAATTAGTTGTTAGAAATCTGAGGATAACCAAATAACCATCATTATAAATAACGGAGGGAAAATAAGCCCTAAACCTCAGTCAGTCCCTGAAGGCTTGCAAGCTGTTTAAGTCTATGCTACATCGTTTTGTCACTAATGTTGGCTTCTACTTTCTCAATCAGAAATGCAACCCAGGATCACTTGATAGAAAAACTGCTTTCAGAACTAGGTTCAGAGAGATAAATAATAATTGAAACAATATTGTATAGAGTTCTACTTCCGAAGGCTATACCCAGGGATTTTAAATTGTGAGTGGTTAATTACTCCCTGATGGTGAGGGGTGGAGCTCAACTAAGTAGAGACTTTGTATAAAAAAAATCACTTGCTAGGTGAACTCAAGAGCAGTAAATGGAAGCAGATAACAGGAGAGTTGTGGAGGGCATTTGGAGAAGGAATGTGAAAGGCTTATCTGCCAGGGTCAGCTCTTCATGCAATTCAAGATGGTCAGCAACGGAACAGTGGTGGTGACTTGCAAAGGATGTGCCATGAGGCCAGAGGCCAGAAGGGACTTCCTGTGCATGAAGTGCAAGTTGATGGCTTTCTTGTAGGAAAAGATTCTTGGATAGGAGGGGCAAGGAGAAATACTACTGAGAAGCTGAGGAGTTCCTAGACAGCCAGGTTTGGGAAACATCAATACCTCTTGTTCAAGGAAGAAAGCAGTTGGCCACCTGTGATGCAGCAGGGAGGGGGGAGTGTTGACCTGGGAATGTGGCAGGGGAGTTTCGCTCCCTGCGAATGGGATACCTGAGAGCCTGTAACCTGACCAGGAGGGGGAGAGGGAGGTAACACCTCTGCCCTGGGAATGTGGACAAAAGGCTGCAGGAGAGAGCCTGCTGGGATGGGGGGGTTAGTTTCAGTTTGGTGCTGGGTGGTGGAACACAGGGAACCCCAGGGCCGGGGTCTAAGCTCCCTGCTCCCCCAGAAGGACTTGACTGAGGGGTCCTGGTTGTACCCCCAAGCTCTGTTTTAGACTGTGTTCCTATTGTCCAATAAACCTTCCATTTTACTGGCTGGCTGAGAGTCACAGTGAATCCCAGGAAAAGGGGTGCATGCCCCGGACTCCCCTACACTCTGTGACACCACCAAGGAGTCTGGGAGAGGAGGTTTGGCAATTCATAACCACCAGAGGCAATCAGTCACTTTGGCATTCTTTGCAGGGGGGGTGGTAGACAAGGATGGGCAGGCTGTGGCCACCACGGAGAAGAGGATCAGGAGGAATTCCCACATTTAGAAGTTTCCAATTGACAGCAGGTCCTCAACATGGAAACTATGGAAGATACCTCTCAAGATCCAGCTTATCTGATGGAACAGAGAGATGTAGAGGACACACCTATGGATGGCAGCTCAGCCTAAACTGTATGAAAATCAAACTTGACACAAAGAATTCTCCAACCCTCCAGAGGAAGACATGTGATCTTTGTTGGGAATTCAATACCCAGAAGAATAGAAAGAACATTTTGCGAGGGACAAGAGGACAATAGGACAGAGTGCTATCTTCCCAAAGCCAAGACACAAGATGTCACACTAAGATTGGATAGGCTTTTGAAGTCAACAGGCAAGAATCCATTGGTGATGGTTCATATTGGCGCTAATGACTGTGTGTTGTAGGATCTCTCTCAGAGAATAGATTGCTTCAGGGAACTTGGAAGCGTGCAGAAGAAGATCATCACTTGGACATTCTCTTGATATCCATAAGCAAAAGAAGACAGAAGGCAGAAGATTCTGGAAATGAACAACTGGCTAGGTAAATGGTGTAGGCTTCTCATTTCGTGGAACATTGTTCCACCTTCTATGAGGAGAGAGAGCTATATAGTTTGGATGGCCTCCACCTCAGTAGAAGGAGAACCAATTTCCTTGGGGTGCTAGAATAGTCAGGAGGGAGTGAAATTAATAACAAAATGCTGGGGTAAAAAGGAGGAAGATATCAGCACAAAATTGAGCCACTGAGACCATTATTATTCAAGGAACCAAAGCACATGAAGAGAAGAAATTCTTTAATTGCGTATATGCCAATGTGAGAAGCCTGGGTAACAAACAAGAGCAATTGTTCATAAATTCAATCTAGCTGGTATTATTGAAACATGTGGGATGATTCACATGATCAGAATGTTAAAAATCAATGATAATAACCTATTAGGAAGGATTGAGTGGGCAAATGGGAAGGGGGAGTGACACTTTTGTGTCAAAAATAGCATTATCTGTTTGAGTCACTGATAGCTCTGAAGAAAATTATCTTGAATGCTTGTGGATGAATGTTGTAACAGATAAAGCACAAGATGGGGGTATTTGTTGGTGTCTGCTACAGACCACCAAGTCACACTAGGGAACAGGATGACTGCCGTCTTACTCTCTTGTCTATAATGTGTAGGAAACAAAGTTGCATGATCATGGGGGACTTCAATTTGAGTGACACATATTGGAGGTTTCATGCTGCAGGTACTAAAACATCCTTAGACTTTCTAAATATTTCCTAACTCAAAAATGTTGTACCCAACACAAGGGAATTCTATATTAGACTTTGTCTTAACAGACAAAAAGGAAAGATCGCAGACCTAAAACTTAATGGTAACTTAGGTACCAGTGATCTTGAGTTGATCACATGATGATGTGCAAACTGAATAAAGGCCAGAGTAGTTATATATATATATATCTAGCACTCCAAGGAAATTGGTTCCCCTTCTACTGAGGTGGAGGCCATCCAAACTATATAGTTCTCTCTCCTCATAGAAGGTGGAGCAATGATCCACAAAATGAGAAGCCTACACCATTTACCTTTATATATATATTGTGACGGAGCAAGGCCAGATGGCTATGGAAGAGTAGTGGGAGATAGATATATTAGCAAAACAAATCCCTGGTACCAGGATAAGTGAAATGGCAGCTGATCCAGATCAATTAAGACACCTGGGGCCAATTAAGAACTTTCCAGAAGTCAGGGAGAAGGCTAGGTTGATTGGGACACCTGAAGCTGGCTGAAACTAGTTAAAAGCCTCCCAGTTAGTCAGGTGGGTGTACATGTCAGGAGCTGTGGGAAGAAGTTGTGCTGTTGGGAGGCTGAGTTGTACACACCATATCAGGCACAAGGAAGGAGGCCCTGAGGTAAGGGTGAAGTGCAGCTTGAGGAAGGGAGGGCTGCTGTGGGGGAAGTAGCCCAGGGAATTGTACGTCATGTTTCTAAAAGGTCAGCTACCATAGCTGATACTATTAGGGTCCCTGGGCTGGAGCCCGGAGTAGAGGGTGGGCCCGGGCTCCCACCCTACCACCTTTGCCCCTGTTTAACCAGTGAGACTGGGAGACAACAGGGACTGTGCAAGGAAGGATAACTTCTCCTCACCTCCCTCGCTGGCTTATGATGAAAATGGCTCAGTAGACTGTGACCCTTGTCTCTAGAGAAAGAAGGGTTATGTGGAGGGTCACAGTGAGCCTCTGAGGCTAGCGAAATCCGCCAGGAAATGCGGGACCCACGGAGGCAAGGACAGAGCTTTGTCACAACTGATGTCAGGAGTGGACTTCGTTCACACCATGGCGGAAGAAAGAGGGTTTTTTTTTTTTTTTTTAAAAAGTGCACTGGGGTTTTGGATTTTTTTTTTGTTTCGGTTTTTGTTTGTTTGCTTTGTACTACAATGGAGGAGGTGGTAAGAGCTCTGGTTCAAGCCATGGCAGCCCAGCAGGAGGCCACCTGTGTTCAGGCAATGGCACAACAGGAGTCTATGCGGCTACAGCAGGAAACCAATCAATTATTGATGAGCCAGGCGACCCAAGATCATGCCCTCTTGAGAGAGGTGGTGGACCAGCTGAAGATCCTCACCACCCAGGCCCGGGGGTCCGACGGGACGCGAACCCTGAGGGCCACTGGTTGTCTGCCAAAGATGACGTCAGGAGATGACGTAGAGGCATATCTCCTCTCATTCGAAAGGACTGCTCAGTGTGAGGCGTGGCCCCAGGAGCAGTGGGCCAGCATTCTCACCCCTTTTTTGTGTGGAGAGGCCCAGAAGGCCTACTTTGACTTGCCTGCCACGGATGCCACTGACTATACCTGTCTGAAGGCAGAGATCCTAGCACGATCAGGGGTAACGGCAGTGGTAAGGGCCCAGAGATTCTATGAGTGGAAATACCAAGAGAACAAACCCCTGAGGTCCCAGCTATTTGACCTCATACACCTCGCATGGAAGTGGTTACAGCCCGAGGTGTGCAGGCCAGAGGAGATTTTAGACACCGTGGTCATAGATCATTACATGCGGGGACTGCCGCCAGATCTCCGCAAATGGGTAGGGCAGAACAATCCGTCCACGTACAACAAGATGATCGCGCTGGTAGAAAGATGGATGAAAGCCAGGGAACTGACCTGACTACCCAAGGAAGGCCCCTTTCGAAGCAAGCACCCAACCCCAACCCTGGAAGGTTGGGCAGCCAAACCCCTGAGGAGTCCTAGGTGGAAGAAGGGGGGGGCAAAAACCAGTGGGGACCCCAGAAGAAAAGGTTTGGCCTGATTGGGGGGAACCCCAGGACTAAACCCCCTAACCCCCGGGATAGGGGAGTGATTAAAAGCAATTATAGATGTTATGCATGTGGGGAGTGGGGACACAAAGCAGCACAGTGTCCCAACACCGAGGAGCCTATGCAATGTAACTTGGGGGATTGGGAGGTCCCATGCTTCCTTATCAACCTCACAGGGGTCACATTAGCCCCGCATAATTACACCAGGCCAGTGAGGAGAAATGGAGCAGAGACTACAGTGCTTGTAGACTCTGGGAGTGCTATCACCCTCATATCGGGTAAGCAGGTAAAAAATAGTCAGCTGCAAGCCAAACGCGTAGCAGCGACGTGTGTGCATGGGGCCGTGAGCCATTACCCCACCATCCCAGTGGAGCTAGAGGCTCAGGAAAACCCCATTGAGGTGACCGTGGGCGTAGTTCCTGAACTCCCATATCCTGTAGTCATTGGGAGGGACTATCCAGGGTTTGATAATTTACTTCCCCCGGAGAGGCTGGAGGGAGTTGGGGACCCTGAGAACAGCAACTCGTCACCGGGGGAATGTCAACCCCCGATGTTTGCTGAGATTTCTCAGGATCTGTTCTCAGCCCCCCAAAGACCCGGAAGACAGAAAAAGAGAGGAAGGCCATGAAAGCCTTGGGAACCCGGATCCTGACCCAGGGCCAGAAGACCTCCCTAGCAGGCAGATGGACGTGAGCAGCCAACAGAGAAACTTCTACCACAGAAAGTGAGTCAGAAGCTGCCCCCAGCCATGACGGCGGCAAGCCGTTGGAAGAAGCAGAAGCCAGCCCCTGGGACCTTGGGTAGGTTAGTCCCAGGAGAGAGACTTTTGGACGGGACCAGGCGGAGGACCCCAGATATGATAACGCCAGGAAAGAGGTGGCTGAGATCGATGGGATACCCGTGGATGGGAAGGACCGGGGTTCCGGACCTTACTTTATAGTGAAGAAAGATCTCCTGTACTGCGGGGTGCAAATGAAGGAGCAAGAGATACAACAACTTCTGGTGCCACAAAAACATCAAAAAGCCATATTGAGTCTCGCCCACAGTCACCTGTTTGGAGGACACCTAGGGGTAGAGAAAACCCAGGCATGGATCCTGCGGAGGTTCTTCTGGCCAGGAGTACATGAAGATGTCTGGCGATATTGCATCTCTTGTCCGGAGTGTCAGTTACATAGCCCTCGCCCGCACTTGCGGGCTCCTTTGATACCTCTTCCAATAATAGAGGTTCCTTTCGAATGGATAGCCATAGATCTGTCCCTAGAGAGGACAGCTCGGTGCCACCAACATGTGCTTGTTGTACTGGACTATGCAACCCGGTACCCGGAAGCTGTTCCCCTGCGCAACACAGCTTCCAAGACAATAGCTAAGGAGCTAGTACAGATCTTTGTCCGGGTTGGGCTACCCAAGAAGAGATTGACTGATCAAGGGACACCTTTCATGTCCAAGTTGATGAAAAATCTCTGTTCATTGCTCCATGTACAAGCCCTACAAACCTCTGTACATCACCCGCAAACAGATGGCTTTGTGGAAAGGTTCAATAGTACCCTCAAGGCCATGATCAGGAAAGTGGTTAGCCAGGATGGGAAAGATTGGGATACCCTATTGCCTTACCTCATGTTCGCCATCCGGGAGGTTCCGTAAGCCTCCACGGGTTTCTCTCCATTCGAACTACTATATGGGCGCCACTCTCGGGGCATATTGGATATAGCCAGAGAAGCCTGGGAAGAGGAGCCAAATCCCGGAAGGAACATAGTTGAGCACGTACTGCAGATGAGAGATCAGATAGCCCGAATTACGCCCATTGTACGGGAACACTTGGAGAGAGCACAGGAGACCCAACAAACCCATTATAACCACCAAGCGAAACTTCGATGGTTCCAACCAGGAGATCGGGTGATGGTACTGGTGCCCACAGCAGAAAGTAAACTGGTGGCCCAGTGGCAGGGACCCTACGAAATAATTGAAGCGTGGGAGAGGTGAACTATAAGGTGCGGCAGCCAGGCCGCCGGAAATCGGAGCAAATTTACCTCATCAATCTTCTAATTCTAATCTTCTGGCACGATCGAGAGGCATGCTTAGTCATGCAGGAGACCCTTCCCCAAGAGGATAACTTACACGAGCAAGTGAGGATATCATCCGACTTGACACCGGTCCAAAAGATCGAGGCAGCCGACATGATTAATCGCAACAGAGATGTGTTCTCTACAAAACCAGGGCGGACGACTGAGACCTATCACCATATCCACGTGATCTCCGGAGCCAAGATAACATTGAGACCCTACCAAATCCCAGCAGCCAAAAGAGAGGAAATCAAGGTCGAAGTAAAGAAAATGTTAGAATTAGGGGTTATTGAAGAATCTTACAATCAGTGGTCCAGTCCAATTGTTCTATTCCTAAACCTGACGGTACCATGAGATTCTGTAACGGCTTTCGCTGACTGAATGAAATATCCCACTTTGATGCATACCCCATACCATGCATCGATGAACTGGTTGACCGACTGGGTAGTGCCCGATTCTTGACTACACTGGATCTGACAAAAGGGTACTGGCAGATTCCTCTGACCAAAGAAGCTAAAGAAAAGACAGCATTCTCCACCCCAGATGGCTATTCCAGTACACCATCCTCCCTTTTGGGCTACATGGGGCCCCAGCCACATTCCAGCGCCTCATGGATAAGCTGCTGCACCCCCATACTAGTTATGCAGCTGCATACCTAGATGATGTCATCATCCATACGCCAGACTGGGGAACCTACTTGGAGAAAGTTGAGGCAGTACTGCACACCTTAAGGCGGGCTGGCCTCACTGCTAATCCCGCTAAATGCGCCATAGGGCTAGCAGAGGCTAAGTACCTCGGATATACTGTGGGAAGGGGCATAGTGAAGCCCCAAATGAATAAGCTACAGGCAATTCAAAACAGGCCCTGCCGACTCGAAAAAAGCAGGTCCGTGCATTCCTAGGCGTGGTAGGCTACTACCGACGGTTTATTCCCCACTTCGCCACTAGGGCAAGTCCCCTAACGGACCTGGTGAAGGCCCGAGGTCCAGATGTGGTAAAGTGGACCGATGCCACAGAGGGGGCATTTACAGACCTTCGGACGGCCCTATGTAATGACCCCGTACTCATAGCCCTGGACTTTAACAGGGAATTTATTTTACAAACAGACGCTTCCGAGGTGGGGTTGGGAGCAGTTCTGTCGCAAATGGTGGGAGAAGAGGAACACCCAATCCTCCACCTAAGCAGAAAGCTTCTCCCAAGAGAACAGAAATATGCAGTAGTCGAGAGAGAATGCCTTGCTGTCAAATGGGCTATGGAGACACTGCATTATTACCTCTTAGGCCGGCGATTTACTCTTGTGACGGACCATGCACCCCTCCAGTGGATGCAGCGGAATAAGGAAAAGAATATACATACGGCACAGGGCTGGATGCCACCATGGCAACACTGATGGTCTGTCATGAGCATACTGCCTGGTGTCCCAAGTTGCCAAACTCTATGGTGTTGAGCAGAGGGGGGGATATGTGACCGGGCAGGGCCAGATGGCTATGGAAGAATAGTGGGAGATAGATATATTAGCTCCAGGCTAAACAAATCCCTGGTACCAGGATAAGTGAAATGGCAGCTGCTCCAGGTCAATTAAGAAACCTGGGGCCAATTAAGAACTTTCCAGAAGTCAGGGAAAAGGCTAGGTTGATTGGGACACCTGAAGCCAATCAGGGGCAGGCTGAAACTAGTTAAAAGCCTCCCAGTTAGTCAGGTGGGTGTGCACGTCAGGAGCTGTGGGAGGAAGTTGTGCTGTTGGAGAGGCTGAGTAGTACACACCATATCAGGCACAAGGAAGGAGGCCCTGAGGTAAGGGTGAAGTGGAGCTTGAGGAAGGGAGGGCTGCTGTGGGGAAAGTAGCCCAGGGAATTGTACATGTCAGGTTTCTAAAAGGTCAGCTACCATAGCTGATACTATTAGGGTCCCTGGGCTGGAGCCCGGAGTAGAGGGTGGGCTCGGGCTCCCGTCCCCCCACCTTTGCCCCCTGTTTAATCACTGAGACTGGGAGACAACAGAGACTGTGCAAGGAAGGATAACTTCTCCTCACCTCCCTCGCTGGCTTATGATGAAAATGGCTCAGTAGACTGTGACCCTTGTCTCTAGAGAAAGAAGGGTTACGTGGAGGGTCACAGTGAGCCTCTGAGACTAGCGAAATCCGCCAGGAAACGTGGGACCCACGGAGGCAAGGACAGAACTTTGTCACACTATCTATCTATCTATCTATCTATCTATCTATCTATCTATGCTTTAAAAAGTCCAATTTCACAAAGCTGAAAACAATTATGAGCCAAATCAGCTGGGAGAAAGAACTTAATCAGAAAAACATAAATGATAGTTGGGAATTGTTTAAGAACACTTCAGTAGATGCCCTAAAAGCCACAATCAAGGAAGAAGGCTGTATTCATTAAAAAAGTGATGTGGCTTAGAGCAGAAGTGAAGGTAGCATTAAAAAATAAAATGAAAAATTTTAAATGAAATTTTAAAATGAAAAATAACAAATGAAAGAAAGGAGAAGGTGATAGTAATGAATATAAATCAGAAGCTAGGAACTGCAGAAACTTGATAAGGGAAGCAAAGGGACACAAGGATAAATCTATAGTCAGCAGAGTTAAGGATAATAAGAAGTTTAAGTATATTAGGAACAAATAGAATCCTGACAATGGTATTAGTCCATTACTAGATGAAAATGGTAGTTATTAATAATGCAGAAAATGCAGAAGTGTTGAATAAATATTTCTGTTCTGTACTGTGGGGGGAGATAACACTTTTTCCATTTCACTAGAATATCAGGAAGATGTTAAACAGCAGCTACTGAAGTTAGACTTTTTCAAATCAGCATGGGTAGATAACTTGCATCAAAGAGGTTTTAAAGATCTGGCTGAAGAGTTTGCTGGACCATTAATGTTAATTTTTAATAAGTCTTGGAATACTGAGGAAGTTCCAGAAGACTGGAAGAAAGCTAATGTCATGACAGTATTTAAAAAGGGTAAACAGGATGACTCATGTAATTATAGGCCTGTCACTCTGACATTGCTCCCAGGCTAGATAATGGAGCAGCTGAGATTATCTAAGAATTAAAGGAGATTAATATAATTAATGCCAATCAAAATGGGTTTATGGAAAATAGATTCTGTCAAAATAATCTGATTTTTTTAGGAGATTAAAAATATAGTCGATGTAAGATTGTTTGACTTGGTCCTGCACAACATTTTGATTAAAAATCTAGAATGATGTAAAATTGACCTGGCACACATTAAATGGATTAAAATCTGACTAACTGATAGGTCTCCCAGTGTAACTGTAAATGGGGAATCGTCATTGAGTAGGTTTGTTTTCTAATGGGGTCCCACAGGGATCTGTTCTTGGCCTTACGCTATTTAAAATTTGTATCAATGACCTGGAAGGAAACATAAAATCATCACTGCTGAAGTTTGCAGATGCCCCCCAAATGAGGGAGTGATAAATTAATGAAAGGACAAGTCACTGATACAGAGCAAGTTGGAGCACTTGGTAAGTGATGCACAAGGAAACAATATGCATTTTGATATGGCTAAATGTAAATGTACACCTCTAGGAACAATGAATATAGGCCATACTTACAGGACAGGTGACTCAATCCTGGGAAGCAGTGACTCTGAATAAGATTTGGGGGTCATGGTGGATAATCAGCTGAACATGAGCTCCCTATGCAATGCTATGGCAAAAAGGGCTAATGCGATCCCTGGATGCATAAACAGGGGGATCTTGAGTAGGAATGGAGAGGTTATTTTATCTCTGTATTTGCCCTGGTGCAACCAGTGCTGGAATATTGTGTCCTGTTCTTGTGTCAACAACTAAAGAAGGTGTGACAGGGTCGGGGCAGATGGCTACAGGAGAGTGATAGAAGGCAGACATATTAGCCCCAGGTTAAGCAGGTCCCTTTTCCCTGGGTAAGGTAACAGGGGCAGTTCCAGAACAATCAGGAACTTGCTGGAACCAATTAAGGCAGACAGGCTAACTAGGACACCTGGAGCCAATTAAGAAGTTGCTAGAATCAATTAAGGCAGGCTAATCAGGGCACCTGGTTTAAAAAAGTACCTCACCTCAGTCAGAGAGGGGCGTGCAAGAAACTGAGAGTGAGAGGGCATGCTGCTGGAGGACTGAGGAGTACAAATGCTATCTGGCATCAGGAGGAAGGTCCTGTGGTGAGGATACAGAAGGTGTTGGGTGGAGGCCATGGGGAAGTAGCCCAGAGAGTTGTAGCTGTCACTCAGCTGATACAGGGAACATTGTAGACAGCTGCTATCCATAGGGCCCTGGGCTGGCACCCAGTGTAGAGAGTGGGCCTGGGTTCCTCCCATCCCCCCAACTCCTGATCGGACACAGGAGGAGTTGACCCGGTCTGTGAGAAACACCAGAAGGGAAGGTCTAAATTAGAAAGGGATCTGGCCTGTCCCCTACCCACTAGGTGGGACACAAAGACTGCAGGGATTGTTCTCTGCTTCCCCCTTGCTGGCCAGTGATGAGGTTAGCTGAGTGGACGGCAGGTTTGAGCCACTAGCAAAAGTGGCCAAACTGAGGGCTGCCATGAATCTCTGAGGCAAGCAAATCCGCCAATAAGCGCAGGACCCACCAAGGCAAAGGAGGAACTTTGTCACAAAGGATATTGATAAATTGGAGAGGGTTCAGAGTCATGAGAATGATTAAAGGATTAAAAAATTATTTAAAAACATGCCTTATACATTCAAGGAGCATAATCTATTTAGTTTAACAAAGAGAGAGTTAAGGTGTTGACTTGATTACAGTCTAGAAGTATTTACAGGGGGAACACATTTAGTAATGGCCTCTTCAGTCTAGCAGAGAAAGTTATAATACAATCCAATGGCTGAAAATTGAAGCTTGACAAATTTAGACTGGAGATAAGGTGTACATTTTTAACAGTGAGGGTAATCAACCATTGGAACAATTTTAGTAAAGGTCACAGTGGATTCTCCATCAATGGCAATTTTTAAATCAAGATTGGCAGGTGGTTTTTTTTAAAGATATGTTCTTGGAATTATTTTGGGGAAGTCCTATGGGCTGTGTTATACAGAAGGTCAGACTTGGTGTTCACAATTGTCCCTTCTGGGCTTGGAATCTATGAAAATCTTAAGGTGGCAAACTTAACTGTTAATGTTCAGACCTCCAGCTGTGGAGGAACTATGCCAACTTACACCCTCCAAAGGTCTTGGTATATAGACAACATTTTCAAAAGCATGTAAATGACAAGTCTCATTGAAAGTCAGCCTAAACACTTCTAGAAATTTTACCCTATACCTTCACTTCAGACTCTGTTATGTCTGTCTTATGCTGGCTTCACTTCTTCCTAATTCTAGTGATGCCACTACTTAAATCACTGTTCACTTTGAATAATTCTTGCTTTCCTGAATTTTCTTAAATAATATTCAACCAACTGTTCTATTTCAAGGGCAAAACCTCATTTCCTTATATAGCATCTTCAGTTCTGTTGTTTTCTTTTTCATGCTGTTTAATGGGAGGAAAATATGTTTGTTCAAATCCACTAGAGAGCCTTGCATTGAATGTGGTACATGACACACAGGGTAACTTAAATGACAGAGAGAGATTGTTTACAAACTGTAACAACCAGCACAGCTGTTTCCAATGGGTCATGTTTTCAAAAAGGCACATAAGGTGAAGTTATAGTCTAGAAAGAACAGACCACTCGTTCAAGTTATAAAATCATAGTCAAAAATGTTTACACAACTGTAAAATGCTGAGAATAAAAATTATTTTTAAAGCTTATTCATAGTGGGACTGAAAACTGCATGACTAATGTCAGTTGGAGGACTGGGTGTGCAAAGACTGTAATACTGGGTCCATTATCAATATTTTAAATCAAGAAACAAAGTAGCAGATTGGTACAACAGATGTAAATGTACAGCTTGTTGCCTTCCATTTGAATAATGCAGTATGCAGAAAATACTACAAAGTGATTCTAAAATGTAAAGCAATAACTTTTTTTTTAAGTATTGATCTGAAGTGCTAAATACCATACCAATTAAAGGCACAAACAAATCCTGACCCTGCAAATGTTATATGAGAACAACTTCTTGAAAGTCAATGGGCCTACTTCCAAATGTAGTATCAGGCCTGCTTCTACAACCTGTATGTGAACACAATTTTAAGGTTATAAAATGATTAAATTTCTCATAGTACTGTAACTCACCCACACAAATTTAGCCTTGTATTTAATGAGACCAGTCACTCATGAATACTTTATAGGCTCCCAGTACTGTAGTAGCTGAATGCCTCACAATCTTGTTTATCCTCACATGGGTATTGTGGAGAAGTACTATTATGCTTATTCTACAGATGGGGAACTTGGGACTGCAAAGACTAAGATCAAGGCTTTCAAAGGTATTTAGGCACCTAACTTCCATTGAAATCAATTGGAGTTAAGCACTTACATACCTCTGAGGATCTAGGCCTTTAAGTGACTTGCCAAAGCTGTCAGTCTGTCACAGACTAAGGAATTAAACCTGGATCTTCAAAGTCCTAGCCTAGTGCTCTAACCACTTCTTACCTCTCCCTCCTTTATATTGAAAGTTAAAAATTAGAGATTTTTTTTGCATTGTTACTTTAATACAGTCAATAGAACTGGGACCTGTGTCTTTAATGGCTGAGCTTCTCGGAAAGGGACTCTGGTGGGGGGTGAAGCTCTTGTTACACACAGCCAATTGGAATCAGACACAGAATAAATCGCATCTGTTAAAATTACCTGAAGCACTGAGCGATCACTGAACACCACTCAACATCACTGTCAGGTTGTGGGCAACCAGACCTAGTAGTCAGAGTGAGAGCCAGAGTTTGTGGTCACAAGACAGGAATCAGTTGGGTCAGGATACACAACAAAAGCAGGAGACAAACTGGAGGTCAGAACCATAAGTCAGGCACCAGAGTCAGGCTGGGTCAGAATACCAGTAGGTCAGAGTCAGGAGACAAGCTGGAGGTCAGAACCATGCATCAGATGCTAGGAATCACGGTAGGTCAAGATGCCAGGAAATCAGGGAGCAGAAGCGGGAGTCACATAGTCAAGAACAGGATAGAGCCAAGCTTTTCATACAGTTTCCTGTTCCTGCTGCTGGCTTAAGAAGGGTGTAACAGTCTGTACACCTCTGTCCACCCCTTTTTCAAGACTATGATAAATTTTATACAAAGTATGGCCTGTGAGGTATCATTTGAAAACTCATAATTTGCTGATCATTATTGTCTTGGTAAAATGTGTGGCAACATTGTATGTAAAGTTATAACATGCTACTCTGTATGATATTACTAAGAGCAACCACAAACCAATTCCTCAGAGCCAAAAGCAAACTGATGTCTCAGCCAGGTGTCAACAAAATCAAATAGATTATCACCTGATTAAGTGGCCATTCTTTGGCAGGAAAAGGTGTGAGTGAGAAATTTACATCTTGGAAAGAAACAGCTGGGAGGTCCCCAGCCCCACAGACTTTCTCTCTCCAGAACCATAGCTGAAGATTATTCTCAAAGAAGAGGAAAAGATATAAAAATGGGGGAATATATGCCCCAAATGATCTCTCCCTTCATCTTTGCTCATGGCATTGAAACACTTTAAGGACAAAGGACTGGGGAGGGATCATGGCTAAAAGACTCAGCCAGTAAGACTCCTGTAACGTGGTGAGAGAGACCCTTTGCTTAGAATTCACTTTAGCTTAGGATTGCCACCCATCTGGGTTTTACCTGGACAGTCTGGTTTTTGGCTTTTGTGTCCAGGTGCCATTTAGGGTTACCAGATACCTGGTTTTTAACCAGAAAGTCCGGTCGAAAAGGGAACCTGGCAGAGTCTGGTCAGATGTACTGACTGAACACCGAAAGTGTGGGGTGTGGAGAGGCGCCGGGTCATTAACCCGCACCAGCCACTGATCAGCCAGGCCACCTCCTACCTGCAGGCAGTCTCCTTGTCAGGCTGCAGCAACTCCTGTCCCAGCCACAGAGCAGAGGCAGCCCAGCTGGGGCCAGGTAGGGAGCTGGAGATGCTCCAGCGAGTGATGGGCAGCAGGGGGAAGAGGAGCAAACAATGGGGGCAGGGCCTTGGGGGGAAGAGGCAGAGCAGGGGGTGGGGCCTTGGGGGAAAGATGCAGGGAAGGGGCAGGGCCTTGGGGTCTGGTTACCAGCAATTAGAAAGGTGGCAACCCTTACTTAAGCTTCACTTTAAGTTAGGTATTAGTGCCATTTTACCCTTTATTTCTTTGTAACCAATTCTGACTTTTATGCCTCATTACTTGTAAATACTTAAAAATCTATCTTCCTGAAGTTAATAAACTTGTTTTATTGTTTTATCTAAACCAGTGTGTTTGGATTGAAGTGTTTGGGATTACAGGATTTGTGCATATCATTTTCCATTAATAAAATGATGGACTTTATATGAACTTGTGTTGTCCAGGAGAGGACTGGGCAGTACAAGACACAGATTTCTGGGGGAAAGTTTGGGACTGGGAATTTGCTGGTGTTTCTCTGCAGTGTAATTAAATGGTGGCTGCATACCGTGTAGCTGGGAATGATTTACATGCTGGAGGCTGGGTGTGAGCAGACCACGAGTGGTTGCTCTCATAGCAAAACAGTGTAAAAGGTACCCCAGGCTGGATAATTGAGGGGACATAGCTTTTCAATAGTCCAGATTGTACCCTGAGTAATGTCATAGGGCCAGCAGGCCAGTCAGCTGCTCCGGGTCTCCACCAATAGGACTACAGGAGCCTCAAACTGGGGCTGGGCTTCATGGGTCCCAGGTAAGCAGGCATCAGCAGCCTTCCAGATGGAGGGCTGTAGTGAGGCTGCTTCTAAAAACACTCCAGACACAGGTTTGAGACCTGTGGGTCATATTACAGCCTCCCCTAGGAGTTCCCTCTAGGCAACGCGGAACCAGGTTTCTCAGGGTGGTCCGAATGGAAGGCCCAGGGCAGGAGCATGAATGCTTTCCTCTGGCTCCCAAATGCATTCCTCTGGGCCACAACCTACCTTTCCAATCAGTCAGGTATCATAATTTGCCCTTAGAGTCGAGGACTTCATGTACAATGTATTTCACAAGGTGCATGTAGACTCCTAATGTATTCCTGTATTGGTGGGGGTGGTGATTGGACTTTATGTGGGAATGTGTTCTCAGTGTACATTTTCAGAAGTGAGACATGGAACATAAAGTGGACCCTGAGGGTATGTCTACACTGCAAATAAATACCTGTGGGTGGCCCATGCCGGTTGGCTTGGGCTTCTAGGGTTTGGTCTGAGGGCTGTTTAACTGCAGTGTAGACTTCTGGGTTTTGGCTGCAGCGGGAGCTCTGGGACCCTCCCACCTCACAGGGTCCTAGAGCCCAGGCTCCAGCCCAACCCTGGAAGTCTACATTGTAATTAAACAACTCCTTAGCCTGAGCTACATGAGCCCAAGTCAGCTGGCACAGGCCAGCTGCGGGTGTCGAATTGCAGCATAGACATACCCTAATGGATCGAAGGAGCTGAAGCTCAAAGGTGACTAGATTGATTTGTCACTGAATGCAGTATCAGCCAAGGAATCAATGGTCTTGTATCCAGGAGTGTCTGCCCATGCAGAGATGTTTTGTTGAAAGCCATACCTTTTGTCCTACAGAGTAGGGGGGACCCTGCTGTCTGTGTTTGTCCACGTGCCTTTTTCCTTTTCAAGATGTCCCTTCACCTCCTCTTGGATGCGATGGATGTCTTCTACTAGGTCTGAGCAAGATGGATTGGGGGAGGATGTGGTAGTTGTGGGTGATGGCAGGGGTGGTACCCATAGTTGCTAAAGAAAGGGCCATGGCCTATGGTGGCTGGTCCACATTATTGTATAAAAACTCTACATATGGTAACAGTGAAGAACAGTCATCCTGGTGACAGTTGATGTAACTTCATAAGTTTGTTCAAGGGTCTGATTGAATCTTTCCGTTTGGACATTTGACTGAGGATTGTAGGCAGAGGACAGGTGCATATGGACTCCTAATAAATGTAATTCCTAACTTCATGTCAGAAGTGGGGAGTAAACTGGGGTCCCCGTTTTGCAGTGGTATGATCTGGGAGGCCATGAAGCTGGACTCCGTTGTTTATCCAGAGCTGGGCAGTTTCCTCTGCAGAGGGTAAACCTGTGCAGGGAATAAAGCGAGCCATTTTAGAAGATAAATCTACTACTGTTAAGATGGCAGTGAAGCACTTGATTCTGGTAGTTCCACCACAAAGTCCAAGGAAATGGCTTCCCAGGACCAAGATGGTATGTCCAGATGTTGGAGGAGACTTTAGGGTTTCTGGCAAGGAATCTTGATGCGGGCACACTCCTGGCAGGAAGCTGTAAAGGTCTTTACCGTGGTGTTTATTCGGGGCCACAAGAAGAAATGATATGCTAATCGTGGAGTTTTATATCACCCTAAGTATCTTGCCAAGGTGCTGTGCAGGACACTTGCTGTGCACAGTTGGAGAACCGCCACTGTTGCAGGTCCAGAGGGAATATAAATGCAGTCCTTCACAAACATGATCCCCTTCTGGGTGTCTTGTGGTTCTTGGCCAACTCATTGGATGGAATTCTGCAGACAAAGGCAGAGCAGATGAGTGCAATCAGGTCTGAGCAGGGAATTGCATTAAGAAAGTTACAGGATTTGCGAATGTGAGCTGGTTACAGACTGGGGCCTCATGAGTCAGGGTCATATCTTTGGAACAAGGCATTGGCCTTGCCGTTCCTGGGTGGTAAATCAGGGTAAAGTTGAATTGAGAGAAAACTAGGGCCCACCAGAGCTGTCGTTAGTTCAGAGTCTTGGCCTTGTATAGGTACTGCAGGTTCTTGTGGTCTGTGAACACTTGGACCCAAATAATGGGCTCCTTCCAAGTCATGTCTCCACTCTTCAAAGGCAGTCTTAATTGCCAGGAGTTCCTTGTCCAGGATCTCATAGTTTCTCTCAGCTGGTGTGAGCTTCCTTGAGTCATAGGCGATGGGATGCAGGATTTGCTTGTGTCCATGCCTTTGGGAGAGGCCTGCTCTTATCGCTACTAGAGGCTTCTGCTTCCACAATGGAAGCTTGCACCATGTCAGGGTGGGCCAGTACTGAAGCAGTGGTGGAGTCAAGCTGCAATTGCTCATATGCATGCCGGGGCATGGAATTTGGTGTTTTTTTCGGAGTAGGGCAGTGAGGAGTTTGTCTTGTTTTGAAAAAATTAAAAATAAATCTCTCATATTTTTGCCCCTGGCTGAAGTTGTGTGGGGCAGTCGTAGTCCCGATGTGGGGGGTGATTTTCTGCATTCTTCTTCTCAAAGACATCAGTGTAATCATGATGCTTGCGGGGGAAGTTCCATAGTTCTCCTATTAGATGTTTCAGTGCACCCAACTACCCCTACTTGAGCCTGATTGGGTCTGGGTGCAACGTTCATTGGTTCCTGGCCATGCTGTCAGCAAAGTTCTGACAGGAAGGCAGCTTTCTGTTCTCACCAGTGAATGAGGGGGTCATGAAGGTCCAGCCAGGAAATGTGGGAAAATGCAGGGAGTGGATCACAGCAAATTATGTCATTTCTCCATGTCCCTGAATAATGGCCTCTAGGGCAACAATCTCCTCCACAACTGGACCTGAGGACAGTGGGGAATCATCAATAGTTTTGATTGTGTTGAGCATGGCCTTGCATTGCAGGAGTATCTGTAAGGGCTGTAGCTGCATCCATTAAATTGTCTGCTGCTCCTGAATCAACGAGGGCCTGTTGGAGGGCAATATGTTGTGGGGGAAGCGGGGGGTGTCTCTCAGGATGTGCAGCTAGATAGACACCAGCAAATGGGAAGCCTGTGGATGGAGCTCAGGGTGCATATCAGTGAGGACAAGGGTATAGGGAAGTTCTCAGCTCTCAAGGTCCAAGGTGGTTCCTCCCACCAGACCTGGGTCAGCTTGTTTCCCCAAACTCTTTGCCAGACTGAGATGGCATGGCCAGTTTCACCACAGTCAGTGGTAATGGCGCCGCTGCTCCTTTTCTTCAGGTTCGGGTTGCTGGAAAGACAGATGTGAGAAGAATGGACTCAGCAGCAGCATGGTAGCCACTACTAGAAGCATTGGACTCACCCAAACGGGCCCTCTGCCTTCAGACAGAGAATCAAGCACTGCAGGCCCAAGTTGCACAGCTGATCTCAGACAACCAATGGCTGCAAGAGCAAGTGAGGAATCTTAGCACTGAGAATACCCTGCTGCAAACACAACATGCAGTGCCTTGTCCCCAACAGGGGCCTGCAATACCCTTGCCCCAATGGTTTGATGGGGATGTTTTTAGTTTGGTTTTCCAGTTATGCCAAAGGCCTTTTACTTTTCTCTTTAATATCGTAGCCAATTTGCTCTAAAGTCTCAAGAATAAATCCTTAAGAAAGAGAGGCTGTTTTTTCTACTGCTGTATCAGCTGATCTCTTTCATCAAGCCCCATGCTCTTTGCCAGCAATGCTGCTTCTGAGACCAAAAGCCCCGCTTGGCTGAGTCACTTTGGTCCAGCAGCCTATGTCAGCCCCAAAGCACAAAGGGATACAATGCAAAGCGAAGCAATTTGTGTGTGTATGTTTTGAGATTCTGCATTGTGACCACCCTTCTTCTGGATTGGACTGTCATGGGGTACAGCCCTCATTGCCAGACTGGCACCTCCTCCTGGTTGTGATGGAGATTAGCTCAAGGCCAATACCTACATTCGCAGTCTGCACACCGACACTGTCTTTGCTCCCACCTACAGCTCCTCTGTCAACACCCAGAACTGCAGCATCCTCTTCTCGCCTCAGCCCTCTAGCTCATCATCATCTGTGTTATCCCCTTCCGGGGATAAGTATCTCTGGGCAACAGTCCAGCCACTACCCCAGTGGCAAGCAGGGAGGACCCTAGCAGTGTTCCCTCTAATCTTCCCCACGCATGTGAAGAATGAATTTTATGTGCACCAATATGGAGGTGATATCTAACACATGTGGTGGGGGTGGGGCTGAGGGGTTTGGAGTGGGGGAGGGGGCTTAGGGCTGGGGCAGAGAGTTAGGGTGCGGGGGGTGCGGGCTCTGGGGTGGGGCCAGGGATGCGGGGTTTGGGGTGCAGGCTGCCCCGGGGCTACAGTGGGGAGAGAGGACTCCCCCAGCTCTCTCTCCCCACAGCAGCACCTGGGCTGGGGGAGAGAGGCGCCTTTCCCCGCCATGACAGCTCCTCGGCAGGTCCGGGCTGCGGCACCTCTCCCTGCTGGCTGGGGCTGGGGCTGGGGCTGGGGCCGGAGGGGAGAGGTGGCAGATCTGGCGCTAGAGGAGAGGCATCTCTCCCCGCCGCAGCCCTGAGCGGCACTTAATAGGCTGCTCTGCAGCCGCACAGCTTAGAGGGAACTTCGGACCCAGGACCACCCACTACACCAGGCCCCAACCCAGGGACCCTGTAAATAGCATCCTCCTGCTGCTCCTCTGTAACCTCTTTCAATGCCACTCTGTTTCCCTGGACCACTTCTCCATGGCCCCAACACCTTCTTCGCTGTTATCTCAAGGCCTCAGCTGTGCAGTCCCAGAAGCCAGCTACTGCTCTGTCCAAGGTGCTTATAGTTTTCTCAGCCCTCCAGGGACACAGGCCTTACTCCCTGGGCTCCCAGCAGCAACTGACCCTGCTCTGCCCTGCAACTCTTTTTATATGGGCCTGCTGGGCCCCGATGGGCTGTTCCTCGCAGCCCCTCTCCTATTGGCTGCTCCCTGTGCAGCCTCCCTGGGGCTCTAGTAATCCCTTCTCTGCTAGTGTGGGGCAGATGCCCCATCACATTGAATCTCTTCTATGTTGTTTGATCTCATTCTTAGGCTGGAAGGGCCAGTAAGAGGCTTTCTTTTACAGGGGCTCTTTTACATGTTGCCTCTAGAACAGAAGTGGTCAAACTATGGCCCGCAGGCCATATCCAGCCCATGGAACCGTCCTACCTAGCCCCTGAGCTCCTGGCCCGAGAGGCTTGCCCCCGGCCCCTCCCCCGCTGTTCCCCCTCCCACGCAGCCACGCTGCTGTGTGGGCAGCATGGCTGCGAGCTCCTGCCACTCTGAGTGGCATGGTAAGGGGGTGGCGGTGGCATGTGCATGGTGGTGGGAGGGGTGGGGGGTCCAGGGGGCAGTCAGGGGACAGGGAGCAGGGGGCAGTTGGATGGGGCGGAGGTTCTGGGGCAGTCAGGGGTTGGGGAACGGGGGGTGAGGGGGTTGGATAGGGCATGGGAGTCCCGGGGGGCCTGTCAGGGGGTGGGGGGTGGATAGGTCAGGGCAGTCAAGGGACAGGGAGCAGGGGGGATTGGATAGGGGGTGGGATCCCGGGGGGTGGTTGGGGCGGGTGATCCCAGGAGTAGGCAGTTAGGGGACAAGGAGCGGGGGGGTTAGATGGGTTGGGAGTTCTGAGGGGGACAGTCAGGGGGCGGGAAGTGGGAAGGGGTGAATAGGGGTCGGGGTCAAGGGCCAGGCTGTTTGGGGGGCCAGGCTGTTCCCTACCCAGCCCTCCATACAGTTTCGCACCCCGATGTGGCTCTCGGGCAAAAAAGTTTGTCCACCGCTGCTCTAGGAGCTCACCTGGCCCATGTCAGTATGCAGTTCTGGCAATTGTGATTGATAAGGTCTTCAGATGATGACCACGCTTCCGCTATTGTTTGTTTTACTAATTTGGAGTGTGTCTGTCTCTATGGCCATGAGGCGTTTGTTATAAAAATTAAAATTAAAATGACACAGGCCCCAAGCAAAAACAAGTGTGGGCTGTCCAATGGAAAACAGAGTAAATGAGCCCTCCCTCTTGCTCTGAAGCTTGCAAAGTTTTTGGATTGGCCATCCTGGCTGCGAGCTGAAGCTCTCTGGGTGTCTCTGGATTCACACCGGTTACCACTCCAGCCTGCAAGGGGAGGCTGAGCTTGTATAATTTGTGCTGCCTTTCTACACACAACTTCCAGGTGTGTTCTAGCGACAGCTGGGTTGAGGGGAGCCCAAGGAGGCATGATCTCCAGTGACCAGTGGAAGCCACTTGGCCTGGGTGGCAGAGCTGTCTTGACTGGGCCTCCTGCAGAACTGCCCTTCCCCACAAGAATTAGCCAGATCTTGAGTGGGATTTGAGGGATGGTTCTGGAAGGACGGGGGCAAATCCCAGAACTGATGGAGTTAGTCAGACATGCTGAACTTCCTCTTCTGCAGGTAGGTCGGGGAGAATGGGGCTTAGGTTTTGAAAATATATACTGACTTTAAACCCTGCCTCTGCTGACATCTCCCTACAGTAGCTCAGTTCCTAGGAATGACCTTGAATACAATGAAAATGGCGTTAAGGCCCACTGCTGGTAGTTAAACCACCTCCAACAGGGAAAGCACAGGTCTCTGAGTCACATGAATGTGGTAATTACTCCTGGCTTTGCCACTGATTTACCCTGTGACAAATCACATGTCCCCCAGGGTTCAATCCTGTGAGGTGATGATTACCTCCTGCAAGATACTCCCACTAGCTTTACTTAAGGGTGCTTAGTATCTTGCAAGAAGAACTTATCCTGTTGTAGGATCAGGCCCTTAGTAGCCATCTGTCTCAGTTTCCCCATCCAACTAAAAGTGGGGTGGTAATATTTCCCTAGTTCACAAGGGTCTTGGGCAGTTTCATGTTGGAGATCCTTGGCTCTATAATTCCCAGTCATTATTATATAAAAAACCACTAGGCTATCAGTAATTACAAGGAAACCTTGGTAGTTCACAGCTAATGACTGGGAAGCCCAATGTTGTACGCAGTGTGGTTGTAGTCTTCTTGGTCCCAGACCTGAAGAAGAGCTCTAGGGTGGCTTGAAAGCTTGTCCCTCTCACCAACAGAAGTTGGGCCAATAAAAGATATTACCTCCTCCAACTGTGCCTGTGGGAAGCCCAGTGTCAGTTCCTGCAGTTTGTGAATTAGTAAGCGCCACTCATGAGTTTATTGTGACAGCTGTCATTTAGTTGTAATCTCATCCTTCCCAGCCTAGCTGCAAACAGACAGTAGTGTATTTTGTAAACACATGGAAATGTTCTGGGAGCAGCGGACATCTTTTATTGGGTGATGGTGGGGGTGGGGGAATCGCTGGCTTGTTCTGTGCAAATGACCAAGGGCCAGATCCTGAGCGCCTATGCCCGGGGGAACTCCCTGGAGTTCTCTGGGAATGGCACTGGCCCCAAGCATGCAGAGCCAGGTTCTTCTGCCATGTTGCATTCTCCTGTGCTGAGCAACTGGTAACAATGCAGGGGGAGGGATGGGGATGTCTCAGAGAGGGAGAACGGGCAGGGGACATTTCTCCCTCTGTACGAAGCGCTCGGTGCCTGCCTGCCTGAAGCAGTTAAATGGGGCAGAGTTAGAGCCCGGCTGGCAGATCGCTGCCCTGTGATATGCCAGCCACAGGGTGACGCAAGGGCTGGAAGGCTCCAGCTAAACAAGCCATTTTCACCTGCGTAATCAGCACTAGTGGAGCTTCAGCGGCAGCAGCGGCAGCAGCTCTGAGCTACGCCCGGACGCCGAGCGGCCACCGCCTCCTCCCGCTGCCTCGAGAGCCAAAGCCGGGAAGCCAGCATGTCTGCGCCGCCGGATCGCCAGGAGCTGCCGCTGTCGGGCTCCGGGGCGCACGGGGCTGGGGCCTGGGCGGAGGAGCGCGCAGCTGGGGCGCCGCGGAGGGATGGAGACGGGGCGCAGCAGCTGCCGGCCGGCTCCGCCAGGGAACACCCGCCCGTTGCCATGGCGACTGCATCCACAGGTAAAAGGCGAGGTACCCAGAGATGCTCAACAAAGGGTGGCAGGCAGCATCCTTCCCCTCCCCCCCACCCCGATCTCTGCCGGGCTGCTTGGCGATTGCCGGGAGGGAAATGCTAAAGAACCAGAGAGCTTGGCCTTTAAAAATAACCAGGCGAGGGAGTGCGCTTCTACAGCAGCTCTGGGGGGGTAGGGGTATTTCTGTCCGGACTGCCTGGGCTAGACCGTGATCTCCCTTACACCAGGGTCAATTCGGACTGATTGACTGAGTTCAAGGAATTAATCCGTGTTTGCTTCGGAGATCCCAACCTGGCCCTTGTTTAATTTCAACATGTGGACTTGATTAATCGAACTTCCGTATTTGGGAGGAAGGGAGTGTGTGTATTTTCTATTTGCTCTTGGGACACAGCTTAATTTAAATATTTTTTGTTGCTGTGTTTATTTCCCATTTTCTTGTAGGGATGCATTTCATGTCGTTTGCTTTGGGGATGTATTTGGTTTCCCTAGGCTTGGGAACACCTTTCATTTGGTAGGTGGCTTAGCGGCAGGCACACATCTGTTAATCAGTGAAATCCAGAGACTTCAGCTTCTGGGAGTTCATGGGAGAATTATTTGAGGAAAGTGCTTCTATATTTTCTCTGTGGTTCCCCCCTCCTTCCTTTCTCCATTGCCAGCTGGTGGGGGAATCTAACTAACCATCTACATGTGGGAAGTTGGCTGCTCTGATTTAAATTCTTATCCACTGGGAAACAGATGCCCCCATTTGCAGCTGTACGGCATTAAACTTGGGTTAACTAAGTTGGAGGTGAGAGGCTTGGGATCAATATGAATCCCAGTTATGCAATAACTGCAGATGCATTAGGAGCAATGTTTTGGGTTGGGTCCCTCTCTGATCTCCTACCATCATTCAGCACAAAAGACTTGCTGTCCAGGAGGAACCTACTTTACATGGTCATTTGTTGCCAGCTCTATTGTGGAGGCGCATGATTCTACTTACACACAGCCCTGGCCTTTTCGGTGGGTGTGTGCTCAACATGGATGTTTTGCTGCAGCCTTCCTGGCTGCTTGGTTCTTCTGGGTTCAGTAGTGACATGGGGTCTAATGCCCATTAGCTGATGGAGACAGTGTCATACTATTTTAGAGCTTTGGGCAGGCAGTAAAATATGCCTGAAGTGCTGCTCATTAGCTAATCTTGGTGGTAGGTTGTGAATCATGACTTTATATTGATGAGGGAGGTATATGGCTTGTAATGTAAATGTGAGGGAGGGGTGTGTGTGTGTGTGTGTGTGTGTGTGAGAGAGAGAGAGAGAGAGAGAGAAGGGTGGGGGTCCCTTGGTAGAGAGATTTTCCTTATAAGTACAATTATACAAATGGCTATGGGGACCTAATCTTTCTTTCTTCATTTGTGGAGAGAAACATGGCAATCCTGAAGCTCAGACTATATAAAGAACAAAGATGGGTGGTTTCTTGCACAGCACAGATCAAATCCCCACTCAGCTGAAAAACTGTGATATTGCCTACATTTAATGAAAGCTTCTTTGGTGTTGAATTTATCTGTCAGGTGCCACTGATGCTCTCCAGAGTGCACTGCATTAGAAAGAGAATAGTTAGCTGGTAAAGAAAATCATGAAGATGTTGCATTTGGAATAATTTACGCAGAGGTGTTATAAATATATATGTGTGCCAAACTCGGGGGGTGGGAGGAGAGCGAGAACTCAGCAGTACAAATACTAACTGATGGTTACTGGTTGCAGATTGATGAGACCCCAGATTAGCTAATAAATGTGCTAATGTTGTTACATTTTAAAATATTTTAAAATGAGTGTACTCCTTCATGTGTATTGTATAATTTAAAAAAGGGGGAGGGGGAGCCGATAGCACTGCATTCTACAGCACTCCATCCAGTGAATCCACTGTATTCACACACAGCCTTCTCTTTTTGTTGCTATAATATCAGTGGTTTCTATGTTTCAAGTACATAGATCATCACAATTGTTGTCTCCTTTCTCAGGGGGAAGCGCGTTGTTTACATATGCTTTCTGTGTGATTATTTTTAAGTTAGCAAATAAGGGGCATTTGCATGTTGCTGAGTATATGGAACTGTCTTGTGTTTCTTAAAAACAGTTGGACTCTGTTGTTTATAGGGTGACACCCTGCATGCCTTGCTCAGGTGCGCAATTCCATTAAAACCCAAGAGCTGTGGGAATAGGCCAACAGGGAGATACATAGATGCAGCAAATGTCATCACAGAGTAGTTAGCCAGCTAATAGTCACTAGGTTGTGGAGACAGTTGGGAATAGTTTATGCAATAAACAAGACATGCAAGCAAACAAAACAAAAAATCACCAATATGTTTCCCAGTCACCCCTTAGCCATCCTGCTTGTATGTTATATATCCCCTTCCTACACCCTAGATCTGTTGTTTTGCATTTGCTAGGCTATCTGCTCCTTCAGGTAAGAACTGTGTAACCTTAAGTGTTTGGAAAGTACCCTGCACATTGTAGATGCTACTGACATACAAATAACTAAGAATAATAACAGCATTTCATCATTAGCTGTGCAAAACTTTTTTGTTATGAAACCTGAACCTCGCAAACTTTCCCTGGCTTTGGATTTTGCTATAAACTTGAAACACAGCCAAGGACTATTGAAAGGTATGTGAATATTTTCAAGCCAACTTGGGCTCAGTTTTGAGCCAAACCAGCTGCATGTCAAAATGATGTTAATGGCTTTTATGTGATTTAAGAGTGAAATACAACAATTTTTACAGGGGTTTCACTCCGAGCGTTTGTGTTCAACCAAAGCCAGGGTTGACTGAAACTGAAGAAAAGGTTCACATGAATTCCTGTTGGGGAGCTGGAGTGAGATATAGCTGTACTGCATAGAACTCTCATAATTAGACTCTGAGATTTCTCAAGCAAAATCTGGGCTATGAGAAGCTACGGTTTCCATATCTGTTAATTCTCCTGCTAGGCTGCTATATTAGAAATCACTAGGGTGACTCTTCATCCCTGGAGGGGCAAGATGAAAGAGGGGAGGTACTGCTTCTTTTGTATGTGGCTCAGCCCTTTGTGCTGAGAATGGTCTTCCGCTCCTAAAATGTGAACTTGGTTGAGGGCAAGAAGCACTGTAGGCTAATCTTGCAAGATTAAAACAGCAGTGAGAGATTGCTAAGCATTTGTATGTTTCTGAAGAAAGCTCCATGCCACCCAACACACCATCTGCACATGGATTCTGCTATTTATTTTTGTCCATTGACAGTAATTAAAATTCTTTGGAAAAAAATTTCCAAAAATATTGAACAGGCTGAAATCAGGCGTTTCTTGGGATAAACACAAAAAGACAGAATGGCTAGGGGTAGATTCTGGCCCCCAGTTGGGATGTGTTAGTGGGGTGAGGAGGGAGTAGGATTCAGGAAGAAACACACCAGAACCCTGGGAGAACAAGTAGGGTGTAGGCTGGTGCAGCCAACTGATATCTCCAGTGGGGCAGAAGTGGAACTATGGCTTCTCTCCAATTCCACACAGATTGGCAAGTCAGGGCTGGCACTGAAAGGTATACATTCTGCATTCTGAGATGGATTAAGGGTATAGGCACTACAGGCCTGTGCCCAGGGCTCCAATTCCCAGGATCATGAGAGGAGAGGTCATAATCTCAGGTCCCATTATTTATTTATTTATGCATTTATTTATTTGAAAGAGTACGTTTCTAGCCCACATGCTTGTGAAGAAAAGCTTGAAAATGTGACCTGAATTTAACTGATGCAGGGACATCTGCCTGAGTCTGCGAGAGCCTGAAACAATCACTCCAAGAAGGGAGAACTGCTCCATGCACTGAAGTAGGGTGTGAATTCTAAGAGCCATTGCTCTAGGGGCCCTGCCAACATCACCCCAGTAGGATCTGGTGTGTGGCAGAAGAAGAAGAGTGCAGCAGGCCTAACCCTCCTACCTACCCAAACAGATACACCCTTGCTGCTGGGTAAGAGCTGGGGCTCACCCCTGTGGCCAGTCTCGCCTCCTTGTGAAGGGAGAGGGGACCCCTTCTTCTAAGTAAAGAAAGGACCCTACTGCTGCTCTTGAGGGGAAATGGGGGGCTTGTTGTGACAGCCCCTGTTCCTTTGGGAGGGGCTTCCCTTGCCACTGCTGCTCCAAGTTGGGAGAGGTGGGGCATGGCACAGGCTGCAGAGACAGAACCAGAGTGCCCCATGTTGCCTTAATCTGGCCCTGACGGTACCCTCGCGATGGTGTAGCAGCTGGCTCTCCTGCCCTTAGCCACGGTGGCATGCAGCCTGCCGGCGTCTGCAGGCAGTGTGTGTCCCATAGCCGGTGTATTGCCCCTCATGTCCTTTCTAACACAGCTGTGGCTTTAACCCCTGTTGCATAGCCCTTTTGTTTTCAAATACAGTGGTCCTACGTGATTCCTTCAGCTCGACATGTGACAAATGTCCCTAGCAGAAATCGCTGCACAGCCAAGCCCTTAAGGGCAGTAGATTGTTGATTAGATTGATATGCATATTTGAAAGCTCAAAATTAAAACTGAGGGAGGGAAAATGATGCAAATCTTCAGACGAGGCTGACAGCTGCATCATGCCCTCTCCAACCTATACCCGGCAGCTCCGAAGAATAGGCACAAAACCAGTGGGTCTGCAACTTCTGCTGCAGCCGTCCACCATTTCCCTTGGCTTCCCTGCACAAAGCTTGCTCACTTGGGCTGTGAATGAGCTGGCGGCACCGCTCGGCCTAGAATATGCCGGCCTTCATGTTGATACAGCTTAGCTCGTAAATCATTTTCGTTTGCTCTTTTTCCCCTGTGTCTGGGGCTATCGGGTGCCAGAGACAGCAAGGGCAGCACGATGACTAAAGACGGGAAGAGAATTTTAAATGGTTTTCAGAGCAACAAGCTCTTGAGAACACACTGACGCTGGGCCTGATGCTGGACTCCTAGTCAGGCAAAATTCTCATTGGAGTCAATGAGTTTGGAGAGTTGGATTGCAACCCATTTGGCTACACTGCACAGGCTTTGTGCACCTACCCTGAACATCAGAACATCGGCTAATCAACAGGTTGCTGTAAAGACATGGTCGTAGTGTCTGTGGTAGTCATTTCTGCCCCCTCCCACTTTCAATGTCAGATATTGAAATGTGTTTTCTTAGCAGATTGTTTCATCCTCCTGCCACTGAGGGTTGCTCACGATGTGAATACTGGGCTCCTGGCATTTATTTATTGAATTGTTGTAGAAAGAAGAGCATTGGTAGTATAGTGACACCTGCCCTAAATGCTACCTCCCTGTATCTAAAGCAGCCACTTTAAAATACATCCACAATGTCCACTACAGTCTTGTTCACAACCTAGTTAAAGCCTTCAGGGTGAATTAAGCACTAGTTTGAAAGTGATTTAAGTGGAGTTGTACATACTTGTGCCAATACAGTATTTGGCTTCTCTTGTTCTAGATAACCAGATTTTTCCCTTGGATAATCCCTGAAAATTTTAGAAATGCCCCTGCAAATTAAGAGGTTAAACCAGATAATATTATAGGGGCTCCTTGCAACCCAAACAATTCTATGATTTGATGTAAAATTTGCAAAAAGATATAGAAAAAAAAGTAGATTTATTTTTGGATCTAAAGTTCCCTTATAGCTTGACTGTGCACTCCAGTCTGTGGCAAGCCAGGTACAGTCTGCATTTCTTTAGCGTACCAGTCATTCAAACAAAATTCTTCAGAATGTCACTGTCCAGCACTGTGCCTCGGTTTCCCCATCTGTAAAAATGGGGACAATGATACTTGCTCTCCTTTGTAGGATGCTTTGAGGGTTATTAGAGAAAAGTGGTATGTAAGAGCTAAGTGTTGTTGCTATTGTTATTGCATAAAATCTGTACGGTAATAGGATTTCTCAAGCCCATGGAAATCAAATTCCAGGGAAAACTCTGCCATTTCCCCACCACTACAGCTGTGGAGGGTATCCTGCGAAAGCTAGCATCAGCCTGTGTAGATGCAATGGCCTTTGTGTTGTTAAATAAATTGATGACCCTGGGGAAAAAACTGGTCATAGCTGGTATGTTCGTGTATCTGCCCTCGACTTCCACGTTAACTCTTTACTAATAAGGGTTGCAAATGACTTGAGGAGGACCAGGAAGAAGAAGGAGACAAGATGGGTAGGGAGTGGAGAGGTCACCCACCTCTGATGTATTAATCCCATAAATCAGTAACGAGCTGTTTTATATATTGGGGCAAGTGGGGGAAAGAGAAGTGGAAGGAGATGTGAGGAAGAGGAGCTACTTTAGATGTCCCAATTCCATCATCCTGTGGACCAGTAAATCTTGTGACATAATATTATTTGTTTGTCTGTCTCTCTGGTCAGTGAACTACTTCTGCCCTTTTAATTCTGGTTGGAGGGGTGTGGGAGAGGGGGCATCTAATCACATTTGTCTGTAATTGTTGTGGCTGCCATAAATATTTTCACGTCCATGATTTGCGGCTTCAATTGCACATCAGACTGGAAACAAGGTGTAGTGTATGTTTAGCATGATTCCAGCACTAAGAAAGATTTTTTCAGTGCATAGTATTTTCATGTCTAAATACAGTTTTTATTCACAAAAAGAAAAGGAGTACTTGTGGCACCTTAGAGACTAACAAATTTATTAGAGCATAAGCTTTCGTGAGCTACAGCTCACTTCATCGGATGCATGAGCTGTAGCTCACGAAAGCTTATGCTCTAATAAATTTGTTAGTCTCTAAGGTGCCACAAGTACTCCTTTTCTTTTTGCGAATACAGACTAACACGGCTGCTACTCTGAAACCAGTTTTTATTCAGGGTCAGTTATCTGGTTTATATCTTTCTAACCATCTATAGGAATATTATGTGCATAGGCAAGTAAATTCACTGAGACTTACCTACAGATTTTAGGTTCTAATATATGAGAGCAGTTAAGCACATGCTTAAATTCATTTCTGTTGAACAAAGTATTTAAGTGTGTGTTCCTAACTTCATTGGGGCTTAAGCACATTTTTAAATGCTTTGCGGAATAGGGATGGGCTTATTTAAGCATGTGCTTAAAGTTAACACTGTAGTTTGCTGAATCAAGATGCAGAGTGGATCAGTGGTAGAGTTGGGACTAGAACCCAGGAGACCTGACTGCCTCAGTTTATCAATGTATAAATGGATGCACTAATACTTACTTTCACTGCTAGAATGTTGAGAGAATTCACACTTATAAAGCATATCGAGATCCTTGAATGAAAGTTCTTCTAGAAGTGCACTGTTGTTATTATTTAATTTAATCTATTATATACCTCCAGGTCATGTTAAAAAGAAAAAGGTAACAAAGAGTGGAAAAGGGTTTCAAAGAATAACCTATAAGAGCCAGTCTCTTTCAGATACTAGGAACAGTGTATGTATTCTTTATAATTTAATATAGCTGAGAATTGGGCTTTTTTATATTTAATTGAATAGCTGCCATCAAGGAATTCTTAGAGTATTTCAGTTATTGCGATTATTAGATGCCTGCCCTTGCTACAGCATTAAATTATCATGAGATCTTATATGATAATGTTGCCATTTGCTCTGAGATTAGTTTGACACAATTGCCATTAACACCAGTATGATTTGGAAACATCTAGCTGTTTGTTAGCATCTCTTTGTGCCGCAGTGACATGGCCCTCAAAAAATATGCCACGCAGAAGTGTATGCCCCAAAATGTAAATGAGAGAGAGAGAAGGGTGGAATTAACCACAGGGCATGGCTTTCTGTACCATGAAAATCCTGTAAACCCCATATAATGATGCAAGTTTTGGCTTGCATTGGGTCTTATATGGTCGGGTCCCCTCATTGGATCACACCCAACTTTTTTCCTTTGAGTAGGGCTGAATTTATTAACTGCAGTTGAATTATTATTATTATTAGCAGTAACATTAAAGTCATCTTCATCCTGATCAGGAATGAGTGAATGAATGGGGCAGTTTTGTACAATATAGTAGGGAAAAAGGTCCATATGGCCATGTGGTACATTTTATGGTTTCCTGGAACCAGAATCCTCTTCCCTTGTAAACATTAACTGACTTTAACATTAACTTTCCATTGTAGACTCCTTAGGAGGGTTGGGCCAGATCCGTTTGATTTTGGTTTAAAACCTCCACCCCTGAAGCCCTGGGCACAATAATCCCATAGTTACAAAGCAGCCGTTCTCCTTGCTCCCGCTCTATCACATATCATTCCATCACCAGTCAAGTGACTAATAGCTTAAAAAAATGGACAGAAATCCCATCCTCAGCCCTCCACCATTAAACAAACGGGTTTCGCAGCATGACTGTAAGGCGAATGAATTCAGGTATCAAAGTCAATGGAGCCCTGCTGATTTACGCAAGTGAAGATATGGCCCCTGCCTGATGTGAACCTTCAATCAGGGCTTAAAAAATATGCAGAGGACTTTTTCAAGGAATAGAATGAGAGAAGGGCTATATTTAGGGCTTGATCCTCCACCATTAAAGTTCTAGCAATTTGGGGCTGGAAGGGACCTCGAGAGGTCATCCAGTCCAGCCCTCTGCGTTGACACAGGACTCAGTATACCTAGACCATCCCTGACAGATTTTGCCATTGATGTCAATGGGAGCAGGATTAGGCCCTTAGGAAGGAAGCAAGACTGCTTAAGAAGGAAGGGTTGGTTTGTTTTTAATACAATCCCTCTTCTGTGCTACCATCTATTCTGTCTGTGGCAGTGCAGTGAAGGAGGAGCTACATATACTGAATCCACAGTATGTGAACAAAGTTGTTTGTTGTGTCAGCATGAGATGGGATTGTACGAAGTTCTGCTTCTCAGGGCTGGCAGGCACTTGTTGCTCATCTGAATGCCACCCCCAGCCTGCACTATGACTAAGCAACCCAAAGATAGCATCTTGTACACCTGGGATGTGAAAAGCACCTGACCCAAGAACAGATCCCAGCACACTCACGTCAGCGAGAGCATCTCTCTCACTGAGTTTGATTTTAAACTAGTACTCAGTAGCGATAGAAAAAGGCCAGATTCTGGAACAAGACTCAATATATTCTGCCAAAGCAGCACCGATGTTCAGCCTTATTCAGATCAGCAGCAGTCCCCTCCCAATCTACAAATTATTCCTCCCAGCAGCAGAAATAATCTGTGTGGGCTGCGCACAGGGAGCATTGCTGGGTCATGAGGTGTCACAGGCAGGCAGATAGATTGTTGTGACCAGTGCCAGAATGCCTGGCCTCTGCTCCTGTTATGGAGTGGTCTCCCCAGATGTGCTGGGGCAGGAACATGAGCATTACCAGGTGCAGCCCATTTCTACTTTGCAGAATACTGTGTTTCTGGCTAATCTCTGTGCAGCTGGCATGAAGGGCCTCTCTTCTGGTGCCCACAGTTTGTAGGCACAAATAATTATAAGTGCAATTTAGATCATTTAGACACTAAGGCCCTCAAGTGCTTAAGTGCTTAAGCATATAGAATCATAGAAATATAGAGCTGGAAGGGACCTTGAGAAGTCATCAAGTCCAGCCCCCATAGGCATTTGTCCAACCAGTTCTTAAAAACCTCCAATGATGGGGTTTCCACATCTCCCTTGGAAGCCTATCCAAGAGCTTAACTACCCTTATAGAACTTAACTACTCTTAGGCCCACATGTCCACATATGTTTCACTTTAAGCATGTGTAGTCCCATTGACTTAAGAACTTTGCTGAATTGGAGCCTTAAATACTTGCTATACAGCTTCATCTAAATTACTTAAGTTGTGTCACCAATATTTACACCTGCTAATTGCAGGCACAGAAAGGAGGGGAATTTTTTTTAAATAATTGGTAAAAATGTAGTTCCTGATCTTATGAGGTATGAAGCATCTTCTGATCAGTGTTCAGCACATCTCAGGAGATGCTATGTACCTCACAGGATCATGTCATTAATTGTTATCACAGAAATGATCTTATGTACCTTTGGTAAACATCATAGACCAAGGGAATGATGTAAATTGGAGTATTACTCTGCTCTAAATTTTAATTGATACAGCTGTCACACTTCTGTACCAGATATGGACTGGTCACACACCACATGTATTCATCATAAGATCGCTTAATGCTCTGCCAGGTATGGCTGAGGTTCTTTTAAAAAGGTATTTTACACACAGTACCACCTACTAGCTGAAAAGTATAATACAGTTTAGCATTCCATTACAGCACATTCCATTTTGGCATAAATGTCTGCAGAGATTTAATTTAAAAGTTGCATGTGTTGATATCCGCAGAAAATGAGATTTAAAATTGGCATAAACAAGTATTAATGAAAGACATGTTTGCACATTCATCCAATCGAGGAACAGGAAAACAACTGATCTGATATGCTATAATTAAGGAACACAACTCAAATTTTATATATTCATGACAAGAGTAAAAATATAAAGAAAATATTTTCAGAATGTGGAATGAATCTGATAAAGTGTAATCTGCTCCTGGACATTAACGCAGTTGAAAAGAGGTGCTAAGTTTCTCGTACAAATGATTTATTATGAACTATTTTCTCATCACTAAGGCACACTGTATATACATATGGTATACAATACAGATATTAATCTTATGTAAACCTGTTTGGAAAGGTGCTGATACCAATGACAATCACATACACCTTACTATGGGCATTTTCCTACATTACCCACCCAGCCCACCTGGGTTGGATAGTTTGGACTATGTACTTGAACAAGGGTCAAAAACTGGGGGTGGATGTCACGTCAAATTTTGACTCTTGGTTGAAAAAGCAAAACTTCTTTTGGGGTGGGGTTGGTGGTTTTAACAAAAAACAATAAAAGAGGGACCAGGATGAGATCTATGTGGGGAATAGATTACCCCACATCTGCCTAATACAAGGTTTGTTGGACCTTCTTCGGCAGCTTCTGGTGCTGACCCCTCTTTGAAGAAGGATGCTAGGTCTGATCCAGTCTGGCAATGCCTATGTTCCTAATTCAATGAGAGTATCACAATGTGACTGGCCCCTTTAATGGGAGATGGGGCCAATCACACCTTTGCCATAATTAAGTAGCTGTTTCTCAGTTGTGGGGGCAGGGCTAAGGGGGTCAGGATGGACACCTAGGTCTTGGAAAAGGTCTGAGTGTACGATCAGTCTGGAGTTGAAATTACAGGGCAGGTTCCTGTGGAAGGTCCTGAGACAGGGTCCACAGGAAGCCAGGTACTCAGAGGAACCAGCCTGCGGGCCTAGTGCTGTGTACTGGAGCAGGGAAAGGAGAGCCTCTGAGGGGCTGAGAATAGCCCTCCAGGGGAAACAGCCAGGGGGCTGAGTGTTCTATTCCAGAGCCAGGAAGGCTTTCTCAGGAAGGGGCTGGGAATAGGGTCCAGAGGGTGGGCTGAAGAAAAGCCCTGAAGTACAGAAGAATCTTTTCATTGTGGGGACTTTTTAGTTTGAATCTTTGCTATCGTGAAAGAGGTTATTGTTGTGACTTGGCCGGAGGACTAAGTCACATCTCCAGCACAGACTGATTTCTGGAAAGCTAAGGAGACCAACCTCAGGGAGTGCTTGCCATGCCATGCTTGGCCAGCAAGGTTGCTACAGGGCAGCCAAGCCCCACAACGGGGAGGGATACCTGAAATTTCTGGAACAGCTGAGTTTTTTCCCCGAGATGGATATTAAAGCAAGCAGCATACCAGGGATTATGAAGCACTTCTACATAAATCTAAGTGTATGCATTGGGAAGGGAATCTGGTGGCTTTTTAAAATTTTCTTTCATATATCATGCAAGAGTGACTGCTGTAATTTCACAGTCAGGTCTTATCATTAGCACAAAGTAAAAAGAGTATTTTTTTAAAAGTTATATTAGGTCTAGTCTAGGAACACTGGGCATTTCTGGGCCAATCGCTGATTTTGGTTCCGTTGCACTGTACTGACAGAGAAGTCACATTAGTAAATGAGTAAGAGAGGAAATACTGTAAAATATATTTTCATTTGATAGCTCTGTCGTGTCCACTCCAGGCATGCTGGGCACTTACTGTACTGGAGACTGGCAATGATTTTATGCCCTCAGCACTGCCCTGACAGCAAAGTCACATGCAGTTAAGAAGGGAGCGACTTTGCTTGGTTTTAAAGTTCTGTGCCAATCAGGCACACTGAACACTGCTGCTGACCTAATTTCACTGCATCAACCAGAAAGAAGTGATCACATTTGTGTTGACTAAACTAAACATACAATAAGTGGACTTTCTGGGGTTTAAAAATGTCTGTAATTTCTTGCTGACGGTATAATTGCTCTCCAGGCTACAGGAGCAAGAAACAAGTCATAAATCCATGGTAACGTTTGCTGTTTTAGATTGAGTTTCCTGCATTTTATTGTTTGTGTTGTACTGAAGTTAGCTGGAAGCAGAGCTGGTCAAAAAATAGATTTCTTTTGGTCCCATGGGAATGGTCAATATATCTTTATTTGTTTTGTCCCAAAAATTAGGGGGAAAAGTCAAAATATCAATTTTTTGTAGAATTGAAAGGTGTGAATTTCTTTATTTGGAAACATCAAAATGTTTAGTTTCAGTTCAGTTCAACATTGAGCTGGACCCACCTGACTCAACCATGATGCATCATGGTCGCAGGAGTCCCTTGATGCACTGCGGTGGTTCAACCAGAGGGCTGATTGCAGTGCATCATGGAATATGTAGTACAGCCAGGGAGCTCAGCCCACAGAGGACAATTGTGACATGAGACACCTGAACTGCAATTCCCATGCACCACCATGACAGCTCAGACAGACACCGAACTGACCCAAAATGTTTCAATCCAGTTGGACAAACCAAAATGTTTTGATTCAGGTTGGCCTGACCCAAAATTAAATATTTTGTTTTAATTGTCCTAATGGAAAAGAAATCAAAACATTTTAGTAAAAACTGATTTTTATGGAAACTGCGTTTTCCATGAAAAAAAAACTTTTTCATGGAAAATTCCCGACCAGCTGTAGCTAGAAATAAAGCTACATGACTGCCATCCTCTTAGACCTTTATGGTGCAATACATGTATCTCAGGAAGTTGTCCCTGTAAGCAAAAATGTATGTAAGTATTCTTAACACAAAATAAAAAGAAAATAAACCCAGGATTTTCAAATTTGTACATTTAAAATTTGGCTCCTAAGTCCACATTTAGGCACCTAAATAAAAGTAGCCTGGACCCACATTTTCAAAAGGGACTAGTGATTATTTGGTGCCTTATATCTTAATTGCTCACCTTGAGATACTGGTGACCTACTGATAGAGCACTGGACTAAGCCTCAAGAGATCTGAGTTCTATTCCTAGACTGGCCATTGAGTGTCCTTAGGCAAATCATTAAGCCTCCCTGTGTTTCATTTTCCCCAATTGTAAAATGGATCTAATGATGCTTACATACGTTGTAAAACACTTTAAGATCTACAGATGACAAGTGTTAGATAAGAGCTAGGGATGATTATTATTAGAGGGTCCCGATTTTCAGAAAGTGCTGAGTACCCGTCCTCTGAAAAGGAGACATGTGAAAGGAGCCAGAAGCTGGGACCCCAAAATCAAAGACACTCGTCACTTTTAAAAACGTAGGGCCCAATTTTCAAACTTGCTGGGCACCTGCTGCTCCCATCAATATCTGTGAAATTGTGGATACTCGGCACTTTCACTGGCCCATGGTCATGGAGGTCTCTAAACATGGATTTAAGAGCCTAACTTTAGACACCCAGGTCTGAAAACTCTGGCTTAAGTTTTTGCTGTTACTAGGAGACACCTGCATAAACTTGTGGTACAAGTTTTATCTTCTGAACTTTTAATTAGGTTCCCTGTACTGTGTGCATCAAACATACATCTGAGCAAAATCCCATGGTAACAACCTGTTGTCAGAAGTTACTGGTGTGTAACAAATTTCAGTCTGAAAAGTGTCTAAGCATATTTTTTAAAATGACAATCTCAGAAGACAGAAAAATTACGACTTTGGATTTCATTCTCCCAGGATCTACAGGTTCATTGAGTTGATTAACCAACCCTGACATAGAAGAGCATGATATACCCTCCACCATCTGTACTCACGTTGTGTTGTCCAAGGCCACTGAGTTGTGGTCTGCCTAAAGAACACCTCCTAGAGAGCAGCAGAGTGTCAGTACTAGCAACCAACCTGAGAAAACCACTGTTAAACACCAAAGGCCATACCCCCAGCATGGCACCAACCAAGTCTGCAATTTCCCACTTACACCAGCAGAGGATTTGACCCCAGGAACCATATTTTCTAATCCTGCATTCTGTGCCTCTCCCCGAAAACTGCTCCCCACTTTCCTCCAGCTCTTAAACTGGGAATTGGCCAAGAACAGTTCTAGACAAAGAACATAGAAACACACAGGAATTCTGAATAAAGGCTTTTAGCATTAAAATATTGGTGCACTCTTAGTTCCTGCCCCGAATGATTTCCTTAAAGACTAAAGAATCTAGTGGGGTCACATGGTCAGAAACTAGCGAATAAAATCAATGGGTATGTAAAGTGCTGGAGGACATAACAATCCTCTTTCCTCTCCTCAGAGCATGCAGCCAAGAACATCTTGTAAAATCAATGGTCCGCCAGGAAGTACAAACGTAAGAACTAGAGCTGTGCAGAGACAGGTATCTCAGTTTCATGGAGGATTTCAATATTTCAAACATTTTGGTTTGGTTTTGATTCGGAGCAAAAAGCAAAAATTTCTAAATTCTCTGCAAAAGGAAAGGAAAGGAAGCCCTGGCTCCCAGGCAGACTACCTGGCAGGCTGCCCCAGAGCAGTGGACAATGGAAGCCCTGGGGTCCCCCCACTCCAAAGCAGCCTGTGTGACAAGTTCCTGAGGATCTGGGTGGGAGTGGTGGCAGAAAACCAGGCAAGTTTCAAACACTGCCTGGCAGGCAGGGATGCAACAGAACCTTTTATGATGTCCTAACAGAACATCATAAAAATTGAACTATCCACACAAATTTTTTCAATTTTGATGAATCACCAAATTCCAGTGAAAAATGTTTCAATGGAATTTTTCCTATAACTTTTAGTAATAACCCCCCTCTGGGCAGCCAGCAAGCTGTAACCTGAGTCTTCATCACCCAAGCACCCTACCATTCTAGTTAAAGGACTAAGGCCCAGATCCCCAGGGATAGTTAGGCTCCTAGCTCCCATTGGTTTCAGTGAAAGTTAGGAGCCTAAATACCTTTGATGATCTGAGCCTAAGTGCATTAACTGGCAGCAGGGATAGTGGTTATTCTCTGTGGACCAACCAGAACGGAAGCATGTAACACTTTACAAGCATGTTACACAGAGACCAGTAGTAGAAAAAAGGAGCAACCAACTTGATACTGGGGGTCCCAGGAAGTGTTCATAGTACAGTATATGGCAGAGGTTGCCAATTTTGGTTGGACGTATTCCCGGAGGTTTCATCATGTGGCATAATCTTTAATTAAAAATTAATCTTTGATTCCTGGAGACTCCAGGACAGTCCTGGAGCGTTGGCAATGCTAGTATATGGACAGTTTACACTACGATACTGAAAAGACAATCCAGACAAACTTACTCTGTTTTTATACTATTAGAAAAATATTGTCATGATGAAACATCCACCGGTATCACTGCAAAACTCTTTAGTACATCAAAAGTGAGAAACTGGTTGTGATCAGTTGTAGCAAAAACAGCTTGTGCCTTCCCACCATCCAACATGTAATTGTAACATACCTCCTGCATTGCTATTAGACCATTCTGCTAGACCAAAGGACTCTGCTTAGCATAGTTCTTAGTGCTGAGTTCAGATTTTTAAAGATAAATCTGGAAAGTTTCTCAGATTATATATTTTCCTCTTTAATTTATGCCTCAGAGGATAAAGCTAATCAAAACGGCAGTGAAGATAGTTCAACCGTTTCAAGTCCAGGGCTGATTTATTAACAGTAGTTGCATTACTCTTTCTTTCACAGAAGCTGCTGTGAATGATTCCACCTCCCTATTCTCCAAAAAAATCTTTTTGCTGGTGATCATATACAAGCTGACATACTTGCATACTAAACATGCACAAGTGCACTGCACGGTCTGATTCATCTGCAAAAGATCCAACATGCTATCTGCTTGATGTAAAGTAGATTGGAAGAGTGACCTATTAAAAGCAAGAGGAAAAAAAGAAAGTCTACTGCAGAGCTGTGAAACCATTAATTTTTTCTTATTCTTTGTTCAGCCTCCTTTCCTTAGGTTGCTTTTCAGTTGCACTCAGATGTCCTGGTGAGGGACAACCTTATACAAACTTATATAGATAGATGGAATTATACACGGTCCGTTTGCTATGATCAAAGTGCAAGTATAATTCTTACATATTATAGAGCATTACACCGCAAAAAGTGTCACCTTAGCTCTGACCTGCATATCTGGAAACTGAATTACAGCATGTCAGAAAGACAAGACAAAAATCTAAAGAAATGGCAATGGATCCTTGCTTTTAACCATGATAGCTGCTCAAAGCCATCTACCTAGGACCCCTTACAGTAATTTTAAATTATAGAAGTTCCACTGTTGCATGTGATGGTAATTCTAAAATAGAATATAGAAATTTACTGGATAAAATAAAAATAACCTAATGCTTTAAAAATATCATTTATCTTGCTCCAATTTTGACAGATAAAGATTGTATTTTCTGTTACAGGGCCAGCAATAGATCAAGTACATTTCTAAATCTTACCGACATCTAGAGCTGATGGGAAAGAAGAAGAAAACATGAAACTTTTGAGAATTTGGCAAGAATTTATTAATTTTTTAAAATAGTTTTTTCAAACTATGTCAAAATTTCTTCTAAAGGTTTTGATTTTTGAAAATGTCAAACATCTCAACAGCTAGGTCAAAACAAAACACACTCTTTACTAATTTTTTTGTGAAAGTTTTCAGAGGGAGGGGATATTTCAAAAATTAATATTAGTGATGACATTTTTTTAATTGAAACCTCAAAATGCAGGAAATGTGGACCTGGTCAACTGGCATCATTAGGGATATTGGTACACATTTTCAGTGGGCCTTCACAATAGCTGTTTATTTTGTCCATGAGAAAAAATGAGCATGCACTCATTTCCACTCAGTGATACCACATCTGTGCAAGCAAGCAACTGCTTGCTTGGCCATCTTCCCATTTGTGCATGCAGTTTATGAAGACAAGTATACACGAAATTTGGAAAGTGCAGAATTGAACAGAACCTTTTAAAAATTTGGTCCAAAATGTGCAAGGGAGACACAAGTCTATATTTTCTTCTTTGAAGAATGTGGCAGTTGTGGGCCACTTTGTTATAAAGACTTCTGATTGTGAAGCAATAAACTGAGAGCTACTCCACTGCCACATGTTCTGAAAACAAATACCCTTTCATTCATAAAGACAGTTTTCTGAGAAGGTTAATTGCATTTGAGGCATGAAACTGGCTGAAATAAAATCACTAAAACTTGAAATATCTGCTGAACAATATTTACAGCTCTGATGACTTTGTGCTTGTTAGTACCAAAATTAAGTTAGTAAGATTGAGATGTTTGTATCTTAAATGAATGATGTAAATCATTTATAAAATACTTGACAGTGGCAGCACTGTACATTGCAGAGTGTATATCTTACACTATGAAAGTTTTATCATGGGAAGTGACAAACAGCTGTATGATAGGTTGGTTGCTTATTTAGCTCTGGCTTCAGTCTGAAGTTTTATTTCATTGATATCACCTTTCTTTGACACAGTAACAAGCCTTGTGGATGAGGGAAAGCAGTAGATGTGGTATATCTTGACTTTAGTAAGGCTTTTGGTACAATCTCGCATGACTTTCTCATAAACAAACTAGCAAAATACAACCTAGAGGGAGCTACTGTAAGGTGGGTGCATAATTGGTTGGAAAACCATTCCCAGAGAATAGTTATCAGTGGTTCACAGTCAAGCTGGAAGGGCATACGAAGTGGGGTCCTGCAGGAATCAGTTCTGGGTCCAGTTCTGTTCAATATCTTCATCAATGATTTAGATAATGGCATAGAGAGTACTCTTATAAAGTTTGTGGACGATACCAAGCTGGGAGGGGTTGCAAGTGCTTTGGAGGATAGGATTAAAATTCAAAAATATCTGGACAAACCAGAGAAATGGTCTGAAGTAAACAGGATGAAATTCAATAAGGACAAATGCAAAGTACTCCACTTAGGAAGGAACAATCAGTTGCACACATACACAATGGGAAATGACTGCCTAGGAAGGAGTACTGCGGAAAGGGATCTGGGGGTCATAGTGGATCACAAGCTAAATATGAGTCAACAGTGTAACATGGTTGGGGAAAAAAGCAAACATAATTCTGGGATATATTAGCAGGAGTGTTGTAAGCAAGACACAAGAAGTAATCCTTCTGCTCTACTCCACGCTGATATGGCGTCAGCTGGAGTATTGTGTCCAGTTCTGGGAGCCACATTTCAGGAAATTGTGGTCAAAGTGGAGAAAGTCCAGAGAAGAGCAACAAAATGATTAATGGTCTAGAAAATAAGACCTATGAGGGAAGATTGGGAAAAAAATGGATTTGTTTTGTCTAGAAAAGAGAAGACTGAGGGGGGGGACATGATAACAGTTTTCAAGTACATAAAAGGTTTTTACAAGGAGTTATAATTGTTCCCATTAACCTCTGAGAATAGGACAAGAAGCAATAGGCTTAAATTGCAGCAAGGAAGGTTTAGGTTGGACATTAGGAAAAACTTCCTGTCAGAATGGTTAAGCACTGGAATAAATTGCCTAGGGAGGTTGTGGAATCTCTATCATTGGACATTTTTAAGAGCAGGATGGTCTAGATAATACTTAGTCCTACTATGAGTGCAGGGGCCTGGACTAGATGATCTCTTGAGATGCCTTCCAGTCCTATGATTCTATAATATATTTCTTGTATATTCAGTTTTGCTCTTGGGTGAGGTGCAGCTTATTCTGCACTTAGTTTTACTCTGCTAAAACCACACAAGATGTTTCAACTCTGCTAATTGCTCAAAGGCTAGGATCTTCTGCCATTCTCTAGATTCTTTCTTGTATGCAGCAGCAATGTGGAATCTGCAATAGCAAAAGGTCACAGAGACAAGAAACTGAAATAATGTTAGCAGTTACAGTAGGCTTGATGCCATGACAGCAATCAACAAGAATCTGTTTGTTAAATTGAATTTGGTAGAGAATGGAGCATTCGGTCCTGAAGTCCACATATGAAGGATTCAACACAATGGAATGAAGAATTCAAAATGACTGTGACAAATTGGAGAATTGGTCTGAAATCAACACAATGAAATTCAATAAAGACGAGTACAAAGTACATCACTTAGGAAGGAAAAATCAAATGCACAACTACAAAACGGGGAATAACTAACTTGGTGGTAGTGCTACTGAAAAAGATCAGGCGGTTTTAATGGATCAGAAATTGAATATACGTCAACAATGGGACACAGCTGTGAAAAAGGTTCATATAATTCTGGGGTGTTTTAACGGGATTGACATACATAAGACATGGGTGGTAATTGTCTACTTGGCATTGATGAGGCCTCAGCTTGAGTACTGTGTCCAATTCAGGGCACCGCACTTTAGGAATGATGTGGACAAAATGGAGAGAGTCCAGAGGAGAACAACAAAAGTGATAAAAGGTTTAGAAAACCTGAGCTATGAGGAAAGGTTAAAAAAACAGGACATGTTTACTCTTGTGAAAAGAAGATGGGGTGGGGGGACTGGACCTGATAACAGTCTTCAAATATGTTAAGGTCTGTTATAAAAAGGAACGTGATCAATTGTTCTTCATGTCCTCTGAAGGTAGGAGAAGAAATAATGGACTTAATCTGCAGCAAGGGAGATTTAGGTTAGAGATCAAGAAAAACTTTCTAACTATAAGGGTAGTTAAGCTCTGGAATAGGCTTCTAAGGGAGGCTGTTGAACCCCCATCATTGGAGGTTTTTAAGAACAGGTTGGACAAACACCTGTCAGAGATGATCTAGGTTTACTTGATTCTGCGTCTGCACAGGGGGCTGGACTAGATGACTTGACCTCTTGAGATCCTTTCTAGCCTGACTTTTATGTGATTCTAAGTGAAGAAGAATTCTCTCTGAATGAATGAAAATTTTAATATACAGTATGGCAGGAATGATCTTCTGTCCCTCTGGGACTCAGGCTATTGAAAAGTTTGGCTCCAGAGTTACTATATGAGCTGCCTGGATTGCGGAATTATCTTCCTCCCTTCTCAGATGGATTAAGTGCAAATTTTGCATGTTGAAAAGGTTAGGATAAGTGCATTTATCTTGGCTGCCTCTTCTTTCCAGGGATTACAGAACACAATTTTTTATCTGGCAAAGATGAAAAAGAATACTTCCTTCTAAGGCAGAACACACTGGGTTTGTGAGGGGATGCACCAGGCCTTCATGGCCCCTGCTGGAGGCCTGCTGTTTTGCTACACCCCTTCCCAGGAAGCAACAAGGGGAGAGGAAAAGAACAGCAATAGTGAGTCTTCTAGGCCTTTCTAGAGAAGCCTCACTGGAACAGCCATCTTGGAATCTAGAGAGATGTGGTCCTCCAACGGCTAGAAGGGCTAGCAACAGCCAGTCAGAGTCCAGCAGGCTCAGATAAAAGGAACTGCCTGGGTTTAGCAGGCCAGTCCCTGGCTAGGAGCAGAGGTGTGAAGGAGGGGATTCTGCTATGGTTAATGGAGCCCATTGAGTAGCTAGAGTTTGACTGGCTGAATTTACACAGCTGGGATTGCAGAGAAAAGAATCTGAGGAGGTTGGCCCTGAGCTAGGGCTGGAGATAAAAAGGCCCAGCAGGATGAGGTACAGGGAAGTAAGAGCAAAGTGTTGGAGACTGTAGCTGCTGTGGGTAGGGTCCCTGGGCTGGAACCTGCAGCAGTGGGTGGGCCCAGGTTCCCTGACAGAGAAGGGGTTCATTCATACTTTGTGGCTGGGCCAAATGGTCAAGCCATGGAAGACCCACCAGGTCAGCCTGCAGGGGAACCAGGAGTGAGAGGAGAATGGGGTACTGCACCCTGCTGCTTGGATCTGCTCAAGAGGTGAGTGCCCCTTTCAGGGGTATTCTAACCTATTAAAGCTTGATGCATTGAAGAGCCAATAGTATCTGGATGTGAAAAAGTCTGTGGGGGATGTTCAGCCAGGATATTTTTCTACCTGGCAAGACTGTGATTGTGCTGTGGAGTATAGGCATAGGTTCTGTTGCAGCACAGACTTCACCAAGCTAGGTAGTAGGGCTATCAAACAACTTAAAAAATTAATTGCTCTTTTAATCACACTGTTAAACAATAATGGAATACCATTTATTTAAATATTTTGGATGTTTTCTACATTTTCTAATGTATTGATTTCAATTACAACATGGATACAATGTGTACAGTGCTCCCTTTATATTTTTATTACAAATATTTGCACTAAAAAAGAAAAGAAATTGTATTTTTCAGTTCAACTCATATAAGTACTGTATTGTGAAAATGCAACTTAGAAATGTAGAATTTTTTTACATAACTGCACTCAAAACAATGTAAAACTTTAGAGCCTACAAGTCCACTTAGTCCTACTTCTTGTTCAGCCAGTTGCTTAGACAAACAAGTTTGCTTACATTTGTGGGAGAATACTTTCTGCTTCTTATTTACAGTGTTACCTGAAAGTGGGAACAGGCATTTGCATGGCACTGTTGTAGCTGGTGTTGCAAGGTATTTACATTCCAGATATGCTAAACATTCATATGCCCCTTCATGCAAATATCTATAATAAATAATATAAAGTGATCACTGTACACTTTGTATTCTGTGTTGTAATTTGAAATCAATATATTTGAAAATGTAGAAAACCATCCACAAATATTTATGATAAATTTAAATTGGTATTCTATTGTTTAACAGTTGTTAAACCTGTGATTAATCTTTTCAATGGAGTTAATTTGTTTTAATTGCTTGAGTTAACTGATTAAACAGTAATTTTTTAATTTGGCAGTGATCTGTTGAAGGGCATCCTGCTGATCTCAGGCATTTCTTGGATGATTTTCCTTAGTAGTTTTACTGGTGAGGTATATTAACTTGTTGCAGATCTTTAAATCTTCAATGATAAGTCTGGCCACAACTCCTCGAACTGTAAACTTGATAAAGGGTAAATGGTTTGTAAAGACAACAACTTGCTTTGTATTGGAGTTCTTCCACTGTGGCTACTTGTTGTCCAACAGGAATTACAGATCAGGTAAGAAAACAAAGAAATAGCCGCTGAAATCTTTGACCTAAAATATTCAAGTTCATCTCTCAGCTGAACTATGTTAGTGAAGAGGGGCTCACTAGAGTCCTAGGAGCAAACTGATACTGTAAATGAGGGGTTAAATAATAATGACACTTTAGCAAAACCTGGCAGAAGTCAGTGGATTGCTTCCTTATTGATGATAGACTAGCATTTTTTGAGTGAAATATTAAGGCCCAGTTTTCAAGCTTGAATTCTATATCTAAGCACCTAAAATGTAAGCATCAGAATAAGGCCTCAAATAGAATTTAAGCACATGCTTAAAATTAGACATGTGCTGGAGTATATTGCTGACTCAGAACTAAAGTAGCCTGGTTTTAGAAGTGCTGGGAATCCATAAGTCAAATCAATGGGCTCTGTGGGTGCCCAGCACCTTTGAAAATCAGGTTTTGAGGGGCCTAACTTTAGACACCCATATTCAGAAAGTGTTGGCTTAGGTTCCTACATAGCAATATTTCCCTTGCTGTGTTGGTACCCGAATGACATTGACTAGGATCATTCTTGTCAGTTTCGCCTTGTTACTGACACCGCAGTGAAAGCTTGCTGCTCAGAGCTCGCTCTTCCATCAATCCTGAGTCCATCTCTGGTATTGCAGAGACCTGTCAGTTTCGCTTGTGCTTGTGTGTGAGAGAGAGAGAGCATGCGCGCCAGTGCCAGCCAGCCACACTTCCTGTAAGGTTGGAAGGTTTTATTGATCAAATGTTTGCAGCCACAAAGATTACTTTCTACCATTATTGTAAGGCCAGGAGATATTCCATTTTTTTTTTAAAAAAATGGATCTTCTATACCATTTTGATTTGGCTTGGGAATAACATTGTTTTTGACTTTGGCAAGAAAACATCCATTCAGTATAACCACAAAGCAACAATTCGCAATAAATGTATTTTCCAAATAATGCATGGGTTTTATTCCCAAAATCAGTGTCTTCAGACTAATGTTAAAAAATATTCTTTAGAACACCTGATAATTCAGTATGTATTAAGTGGCAGGAGAACTATACTTATTTTGTTCCATCAGCCTTGGAATTTAAATTGTTAACCCTACATGGTACTTAATGGTCAATAACAGTTTGAGATGGCTGGCCTGATGCAGGAGCTGCATGTGCCGGGTTGTCCTACAAAAATCTGGTTTCAGAGGGATTTGAGGGGGTTCCTAACCTTCTGCCATTGCCTACTGCTTGTCATGGGACAATAATAAAATGTCCCTACACAGTGAGCAGAGAACTTCATTAGAATAAGGAAACCACAATGTCCCTAACACTACTGTGTCACCTTGTCTGCAGAGTTTGTCTAAAACAGCGCTTGTCGCTGCAGAGCTAAAGGAAAACTACACATTTTCCAACCTGGTGGTGATATGGTCTTCCTTCCAAGAAGACCTGTCCCTCTAAGCCAAGCAAGGGCTTGGATGGCTTTTTCATGGGTGGCTAAGTGTCTCACTGCTCTACCATGGTGACTCTTACTCTTTAACAAGTGCTTCGGAGTTTATGCCCAAGAGTGTTCTGCAACAAACACCCTCCCTTCATTCCCAGGGAATGAGGTTCTTGCAGCAATGCAAGGAGGGAGGTTCCACCCCCACAAGAACCTTTAATCTTGCAGAAATGGAGGGAGGACAGGAGCCCTGCAAGTATTTGAATTTAGATTTCCACCTCCTCACCCCATCTCAGATGCTTTGTTAAAATCATTAGCTCCATTGCAACACCTTCCAGCCTCTTTAAACTAAAGGCAGTGGTAATGGATACATGAATGTTTGTGACAAAACAACTCAGATGGCCTAGGAAACTTTGAGATGGAAAACTCAATTAGCATTTGATAAAACTCTTTTACTCCTACCAAGGAAACAATCTGAACAAAAGGCACGTCTGTCTACTGTGGGTCTGGATCTGCTGTCATGCTGGTGTAACTGAGGGCTTGTCTACATGGTGCTTTGATCCACACCAGAGAGCTATAAACTTTAGTCCACACTAGTTTGTCGCGCACTAACTGGACTACATGGACCCTACTGGTGTGCACTGGAAGTTCCCGCGTGCACGTTCGTGTCGTCCTGTTTCACAGTACTGTGTTAACGTGCCCAAGAGAACTTCTAGTGTACACCAGCAGGGTCCCCATGGATCATTTACTGCACAATGATAGTGCAGACTAAATCATACAATCATTGTGTAGTAAATGATCCATGGGGACCCTGCTGGTGTACACTAGAAGTTCTCTTGGGCACATTAACACAGTACTGTTTGAAACAGGATGACACGAACGTGCACAAGGGAACTTCTAGTGCACGCCAGTAGGGTCCACGTAGTCCAGTTAGTGTGCGACAAACTAGTGTGGACTAAAGGTTATAGCCCTCTGGTGTGGATCAAAGCCCCATGTAGACAAGCCTCCAGTGCAGTTACTTGTGTAAATTGGAGGAGAATGAGGCCCTTGTGCAGAAATGTCTCTCTCTGGGATCAGATAAGGTTATGGAGGACAGGTCCATCAATTGCTATTTGCCAAGATGGTCAGGGATGCAACCCCATGTTTTGGGTGTCCCTAAGCCTCTGACTTCCAGAAACTAGGACACCAGCTGCAGTCAGATAGGATACTGGGCTGGGTGGATCATTGGTCTGACTCAGTATGGCCATTCTTAGGTTCTTAACACTCCCCATCATCTCAAGAGTTCAAACTGACACCCTGAATGACTTATTTTCAAGACAGAAGAAAAAGAAATAATAGTTGTGAGGGGGTGGGCACACAGAGCTCCTGGAAGGAGGGAAGGGGTTGGTGGGCTTGCAGGAAGTCCCTAAAATAGAGCAGGATTTGGAGTAGGGACTGAAGAGTGCCATTTAGAATTGGGGCACCTACAAGTCCACTCAGTCCTACTTCATGCTCATCAATTTTTATGCCTGACCATCTTCTCCCCATCTGAGATGCCTGCCCCCCATGAACCCCTACTCCCTCCAAATTTTGAGTGAGTGGCTCTGGGACCTGGCATGTGAGGTGGCAGTATCACTCAGTTTTGGCCTGGCCAAAAGAAGTGGTCAAGCAATGGCCTGGGTGGCCTCTTTGGCCTGTGGATCAGGAAGGTGGCCCACAGGGAGCTTGTGGGGAGGAATGGAGGAACACAAAGAGCTCCACTGTGTACAATGCACCTGGCCTTGAGGCGCAAGCAACAAAGTGTGCACCTTCTGGTGTAAAACTGAATTCACAAATGCCATTTTCCAGAACTCAAGCTATACTCACGGGTCCTTAACTTCCCAACATAATCTACCCAAAATACAATATGCAGAGTCATTTATCTGCACAAAACAGAATTCTTTCTAATGCACAAATCCCAGGAGTCCCTAAACCGGGTGGAATGAAGGAAGAAGACCTATTCTAACCATAAATAACATTGTTGTATTTTAAATCCCCAAATACATTTTGGAGGGAGGGTTATATAAAACAGAAGTCTTTTGGAGGGTATTTACAGGCTCTGTGTTCACTAGGCTGCAGCTCCTTTACATTCCTTTGAAAATCCCAGCGGGATTTCTTTTATTGGGCAGGACAAAGTCTTTTTGCCACCATACATAGAACAAGGCCTTGCTTTGAAGACCAAGGGAAAGACCTAGGGCCAGATCTTCAGCTGGTGTAAATTGGTGTCAATTTCTTCACTTTAGAAGGGAAAACCAATGCAGGTCTATACCACACTCCCAGCAGCCTCTGTATGATCTTGTGCTTTGCAGAAATCTGCAAAAGAAGCCACCTCTGCCTGATGCTTTGTCCTTTATGAGGCTAGGCCTGGGGTTTAGTAGTTGATACTCTGACTTTTTACTGATAAATTCCCCTCTCTGTTAGAAAATATTTGGCAGCTACTCAGGAAGTCTTTGGTTTCCTCTTTTGTTTTCTTTGGTTTGGAGGGGTAGAAATTGGTGCACAGTACACTAAAGACTTTATTAATTTCACACTGTTTACAAGCCACTCTGCTTCATGACCTGTAGCAGTAGAAAATTAATCTGGCGTTGACCTTTCTCTAATCTGCAAATTGAAAAAATTGTCCTCTATCCCTTCATTATGAAACTGATTACATCAGCTAGGATAAAAATATGAACACACTCAACCTTCCGGGATAAGCTCATCATCAGCTGGGAGCAGCTGTACGACTAGCCAGGAGCATTTTGGGGGGATGTTTCACCTTTTTCTGAAGCTCTTGTGAAATCCACAGTTGGAGACAAGATACTGGACCGACCAGTGACCTGTTAAGTTGCCAGGAGATAGAGCCATTTCTAGTCCAGTTCTTTAATATCAGTTGGTGCACCATTTCCAGGGCACTTTCAAAGTGATGCAACATGCAATTTTTTGCGGGCTATCTCTGTCATTTGAGGTGGTCCCAGCTGCAAATTGCCATGTAACTTTGCTTCTGCTGAAGACTGAAATAAGCATGGAGAAGGCTCCTTACCTCCTCCCAAACCACTGCTGGCAATGTCTTTGGGGGGGGGATTGTTCTACTTGCAGGTTGGACATACTGTGGCAGAGGTACCCTTACGCCCTTCTTGGCGTCTTCCTCATGGTTTGCTGGCCACAGCTATTACACAGCCCTCTTCTCCATCTCTTTTATAGACAGTACTTTCTGATACAGAGAAAATACCTTTCTGATTCCTCCCCAGAACTGATTGCACTTTTTCATCTGTCTCTTGGGGAAAGTGCAAAGGGCATTGTCTGCTGTGACAGTGCTCAATATGCAGAGGGGCAAAGAAGACAATGAACGAGAAGATTTCTTAAACAAGACAGCTTTCCCCTCCAGTGTTTAGAATAGCAGAGATTCAACACAACAGTGCAATCTGGGGGAAGGAAAAGAGACTGAGAGTTATGGGAATATAACAGTTTTTAGGCCAGATCCTCAGCTACATGGAAACTATGCCAACTTACACCCTCTGAGGATCTGGCCCCATAGGTACAGTGTGTTACATGCTGAATCAGTAAGCTGCCTACCAAATAATAAAACCCAATCCACATCCTATACAGAGCCCTGTCCCCTGCCAGGAGTGGCCTCACCTGAAAGCATTTGGTCCCAAGCCAGCTGTTGGAAATTCTGATGGTGACGTGACCAGGCTCCATTTTGTCTATGTTCTTGTGTTGTCTGTCCAAAACCAGTTAAAGTGGTATTGAACTGCAAGGTAAATACTTAAAAATAAAGGGCCCCATCTGATGAATGGGGGGAGAGACAGCTCAGTGGTTTGAGCATTGACCTGCTAAACCCTAGGGTTGTGAGTTCAATCCTTGAGGAGGTCATTTAGGGATCTGGACCAAAAATTGGGGATTGGCCCTGCTTTGAGCAGGGGGTTGGACTAGATCTCCTGAGGGTCCCTTCCAACCCTGATATTCTATGATTTCAGAACCTTCTCACATCTTTCTTAAGGCTGTTGTCAGCTGAAAGTGGCCACAAGGAATGTTTTGGCAACTTGGGGGAGAGGCACTTCTCCCAGAGGAGCAACCTGTATGGAACTTGTAGGGAAGATCACAGGTTGCAGGAGGGAAGAGTTTGGGGGGGTGGGCGGGAGTCCCAGTCTGTGTACACATGGTGTGAATGCCAGTCTCAGTTGCAGCTCCTCTGTAACTAGCTCTCTTAATAAAGAGCTAGTTTAGTTTTTCAGAACATGAAGTCCTCATGTTATTACCCAGTACATGATGCATGAAACAGGGCAGAGGTGGAATTCGGGAGGATTTTAGCAGCTCAGATTTGTCTCGGTGAAAAAGGGACATGGGGAGGAAAATGTCTACTGGAAATGTGGCATGAGGGAGACGTTAGGTGGTGGATGGCAATATGTCACTGTCCCCACCCTAGGTCTTGTCGCTTCCCATTGCAGCTCCCACCTTTTGTCCTTTCCCAACTCTTCATTTACTGTTGAAAAGGGACCTAACAGCTGCCTTTCTCCTGGCTTGCACTGTTACTCACTAGCCAGCCTCTCTCATGTCTGCCATTTATGCTGAAACATTCTTGGCTACCTCCCCTTCATCTCTGATTCTACCATGCTGCCATGTTTCAGGTCACAAGCTAGACTCTCTGTAATGGGACCACATCACAATCTGGGAGGTGGAGGAGAAGAGAGCGGGTGACTCATCAAGCCAGAACTCAGGAAGCAGTTGGGTCTGACTTTAGCAGCAACATTGAGAGGTGGGAAGGGAGGCAGAGTTGAAAGGAGAGGAGCAAAACTCGAGAAAGCGGAACAGGGCACAGGAGCAGTGTCTGGGTGGACTTTTAACCAGTTCTACTGAAACTTGGGCAAAGCCCTGATTTCAGTAGAATTGGTTGGGATGCCGGGAAGTATCACAGAGCAGGGACACTTCCAGTAAAGACAGATACTTAGTCACCCTGGTTATAATGGATAAAAATAGTGGGACTGGTTAGAACATTTATTTTTTCTTCACAATATTTATTGTTTTGGAGGAAACTTTTTTCACAGAATTTTTAGGGTTTTTTGCTGAAAATCCCCAACCACCAAAATTTTGGTTTTCAAAAATGGAAAAAGCTGGCTTTCTGTTCAAAAAAGAACAAAAAAACATTTTATGATGACAGAAACCAGAAAAGCTCTGTTAACTAAATGGACTTTTTTTTTTTTTTTTGAAACTTTTTGATTAAAAAGTTTTGACCAGTTCCAAAAATCAACTGGGAACAGTTTTGTTTTTTTGTTGTCCCCCCCCCCCCCCCCCCCCGTGTCTTTTTTCTTGCTTGGTTTTTATCTTTAAAATATTAGCTGCGGATCTCCCTCCCTGAAGGATTCTGACAATATGGGAAAACAGGAGCTCTGACAGCCTGAATTTGGCTTAAGGCTGAACCTCCTCTATGCCCTTGGTTAGAAGCTGTGATACCTGCAGCCCAGGATTCAGCTTCTTGTGAAATATTCCCAGTCCCCCAGAAATAGGGTGACCAGATGTCCTGATTTTATAGGGACAGTCCCAATATTTGGGTCTTTGTCTTATATAGGTGCCTATTCCTCCTCTCCCCCACCCCTTCCCGATTTTTCACACTTGCTATCTGATCACCCTACCTAGAAATGACCTCAGTCTTCTGGAGGTGGAGAAGGAAAGGAAATTGGGACCAATGACCTTTGTGTGTTCCTAGTCTTCCTCTACTAGGGTCTGAGACATTTCTAGACAGTGATGAGGATGTGGCTGACAGAGGTGCATCTTTTAGCTTAGGCAGTAAGCATATCCTTAGGTCCCAGTTTCTCAATCCCCTCTGCTGACAACCCTCCTAAGGATGCAGCGTCACAAGCAGTGGCTCCTATGGTGATTGAACCCAGGACCTTCAGTGGGTGTGGGTTACACAAGCAGTGTGAGGAGGGGAAAACCCTTTTTGTGTCATGAGTAGTAAAGGGCACAAACCAAACAGCTTTCTTGCCGCACTGCTGTTGGTGGCACTTTTTTTGTTTGCTTTGCAGGTCACCTTTAAAAGGGTGAAATTGTTGACAAGAATGGCTGCTCCATTATTCTCAGGAGCCATGCGAGTGTCTGATTCCCCTCGTTAGGGTCTCATAGCTAAAGAAGCACTGATGCAATCTGAACCTGAAGTTTTAGACCTGCAAGTAGCTCCATGAAAATAGACCCCAGTGGGGCACCATGCAGGTGTAGAAGTCTGTACATACAGCGCACCTTGCAGGACTGAGGCCTTAGAATTTATTCTTGGTGTTGTCTGACTCCCATTAAGGTTAATGGGAGGTGGGTGGTTGAATTCACTTTAGGGATCTCTTCCCTACCTTTTGTAGTGGATTTGAAATTCTTTTGCTGACTGTTGCTTATTATGGTAGATGAACAGTGTCTCCATGTTAGTTAGGCTCATTTCTTATTCAGTTTAAAAGTGTTTGTGTGAGGGAAGGGACTTTTCAATGTGCAACTTAACTCTGCATGAATAGGAAGAGCTTGTATGTCTTGGACACCAACTTAAAAAACACTAGATCTGGTCATAAAATGAACCCTGACTTTTTTTTATTTTGAATTATTAATTTTTTCAACCAGCTCTGAAAACTACATTCTATCTTCAGTTACTAACAGCTAAGATCACTCTAATCAAAAGAGAATAGAGGAAAGCGTGTTTTTGGTTTTTTTTTTTTTTTTTCTTTTTGTTGTGCATTTTGACAGCAGTTTGTGACTGTGCTGGGTATGTGGGAGTTCATCTCCCAGAAAGAGCCTCTGAGAGAGACTTGTTTTCCTCTCACTGTAACTTCAACCCAGAACACACTTCATTGCATGCAGATGATCTGGTCCTCTTCTTTGTCATGCTGCAGGTAGAATATTCATAAGCATCTGCTACACAGGCTGGAGTTTTCAAAGGGGCCTACTAGAATTAGACACACAACTCCCGTGAATGTCAATGAAAGTTGGGCACTTAACTCCCCTTGTCTACTGTGCAAATCCTGCTGCCTTTGTTCCAGGTGGGGCTGAGATGAAGGGTTCTGTGTAAACTGCATGTGTGATTCTGCTCTGAAGACCCCATCTGCACACGAAGTGCAGGGGCATCTCGCTGAGAAAGGTATAGTTTCTTGAGCTGGTTTGAGCAGGAGTTCAGTCTGCCAGCCTAGAGAAAACGAAGTTTATTGGGATATCTTTGCATATTCGGTTGTCAGGAGAACACTTTCTGTAGGTGAAGAATCAGTGAAGTGTAGATTCCATTTATCTGTCAGAACAGATCAGTCTGACAGACCAGTCTGCTTGGGAAAGTCAGAGGAGTGACCTCATCTTTCCAGCTTGTTTACAGCTTGTACAGCCTGTAAATGCACAAATTTTTTCTTCATTAAAAGAGAATTAATTTATGCATGCTCTTTTATCAACTCTCCACCCCTCCTTCTTTAGTTGAGGGCTGTGCACTTCCTAAGGAGAAACTGCTGCTGAAGAATCATTTCCAGAATAATATGCTCATTTAATAGGTTACATCTTTGCTATATAGGAGATTGTCTGCAAATTTTAAAAATGCTTGTTCTAGGATTATATGTCAAGCAGATTAACCTCTTAATGTGACCTGAAACTCAAGTAAATTGAAGTTTTGATTAAGTCTGCCTCTTTGACCCCAGTTGAAAAGACTTATGGGGGGTGGGATATGATGGAGGTCTATAAAATCATGACTGGTGTGGAGGAAGTAAATAAGTGTTTACTCCTCATAACACAAGAACTAGGTGTCACCCAATGGAATTTAATAGGCAGCAGGTTTAAAACAAAAGGAAGTATTTCTTCACACAACATGCAGTCAATCTGTAGAACTCTTTGCCAGAGGATGTTGTGAAGGCCAAGACTATAACGGGGTTCAAAAAAACTAGATAAACTCATGGTGGATAGGTCCATCGATGGCTATTAGCCAGGATAGGCAGGGATGGTGTCCCAAGCCCCTGTTTGGGAGTGGGTGACAGGGGATGGATCGCTTGATTGCCTGTTCTGTTCATTCCCTCTGGGGCACCTGGCATTGGCCACTGTCAGACAGGATACTGGGCTTGATGGTCCTATATGGCCATTCTTATGTCCTTAAAGCCTCAGAATGAGGTGCTGCCTAGGGAACAGCAACAGGTCCCTCCCTCAGTCAGGGGGAGGGGCCACGAAGAAATTTTGGTTAACAAGAAAAATGTGCTGTGGGGGAACAGGCCAGAGGGAGCCTGTGTGGGACACTGAGCAGAGACCACAGGGGTAAAATGAGCTGGAATGGTAACTCAGGGTTCCCACAGGCTCTGTCCATCCACTGCAGCGAGGTGGGTGGCTGCACAAGCATTACCCCTGCAGCCCTACCAGTGCTCCTGAACCCTGAGCTGAAAACCCCCTGCGAAGATGGAAAAGGCAGTTGGGTCTCCATGCCCATCCAATTCTTGGCCTTCCACTTGCATATGGAGCCCAAACAGTGTGTTCAGTGCTGTGTGAACAAGGTAGTGTCCCTGTCTCAAGAAGCTTGCGATCAAAGCTTCTGCCCAGAGCGCTAGTCTCAATTGCTGTGGTGGTTTGTGTGTATGGGATACGTATACCTGTCCACTGGACTGAGAGAATGGTCTCCACACATGCCAAATGGCCACTGGACGATAAAGGAGGCTGATGTCTTCTGATCTGGGCCCAGTTCAGACGAGCAACCTGCACATGTGTCTTTATAGCCTGTATCTCTAGTGTAACTAACCCCTGCGGCATCCATTCCTCTTTATATACCAAACAGATGGGGCATGAAGGATGAGTCCTTAAGAGGAATGAAGCCCTTAGTTTCGCCCTGGTCCTGTGACATCCCACGGAGGATGGGTGCATGTGCACATGTATGGGAATGTTTTGCTCTTTCATTGCTGAGCCTTCATGAAATGCTGCTTCCGTTTTTGGGCAACAACTCCAAGGGGTTTGGAGGAGTTGGTTTCTTAATATTTTTTTCCACAAGAAATGGAACCTAGGACCCAGTCCTGTTCTCCCTACTCACATGAGTAACTCTAATGGAGTAAGGTGATGGAAGCTTAGCCCATGCACTGTTCCAAAGCTCAGTACAGTCAGTGGGATTTCTCATGAGAAAGATTTCAGCCCTGACTTAAAGCCCCATGCAGCCCCATTGACTTCAAGTCAGGGCAGAATTTGACCCAACGTCTATTACTTGGAGCTAATCTATCACCTGTTTCCCTAATGCTTGAATGCCAGGAAGAATCTGGCCCTAATCCTCCAGGGCAGGACACCAGAATTGTTTCATTACAGACCTTGGACAACTTTGTAGGTCAGACACAGAAGCTTTTTAGCTGTGAGACCTGGTGGACCTGCTGCCACTGGAGTGCAGAGGCTCCTCCATCCCTACTCCTGTGGAGGCACATGGCCCCAAGGAAATGGGGCATGGCTCCCTCCTTCCCCCCTCCCCCACTTACAGGTGAGGGGTAATTTCCACCTGCAAGAGGTGTAGAAACAGGTGTGCTGCCTCTCCTCACTGGGGAGTTCCCACAGGCATTCTACTTCTCCTAGGCAGCATGGATCCTGGTGCTCCCTCTGGGATAGTGCAGCTGCACACTGCCCTTTACAATGGGCATGTCAAACCCTTTGTTCTGGGCTAATGTTAGAACTTCTGGCTCTGTAGTCAGCAGGAAAGTGAACTTCTGTTGCCAGATGCTGAGCTGTGGAAGAGCCACAGCCTTTCGTGACTGGGCAGGGGAGAAAAAGGCTAGTTAGATGGCCAGACTGAGATTGTCAGAGTTGTCAAGGGGATTTAGGCACATGTCTTGCATTAATTTTAATTCTATTACAATTAATGGAAGATAAGCTTCTAATACTAATGGAAGAAATGTAGCTCAATTCATTAGCCTGTTTTGGAAAATCTAAACAGGGGTCGGCAACCTTTGGCACCCAGCTCAAAAGGGTAAAGCCAGTGGCAGGCCACGCTGGTTTGTTTATCTGTAACATCCACAGGCACAGAGCCCTGCAGCTCCCACAGGCCGTGTTTTGCCATTCCCAGCTAATGGGAGCTGTGGGAAGCAGTGGCTAGCATGTCCCTCAGCTGCGGGAAGTAGCGTGGGCTCCCATTGGCTGGGAATGGTGAACTGTGGCCAGTGGGAGCCGCAGGGCTCAATGCCTGCGGATGCTTCAGATAAACAAACCAGCCTGGCTGCCAGCAGTTTTACCCTGATGGGCTGGGGCCAAAGGTTGCTGACACCTGATCTAGACTCTGCGCTTTGATTTTTCTACTCTGCCCCTCCATTTGAGTAGAGCCACGAGACTTTCCTGTAAGTTTTCTCCTGTAGAGAGATGTCCCAAGGGCTACTGTGACTGGAGTCCCAGGGGAGCCAACTGAGGTCACTCGGTTAGGATGAACTGCAAATAATGGGGCAGACAATCCCCAAAGCTGGTGGATATTCCAATACTTAGATTTACCAAGCCAGCACAAAGTAGCTTCTACAATACCTCACTGGTTACCCAGAAGCCAACAACACAATTCCCTTAACATAACCCAGCCTCAGGTCTCCGCCCAGACAGCCAAGTCAAATATGATGAGGATTACGGAAAATCATATTCATCATATAAAAAAGTTCTACCAATCCCAAAGGATCAGACACATTACCTTCCAGGTTAATGACTATTCCAGATCTTACCCAAATGCATACTTATAGCCAATTCTTAACTAAACTAAAAATGTTTTTAAAAGAAAAGAGCATTTTGGTTCAAAGATCAGTGTATATATACAGATATGAGTACAATCCTGAAATTCAGATTCATAGCAGAGATAGTCCATAGGTTATATTCAGGGTGTTCCATTTTAGGACTGGGATCTCAATCTTGCGACTCAAACTTCCCCTGATGAAGCTTAAGCAGTTCTGAGATGACAGGATCAGGACCCAAAGGTCTTTTAATAGTTTTTAGTAGCTGCTTGACCATACATCCTGGGCAAATAATAGACCTTTGATGTAACCTTCTTTTTCCCAAACCTCAATGGTAATTAACTACATGAATTAACATAAGACAATTTATCCATTAGGCAGTCTATTACAAACTTTAAAGAGACATATAGACAATGACATTATTTCACCCAAGATTCATCTAAATGTTTATATTCCCTTTTGATCTCTGAATCAACAGCTATTGTGACAGACAGGAACTGTCTGTTTACATGGCTAACATTTAACAGGATAAGTACATACATACAATTAGCATTACCTCTAATTTCTAACAATACAGGTTTGCATTTCAAAGTTCTAGCCTACCTAGCAAGGAATGGCCATAATTACCATGTCTAACATGTCTCTACAGGTTAACTGTAGGTCAATTAGCCTGCAGGATGCTTAACTCTTTCTTCCCATGTGTCATATTTCGTATAAGATTCGTTGCAGTTGTATAACAGTGGTAGCAATAACTTGCATGATTATATTTTAATTAGATAACATCACAGCTACTCTGAACATTCTTGGAGTCAGCTGTCTACTCACAGGGAAGCTTTTTAGGATTGTTTGACAACATGCCCAGTGAGAAACACACAACCCCTGATTTTTCTAAACTGGGACTGCATGCAAATGGGCTTGCAAAAATTCATGTGTAATTGTATGCCTAACTTACACTTTCATTTACTGCTGTTACATGTACACATGGGGTAACAGTACACCCCCATGGCCAGTTAGGTACAAAACTAGTTATTTCAATGGGCAATTTGCCTAGTATTTATGGGTAATTGCATGCATAAATTACACAAAGGTGTGAGAATAATTCTTGCATTATATTGTGGGACTCATTTTATAAACTGTCCATGTGCAACCTCAGGAAAGAAATACTGTAACATTTCAAGTTCAAAAAAGTGTAATTGGGGCTCACTTGAGTAAGAGAACTGTACCCCCAACAAAACTAAATAGAGAAATAAAATGAGTGGCAGCATGTCTCTGTGATGAACGGAACCCACGGAATCAATCCCCTTATGTAATTGTGTGTTTCTTCAATTCCAAATACAGAGAAACTCAAACTTGAACCAACTAGCAAGAGACGTTATCCATCTGTGAATTTTCCTGACAGGTAGACTGAATAGCTCTGAGGCAATAGCAATTCATGTGTGTGCTTTTCAGAACACAATACTGAGTCATTTTAAAGCCATCTACTGTAGTACTTTTAAAGATGCACTAATTATTTTAAGTGTAAGATTCCTACCCGAGAGAGAGGAATTCATGCCTTCAGTTTCTCATTTGGGTTCTAACTTGTCAAAATATAAATTTTAATATTTTACAAATCAAGAATAAAATTATATGCTATTCCACTATTAAAGGGTGTGGACTTGAGTCTGCAAATCTGTGTGGCTGTGCTGTCTGTAACCACTAGACTATACTCCTCCCCAGAGTCAGGAATAGAAACTAGGATTCCTGACTCCCAACATTCCTTTGTCATATAGCTAATTGTTATGTAAACTACTGTCAATGAGTGTCACATTCCCCTCTAGAGGCTGGTCCACATAGAGATTAACATCTTGTTACTGCTACTAGTCACTCCTTCAGATAGGGGTGCTGTGGATTTAAAGGTCTTGGGTTCCCATCCTGATGATCCATCTGAAGGGTCAATATGGTTCCGCATGATGGAATCTCTGCATTTTCCAAGTTTGCATTTTAAAAAAACCTAGAAAATCTCACACACACAAAATGATGGCAAAAGAATGTTATTAAGGGTGCAAAGTCAAGCACCAAAAGTTAGGAAATGCCAGAATTAAGGTTCCTGTAAGGAGCTGTAACAAAAGAAGCCATTTGCAGGGCACAACCAGAAGTTTTATTGGTCCTACAAACCCCAGGAAATATGCTATATATTTTTGAGCACTATCTGCTGGCAATTTATCTGTTCACTATTTACATACTTATGGAAGCTCTCATAACATGTGCCACCTTAATTTGGCCCCCTTTTTGTGGATGTGTTATGCTATGTCTCTAATTCCATGACCTCATGCTATTCTACAGGACCCTGCCTCCATCAGTGCACAGGATGGATAGTGAATGAGGTAGAGGATTGTAAGAAGAGGGAGGATGCTGGGGAGAACTAACCAGGCCCTATTCCTGCTCTGCCACAGACTTTCTGAATGATACACTCTGATAGTCTCGCCCAGAATTTGCACTAGAGCTGATTAAAAAAATGAAAACCTATTTTTGTAAAAAGAGTAGAAGTCGTTTTCAATTCCAACTGTTCAAATTTTGGGCCATTTTTCTCTCCTGGTTTTTAAATTGTGCTAAGACAGGACCAAGTATACCTTCCAAATCATCCCTGACAGGTGTTTGTCCAACCTGTTCTTAAAAGCTTCCGATGATGGAGATTCCACAACCTCGCTTGAAAGCTTATTCCGGAGGTACGCTATCCTGATAGTTAGAAAGTTTTTTTTTCTAATATCTAACCTAAATCTCCCTGGCTGCAGATCAAGCCCATTACTACTTCTCCTACCTTCAGTGAACATAAAGAACAACTGATCAATGTCCTCTTTATAATAGAGCTTAACATATTTGAAGACTGTTATCAGGTTTCCCCCCTCCCTCATCATCTTTTCTCAAGACTGAACATGCTCACTTTTTTCAACCTTTCCTTATAGGTCAAATTTTCTAAACCTTTTATCGCTTTTGTTTCTCTCCACTGAATTCTCTCCAATTTGTCCACATAGTTCCGAAAATGCAGTGCCCAGAATTGGACAAAACTCGAGCTGAGACCTCATCAGCGCCAAGTAGAGCGGGACAATTGCCTCCCATGACTTGCATAGAATCTTAGGGTTAGAAGGGACTGCAAGAGTCATCTAGTCTAACCACCTGCCAAGATGCAGGATTTGTTATGTCTAATACAACATTCCTATTAATGCACCATAGAATTGTATGAGCTTTTTTGCAGCTGCATCACATAGTTGATTTCATATTCAATTTGTGATCCACTAGAACCCCTAGATCCTTTTCAGCTGTACTGCCACTTATTCAGTTGTTCCCCACTTATTCCCAGTTGTGTAGCTGTGGATTTGATTTTTCCTTTCTAAGTGAAGTATTTTGCACTTGTCACTAATTTCAACTCGTTGAATGCAGACCAGTTCTCCTATTTGTCAAGGTTGTTGTTCAAATTTCTTTTCAGTGAAGATAGAATTTTGATTTTTGTTTCTTTTCAAAAATAAGGCATTGCATTTTTTGTGGAAAAACAATGGCAACTATTTTCTATAAAAGGCTGTTTTTAAAGGAAAACCTTTTTTGGTTCAAAAATGTCAACCATATCTAATATACATGAAGATGATGAATAAAGGCTGTACACATAACATTAATTCATAACTCTCTGGCATTTTCTAGCTTTTGATCACTTGACTTTGCAATCTTTTTTGTTTTTGTAACCTAGCTGTTTGGCTGTAATTGTATATGTAGGCTAAGGATGTCTCTTTAATCTAGACAGGTGTTTTATAGATTGTAGTTCATTGTCAATCTTTGATCCATGTGCTGAATTCTCCATTGTGACAGGAGGTAGTGCAGAATAATCACTTAAATTCAACCCACATGAGTGCTGTGGAAACCTCTGAGATAAATAATGGGCCATAGCCTCAGCTGGGGTAAACTGGCATAGCTTCATTGCCTCAGTGGAGTGGAGTACCATTCAACAGCACTAGCAGTGCCTTGATGATGATACAACACTTATACAGTTAATACCATAGGAGAAATGTGTTATGCTGGAATCCACCCAGTTGCTCTTCTGTTCTATAATGTATCTCTAGATCTTTAATGACCATACGCTGTTTTGTTTAATGACCTCTATTTTCATATTTCATCTATTTAGCACAGTACAATTCTCTCTGGCATAGTTCTCTGACTGACTCCCTATATCACCAGTGTTGCATTTAAGTACCTGTATAGTCAGTGTCAGTCAGAAGGAGCCCAATTCTTCTTAGCTGTTGGATACAATGGAATTGCAGCCTCCGCTGGACTGACTGCAGGCCCATATCTTTGGGTGTTTAAAATGCACTTCAGAGGGTGGAATAATTCCCTCTTTCCTTTTTTTTTTTTTTTTTCTTCACTACATGCCTGATCAACGATGAGTCACCATAAGAGCAGCCCTGTGTCTGCTTTGCTGAACAGGTTGGATTTGTGCATGATAGAATTAGTACCATCTCACTCATGCTTTGCTCTCAGTGTAAAATCTAGGAGTTTTGTGTTGTCTCCCTATAATAGGATGACTTGCCCCATGCCTGGAGAGCCTGGGGCTAAGCCAACCCTAAATCTATGATGAACTCCACCAGAGTAGGATTGGATAATTCTCTGTGAAGAGTAGCAAGGGGCTGCAGTGAAGGGAAGATGCTCAGGAAGAACAGACAGCTAGGAATGAGCAGGCTCCAGCAGAGTCCTGGGATTTGGGATCAAGACTGAAGCCAGGAAGGGCTGGGAGCAGCCTGCTAAACCAGGAGGGACCCTGGACAAGCAAGGGAAAGCATGGAAAAGCTCTCCAGGTAAGGTGTAGGAAGAGAAATGCTTGGTTGGGGGACTTTAATTGGGGACTTTGTGCTATTATCTGTTTAAAAAACCCAAACCCCAAGGATGGGTATTTTGACCTCAGGAAAAAATGTATGGCATCTGTGTAAGGAGCCCTTTTGAGGGAGAAATTATTAGCAGGGCAGAGGCACCCAGCCATGAGGGTACTCAGTAAGTGCCCACACCGCTATGCTCCCTCTGAGCTTTTCAAGGAAATATCTTGGGGGAATTCCTTAAGCTGAGCCATAAATGCCTGTAACTTCTCTGAAAGCTCAAGATGAAAATTTAAAAAATAGCCCAGTATTGCCAGGCACTTTTGGTTCTGGTGACAATATCAACCATGTGAGTGTAGCCGGAGTCATTCATACCTGTCATCAGCACCCAGGGAAGATCTGCAGCTGCCTGGTATACATTTAGGGGTCTTGGCTCTCTGTGACTAAACCTTTCATGGCTGGTTCCTGCTATGCCTTTCAGGTGTGGGAAGAACAAGGCGGCGGTCTTTGAAATGCCACAGTACAGCAACCGTCAAAGGTGATGTCCGAGGGATCTCCTTTACCCTTCTGGTACGTTAGCCAGCACTGAACCAGTTAGTGGGAGTTACCCAGGTGCACACAGGGGAAAGCAGACATCTTAACCTCTGCCTTTATTCTTGGATTACAATGGTCCAAACCCTGCCCACTTTACTCTAGGCTTTTGGCCCATTTCTGTAACTAGTGCTGATTATATAACCCTTTTGCTTCTTACTCCTCTGACATGGGGGGCTACGGTCGCAACTTTGTTTTCAAACTTAAAAATGGGATTGATAGACTTGGATTCACATACTATTAAAAAAGCACCAACAAACAGGCTGCAGCAGTTCTCATGGAAGGAATCCCACTGAAGGCTTTTATGACATCCCAACCCACTTGGGTGCTGCTTTTGGTCTCTAATATTACAGAGCTCCACCGCAGAATGAGTCTTTTAAGTTGCGGCAATCAGTGGAGTTGAAGGATATGGCAAACCCCCATTATAAGATAATGGCACCCAGGATCCTCACAGAGCAGCCCAGACAAGTGGGGTTGCTCCTATCTCCCCTGGCATGACAGACAGACCGAGTCTTCCTCCCAAACTCTTTTATCTCATACCATGGATTGAGGGGGAAACTAAGAAAAGAACAAAGGAGAGGAAGGAGAAAAGATCTGCTGCTGTTTAGGGCTGGAGGGGTGTTAGAGGAAGGAAAAGCTCCCTTCATAGACTGAAGGCTAGAAGGGACTGTTCTCATCCTCTAATCTAATCTAACCTCCTTCATAAAACAGGCTAGAGAAGATCACCAAATGTTTCCTGCATCAAGCCATAACTATCCTGGAAGTGAGTGTGTGTGGGAGGGAGAGGATGAGGGGGTGGAGCAAAAGGCTCACTTTTGCAGCCCTTCTGAGGCTCTAATATTTTTAAATCAATGTTTTTTTTCCCCTAGTTCGTGTGGTGCTGTAGTCTTGTCACATGTTTAATCCTAGTAGTAATTCACTCTCTGCTCTTCAAGCATTCATGGACTAATCCTCACAGCTGCCCTGAATAGCAGGTAAGTAAATCTTATTTCCAATTCTTCAGTTAAGTGACTTGCCCAGTGCTAGAGATAGTAGGACGCAGTCAGGAGTAGTTCCCAAGAGTTTGCAGCTCACTGTCCTGTGTGTTAAGACCCTGAAACAGAGTTTCTTTTTCTGCATCACACAGGAATGAAAGAACACATTGGAAATTTCTTTATCAAGTCCACTTCTGCTCTATGGCACCGAACTAGGAAAGATTTGACAAAGTGAGCACGCTCTTCTCTTAATCTTCTTTGGCACCTTCTGTGTTTTAAAAGTAGAGCTGGTAGAATACTGGGGCAAAACAGCATCATGAGCGTTCGTCCAAGTTCCAGTGACACTTGCTTTTGCTGTGTTCATATCCCTTATTGTTCTGTATTGGGAAACCAGGTTTGTTCCCAATAGTATTTGGGCAATGGCTTCATTTAAACAGGGGGTATCTAGCAATTACAGGAGTATTTGCTATTCATAACTCATTGGTGGTGGTTATCGTCCAGGCAGGGAGCAGAAATAATACCATATGACTCAGTGACTACTGGAAAATAACAAATATATTCACACAAACCAGGATCAATTTGCCATTTTTGAAAGGGCTTAATTTGCTGGATAACTTATTCACAGTTAACAGTCTGACCAGAGGGGCCAGCTTTTTTTACTGCTAATAATATGCAAGTCCCAATTAAGTGAAATATACTGTGTGTGTGTGTGTGTGTGTGTGTGTGTGTGTGTTTATATACACTCAAGGTTTAAATAGTGGGGGTGGTAGGTTGCCTTTTTAGAGCTCTCCTCTTTTGAAGCCATGGCTCAAAATTCTGTTCTGACCAATTAGCAAAAATGTTACAGGTTTTAGGCCTCTCAACATGAGTTTGTCTCACAGTGACAAAGTAGGCTTTGGTTGTCCTGTTGTCTTGGTGCTGCTGCAGGAAGCAATATAAGTTGTTACAACCCAGCATGGCCGAGAACAAAGGGGAAGTTACTGTACGTCATGTGGAACAACAACATTAAAATAATTACCGCGCTACTCCTGAGTAAAACACAACCTACGATGAACTCCCAGGAGCCCTGGTGTGTTGAATGCAGGGCACCCGGTGCTCCTGTCTAGCCATTTAAGAGATCAACAATAGATCTGGCTGGAAACATTTTGTAAAAAGTTTTCCATTGGCAAATGCCATTTCAATCAAACCAGTCTTTTTTTCCCAAAATCCTATAGATTTGACAGAATTGCTAGTGAAAGAGAGAAATTCTAAGTTTTGACCAACTCCAATCAACAGTGCTTCCCAGGTCCACAGAGAGTAGGCTCTAGCTTTAGTCACCAGTGAAGTTTAGACAGACACAAATGTCGTTAATCCACAACATATTGACAAAGGTAGTCTCTGCTGAACACACACACTTGCTGAAGTGAAGATAACACAGCGTAAATAGGAAGATAAATGAATTGATTAGCTGGTGGTTTTATGTTTGGCACCCAAGCAAGAATCAAGCTCTGTAGTGACAGGGTTACATGTGCTAAAATTCTTTTGTTACCAACTCACTTGTTCTTTCTCAGTGGGTTTTTTTTAAACACAAGATATAGTTAGTTCTGTGCTGCATCCCACACACTCGAATCTCTTCTGCAGGCTGTTGCTTTCTCATATTTACACACGGACACACAAGCAGCACTGCAGTCTTGCAGCAAACACTGTTTGCATGTCTCCTGTGAAGATCAATAGAATTCTTCCTCTCTGCCTCAGCATGATGTATTTATTTTCACGTGTACCCCGCTTACAGGCCAAGTGTGATGAACCATCCACTTTACTTTTAGCACTTGAAGTGCTGGTCTCCTCACTGACATTCCATTCCATGAGTCAGCGTTGTGGGGCACGGATGGCCCATCTTGAAACATTCCTGTTTAGAAGACCATTTTTATGTCCTTCTGCTTCCTGTGAGCAATTCTGGCCATGTCTACGCTAGGAGTGCTTTGCCTGTACAGCTATCACTGTACATTAGTGTGGACGCAGCTTATATCGGCAAACTTTTGATGGTTTAGTGTATTCCAAGCCCCAGCACCTCCTCCAAGCACAATCAGCTATATTGGCGAAACTGCTTTTGCTGTTATAACTACACTACACTAGGGACTTTTGCCATTGCAGCTCTGTTGGTCAGGGATGGTACCTCTTTACACCCCTGAACGACACAGCTGGCAGATGTTTATATCGTAGACCTCGCCTCCATCTCCTCTTTTCAGTTTTCCACTTGATAGTCCACTAATAGTCACTGACACCAGTGGACAGAAACCTAGTTAAAGTCACAGTGGAGTGTCTTTATAGCCTGATACTTTACCCTTCACCTGGTGAAATACAATTGTAAATGAATAATAATAATATTTAATGTAGCACCCTTCATCCGAAGCACTTCACAACCTACATAGGTACAAACCCAGTGAAATGAAGCCTGCTGGAGGCCAGCCAGAGCAGAGAGGAAAGGGAGTGTTTTAGTCAAGGAATCCAGCCCTCTACTCTTAGGTGAAATCCTGGCCCTGTTGAAGTAGTGGTAAAGTTCCCATTGACTCATTAGGGCCAGGATTTCACCAGGGGAATGCTTTACAGGATATTTACAGTTAGAGTAGGGAAATGATACAAAATAAACAGATGTTTTAATCTCCCCCAACCTTTTGCCCCTATATTTAACTTTTTTATCTTGTCTCAAATTTAAACACTCCCCGAATAGAGCTATTTACCCAAGGCATAAATCTAGCATCCATGATGTTCAGAATCGTAGGCTGGTTTGTTTTAATTCACATCAGCCACACGTTACTTTGCAATGAAGGATAAAGAGAGGCCTGTTTGCTGTTCAGTGTGGTATAGTGGCCTATGATGGAGACTGGGGTTCTAATCACAGAACAGGTCAGTGGCAGGACTGGGACCTTGGTCCTGTCACTACACCCCTCTGTGCCTGTCTCTCCTGCCCCCTTTCTCTGAATATATTTGAGAGGTCTCTGGAACAGGGACTGTCTTGTATTATGAGTGTACAGTGCCTACCAAAATTGGGCCCTGATCTTGGCTGAGGCCTCTAGACATTACAAATAACAATTGAACTGAGATTTTTCCTCCTTTGGTGCACTTCACCTTACTCTTTAGCTTCCTCTGTCTGCTTTCTGGAACCTCTGCAGCAAGGCAAATCTACTGTGGATAAAGTTAGTTTGTTTTGTGTACAGTTTAGGCAGATGGCATTCTACTCGGCTGTGGTATCTAAAGATGACACATCATTTGTATTATTGGTGACACACCATTGATGACAATAAGACAATAGTGTACACAGTATATTAAAGTGTGGCTCACAAACATGCTAATCAGTTTATTTCAAAATAATCAGAAAACAAGTGTCTCAGGCTTTCAGGCCCCGTTTACCCGGTATCTTCAGCCTATCGCTTGTATCTTTCAGTATGTTCTCCAGGATATTTGTTTCAGGATGACTTCATCTTTTATGGCATCTCTCTGGAGCTCACTCCACTTCACAACACCATTGGAAGGCTCTCAAAGCCATTAAAGGACACCAGAGCTCAGTTAATGTCTGTCTTAATGCTGCCAGGTAGTTTACTCTCCATGTTCACTGAATGAGAAGTCTCCTCTTGGTTATATACTGGGGGCAAAGTTGGAGGGCAAAGTAATGGTGTGGATTGGAAGCACTAACAAGTACTGTTTTGTTGCCAGCCTGCGCACTAATTGATTTCTGCCACTGTCTTTAAAAAGCATTGTTATGCAAGACCTCAGTGTGTCTCCTAGCAAAAACTACTGATGTGGACATCATTAGATCTGGACTTCATCAGAGGTCTATGAAGAGGCTACTCATAAATACCTACTCTAAGTAGAATGCAGTAGCATCTGTAAATCACAGTAGCTATCACATTTCATACATTTTATATATCTAGGCTTGATTTACCACCATAATTAGACTTCACACTAATGCATCTGTGTCTCTATGCCCTAGAGGTAGGGAAATGCAAGTGAACTTACAAAGATAATTGAGGACAATGGGCTGGCTGCGTGCGTGTGCGTGGGTGTGTGTGTCCATGAGAAGTTTGGAATCACCACAAGCATGAATCCAGCAAAAGAGGAAAGGCCAGGTAAGATATATCACTGTGTGTATGTCTACCCATAACATATATACAAGTACACTTTTTTTTGTAATAGTTTGTCATTTTATTCTCTGCAGGCAACATCATTTAATTCAAGACATGCATAAGGAGAAATGTAAGGATCAGGCAAAAATATGATTTCATACTGGATACTTTCAAAGAAATCACCATCACAAATGAGACCACTGTGAAAATGGAGAGAAACAGCAAAATGTGTTTCTATCACTGTGGTGTTTGCCAGATTAAGCTGTAAGCTAAGCAACTGCTGAAGCTTCATGTATAGGGTGCACTTAGCATCATGTGTCAGCCAGTGCTCATATCTGAAAATACTGTTTTCTACAATTATCTATGTGAGTGGAAACCTACAGTGAAATTCATAATACAGTACACTACTACATTACCCGCTTTATATATGGGGATAATGGATTGTGGATTTTATTGTACTCTATACTGGTTCTTATAACACCATCATCCCCGTAGTGTCTGAGCACCTTCCAATAGTCCATGAAACAACATGACTAACATCTGTCACATGTCCTCTGCACACACACTTCTTCTCCAGGAGAGTAGTGTTTTGGTAGGTTGTTGGGGGTTTTTTGTTTTTTGTTTTGGAGGATGTGTGTGAAGGGTGTCAGATGTACATGCTGCTATGTATTTGTTAGAAAAGTGCGCCTTTCCACTTGGAGCAGAAGGTGGTGAGATTTTGGGATTGCCCTTAGTTCCTGTGGGAGTTCATTCCATAGTCTCAGACAGCCCCCAACATTGCTCTGTCTCCTACGCATGAGAGAAGAATTCTTGGAGCAGATGACCGGGAATGCAATGATGCCCTACATAAGAATAAGTGGACTCTATGGTGGATAGAAAGCTGGCTAGGTTGTTGGGCTCAATGAGTAGGGATCAATGGCTCCATGTCTAGTTGGCAGCCGGTATTGAGCAGAGTGCCCCAGGGGTTGGTCCTGGGGCCAGTTTTGTTCAATATCTTCATTAATATGGAGGATGGCGTGGATTGCACAGTCAGCAAGTTTGCAGATGACACTAAACTGGGAGGAGTGGTAGATACCCTGGAGGGTAGGGATAGGATACAGAGGAACCTAGGCAAATTAGAGGTTTGGGCCAAAAGAAATCTGAGGTTCAACAAGGACAAGTGCAGAGTCCTGCACTTAGGACGGAAGAATCCCATGCACTGCTACAGACTAGGGACCGAGTGGCTAGGTGGCAATTCTGCAGAAAAGGACCTAATGGTTACAGTGGATGAGAAGCTGGATATGAGTCAACAGTGGGCCCTTGTTGCTAAGAAGGCTAACGCCATTTTGGGCTGTATAAGTAGGAGCATTGCCAGCAGATTGAGGGACATGATCATTCCCCTGTATGTGGCATTGGTGAGGCCTCATCTGGAGTTCTGTGTCCAGTTTTGGGCCCCACACTATAAGAAGAATGTGGAAAAATTGGAAAGAGTCCAGCGGAGGGCAACAAAAATGATTAGGGGGCTGGAGCACATGACTTATGAGGAGAGGCTAAGGGAAGAATGAGGGGGGATTTGATAGCTGCTTTCAACTACCTGAAAGGGGGTTCCAAAGAGGATGGATCTAGGTTGTTCTCAGTGGTATCAGATGACAGAAAAAGGAGTAATGGTCTCAAGTTGCAGTGGGGGAGGTTTAGGTTAGATATTAGGAAAAGTTTTTCCACTAGGAGGGTGGTGAAGCAATGGAATGGGTTACCTAGGGAGGTGATGGAATCTCCTTCCTTAGAGGTTTAAGGTCAGGCTTGACCGAGCCCTGGCTGGGATGATTTAGTTGGGGATTGGCCCTGCTTTGAGCAGGGGGTTGGACTAGATGACCTCCTGAGGTCCCTTCCAACCCTGATATTCTATGATTCTAAGTGGCCTTCACACATTCTTGCAAGGTAAGCACGATCAACTAAGGGCTTGTCTACGTGGCTCAGGGAAAGCACTCTAGAGGGAAGTGATTTATAGAGTGCTCTATATTGTTACTCTCTAACTGCCCCGTGCAGACCCTGTGGGCACACTCTAAAGGCAACCTAGTTGCGCTGATGTAGTCCCGTTTCAAACAGGACCATGTTAATGTGAACTAGGTACCTATTAGAGTGCACCACCAGGGTCTGCACGGGGCAGTTACAGAGCAAGATGTTGGTGAGCTTTACAAATTGCATCCTTCTGGCATGCTTTGCCGCATGATCTAGACAAGCCTTCAGTTGCATTGAACTGTAACACAGTGATTTTTATGCCTGAAGCATGTTTAAGGTCACTAATCACATCCTCTGTTTTTTGTCTCTTTTAGACAATGACCCAAATATAACATACTGAGACTTGGGCTAAATAGGGTTTGGACTTCAACTGAATGAGTACTGCATCTGTCAGATACTGCTTGGTTCCCATAAAGTAACAATTTGCCATAACGTACTGCTGATGTTTGCCTACCTATTCATTCTAAATAGATTTTTTTTCAGAACACCAGGTATGATCAAACCTCATTGAGCTAATGTGGCCTCAGCTGAAGATTTATATCAGGATAGTTGCCAGAGCTACCAAAAAGGTGTTGGTGTTGGAGCACTTTTGGAAGAAGGGGTTGATAGTCAATTTAATAGACGTGCTAATCCCCATTGCAAAGTCCTGCTATTGCTTATTGAGCAAAAATTGCTCTAGAGTATGTAAACAGTCTACTTAGTGTACCTGCATAGGGCACTTGTGCATTCTATGTGGATTGCATACTCTTTATATAGAATATATATATATATATATATATATATATATATATATATATATAGTGCTTTTGCTGCATATTTGAAATGCCAGAGTCAAATTCAGTAACTATTTCAGGCTCTGTTGGAACGTACCCAGTAGTCCCCAACTCAGTAAACTGCTCCCTCCTCCAATCACTAAAACTTGGCCTTTCATGGCATTACCCTGCTAGACAACACGCTTGTACTCATGCACGTGATTCCCGCTTGTCTTTAGCGGAGATTGCACGGCTATCTTTTTAAGGGCAGCATGCGGGTCTCGCTCCTTGTCCTCCTGGCAGTACATTGGTGCTAAAGCAGATTCCTCCAGCCATGTCAGCAAAACATGGTGTCTTTAAGAAACTACCAGCTCTGTGATTACTGGATCAATGAGCAACTTACCAGCTGTCTTACCTCCCCATCTTTCTGCATCTCAGTGCAGGGTGGTGACATCCCATGTAGGGAATGTGATGGCCTAATACAGGGCAGCTCTGTTTTCTGCACTCTCAGTAATATTAGTTTGTTTGGTGCCTGCAGAGTTATACAAATCTCCACTTTTCCCAAACAATTACATGGATATTCAAAGCAAAGACTCTGAAAGGTAAGAAAAATTGAATATCCTAGATCTTTGTTGTGGGGGGAAAAAATATTAGGGATTATTGTACTGCATCCATTTAGTTACATAACAGTTTCTCACATGAGTTTTTAATCATTAATTATCGCCAGGGATTTGTGAAAAGAGATGACTACACTGCTGTATATTTGCTTAGTGATCCACAGTGTGTTTTATTAGGCAGTCGTTGGTGCTTCTAAACGCCCTGAAGGAAATTGCACCAAGAAACTGGCAAAAAATCATGACCTCTTTTTTGGCTTTAATTTTTCTGTGCCTCTATTTGGCAATTTAGGGCAAAGACATAACTGCTGAGGTGGTGAAAAGAGAATGTGCAGTGAGTTACAATCTAGAAAACTATCACAGTTTAGACAGGAAAATAGAGCTTGAGGGCTAGATTGGATCACTTACCATGGTGAGTATGATCTAGCCCTAAGACTACACTGTGGGGCAGGGTAAGTGTTCATGTGTGTTACACACACATAGCCCCATCCCACTGTACTCATGCAGACGTTTGCACCTCTGTAGAGTCACACTACAGGGTGTGGGCCAGTACTGTGTGCCGCCCACCTCCCCTGGGAACTCACTGGCTGCCTGCTCCTACACTGTTTGTGGCTCCAGAAGGGGCCAGGGACCAGCCCCTGCTGGCAGCCCCAGGGGAGGGGCCGCTGCTTTGTACCCCCCCCCTCCTAATCACCATCCAGGAAGCTGTGGCGGCAAGAAAAGCCTCTGGTGGCTGCTTTTGAGAAACACTGACTCTAGAGGCCCCATCAAGAAGGGAGCCTCGTTGTGTTAGACACCACATAGGCACAAAGCAATAGAGAGACTTACTCCACAGAATGTATAGTCTAAATAAAGGATGAGAGATAGATAAGGACATCATGGGAGGTGAAACACAGGCGGGGGAAAGTGACTTGCCTGAGGTAGGGTTGCCAGTCCTCCTGGCTGGGAGTCTCCTGGAATCAGACTCTATCTCCTGGAGGCTACTGAAGCCAATCCGGGAGATTTTAGACAGCTAAATGTCTGGCGGCACAGCAGAGCTAAGGCAGGCTCCCTACCTGCCCTGTCTCCATGCCACTCTTGGAAGTGGCAGCATATCCAGCAGTGACTCCTAGGAGAAGACTCAGCCAGGGTGTCTCTGCACGCTGCCCCCACCCTGACTGCTGACTCTGCAGTTCCCATTGGCTTGGAACAGGGAACCATGGCTAATGAGAGTTGCAGGGGCAGTGCCTGCAAGGAGGGGCAGCGTGCAGAGCTATATGTCCACCCCTGAGCCTAGGAACCACAGCCGGACATGCCACCACTTCTGGGAGCCACCCAAGGTAAGCGCTGCCTGGCCAGAGTCTGCACCCCAAATCTCCTCCTGTACCCCAATCCTCTGCCCCAGCCTTGAGCCTCCTCCCACACCCCAATTCCCTCCTAGAGCCTGCAACTCGCACCCCTTCCTGAACCCCCAACCACCTGCCCCAGCCTTGAGCCCTCTCCTGCATCCAAACTCCCTCCCAGAGCCCAAACCCCCTCCCTCACCCCAACCCCATGTCCCAGATTGGTGAAAGTGATGAGGGTGGGGAAGAGCAAGTGACTGAGGACAGGGGACTGGAGTGAGCAGGGGTGGGTCCTCTGAGAAGGGGTGGGGCAGGGCGGGGCAAAGATCATAGAATCATAGAATATCAGGGTTGGAAGGGACCCCAAAAGGTCATCTAGTCCAACCCCCTGCTCAAAGCAGGACCAAGTCCCAGTTAAATCATCCCAGCCAGGGCTTTGTCAAGCCTGACCTTAAAAACCTCTAAGGAAGGAGATTCTACCACCTCCCTAGGTAACGCATTCCAGTGTTTCACCACCCTCTTAGTGAAAAAGTTTTTCCTAATATCCAATCTAAACCTCCCCCATTGCAACTTGAGACCATTACTCCTCGTTCTGTCATCTGCTACCATTGAGAACAGTCTAGAGCCATCCTCTTTGAAACCCCCTTTCAGGTAGTTGAAAGCAGCTATCAAATCCCCCCTCATTCTTCTCTTCTGCAGACTAAACAATCCCAGCTCCCTCAGCCTCTCCTCATAAGTCATGTGCTCTAGACCCCTAATCATTTTTGTTGCCCTTCGTTGTACTCTTTCCAATTTATCCACATCCTTCCTGTAGTGTGGGGCCCAAAACTGGACACAGTACTCCAGATGAGGCCTCACCAGTGTCGAATAGAGGGGAACGATCACGTCCCTCGATCTGCTCGCTATGCCCCTACTTATACAACCCAAAATGCCATTGGCCTTCTTGGCAACAAGGGCACACTGCTGACTCATATCCAGCTTCTCGTCCACTGTCACCCCTAGGTCCTTTTCCGCAGAACTGCTGCCGAGCCATTCGGTCCCTAGTCTGTAGCGGTGCATTGGATTCTTCCATCCTAAGTGCAGGACCCTGCATTTATCCTTATTGAACCTCATTAGATTTCTTTTGGCCCAATCTTCCAATTTGTCTAGGTCCTTCTGTATCCTATCCCTCCCCTCCAGCGTATCTACCACTCCTCCCAGTTTAGTATCATCCGCAAATTTGCTGAGAGTGCAATCCACACCATCCTCCAGATCATTTATGAAGATATTGAACAAAACGGGCCCCAGGACCGACCCCTGGGGCACTCCACTTGACACCGGCTGCCAACTAGACATGGAGCCATTGATCACTACCCGTTGAGCCCGACAATCTAGCCAGCTTTCTACCCACCTTATAGTGCATTCATCCAGCCCATACTTCCTTAACTTGCTGACAAGAATGCTGTGGGAGACCGTGTCAAAAGCTTTGCTAAAGTCAAGAAACAATACATCCACTGCTTTCCCTTCATCCACAGACCCAGTAATCTCATCATAAAAGGCGATTAGATTAGTCAGGCATGACCTTCCCTTGGTGAATCCATGCTGACTGTTCCTGATCACTTTCCTCTCCTCTAAGTGCTTCAGGATTGATTCTTTGAGGACCTGCTCCATGATTTTTCCAGGGACTGAGGTGAGGCTGACCGGCCTGTAGTTCCCAGGATCCTCCTTCTTCCCTTTTTTAAAGATGGGCACTACATTAGCCTTTTTCCAGTCATCCGGGACTTCCCCCGTTCGCCACGAGTTTTCAAAGATAATGGCCAAGGGCTCTGCAATCACAGCCGCCAATTCCCTCAGCACTCTCGGATGCAATTCGTCCGGCCCCATGGACTTGTGCACGTCCAGCTTTTCTAAATAGTCCCTAACCACCTCTATCTCTACAGAGGGCTGGCCATCTCTTCCCCATTTTGTGTTGCCCAGCACAGCAGTCTGGGAGCTGACCTTGTTAGTGAAAACAGAGGCAAAAAAAGCATTGAGTACATTAGCTTTTTCCACATCCTCTGTCACTAGCTTGCCTCCCTCATTCAGTAAGGGGCCCACATTTTCCTTGGCTTTCTTCTTGTTGCCAACATACCTGAAGAAACCCTTCTTGTTACTCTTGACATCTCTTGCTAGCTGCAGCTCCAGGTGCGATTTGGCCCTCCTGATATCTTTCCTACATGCCCGAGCAATATTTTTATACTCTTCCCTGGTCATATGTCCAACCTTCCACTTCTTGTAAGCTTCTTTTTTATGTTTAAGATCCGCTAGGATTTCACCATTAAGCCAAGCTGGTCGCCTGCCATATTTACTATTCTTTCGACTCATCGGGATGGTTTGTCCCTGTAACCTCAACAGGGATTCCTTGAAATACAGCCAGCTCTCCTGGACTCCCTTCCCTTTCATGTTAGTCCCCCAGGGGATCCTGGCCATCTGTTCCCTGAGGGAGTCAAAGTCTGCTTTCCTGAAGTCCAGGGTCCGTATCCTGCTGCTTACCTTTCTTCCCTGCGTCAGGATCCTGAACTCAACCAACTCATGGTCACTGCCTCCCAGATTCCCATCCACTTTTGCTTCCCCCACTAATTCTACCCGGTTTGTGAGCAGCAGGTCAAGAAAAGCGCTCCCCCTAGTTTGGGTTGTTTGGGTTTGTGAGATTAGACAGTTTGATGTTTGGGTTTGTGAGATTAGACAGTTGGCAACCCTAGCCTAAGGTCACCCTGAGGGTTAGAGGCAGAACCAGCAATCAAGAACCCCAGGTGTCCTGTGACCCAGTCCAGTGCCCTCACTACTGGATCACGCTGCCTATGCTATGATATACTTAGGAGTACCCATTTCTGCATCAGAAGAACAGACCTGATATCTTGAGAGAGGCTGCTTCCATGGTGCAATAATGGTCTCCTTCACTGGAGGCCTATAGTGATAGAGCAGGACTAGGGGAATACAGAAATAATTAGAAGGGGCTGGAAATTTGGAGTCTTTCAGAGGTGTGGAGAAATGAGCTTTACCGTTCTAGACAAGAAAAAGGTAAGTCGGCTCCATCAGCAAAATAATTTAAACAATAGAATACATTTTACATCAGCGGGGAAAGCCTCTGATGTTCCTGGGGGGGGGGCAGAAAGATAGGAGGGGGTGCTACTAAGATTTGGTTGAAGGGGGGCAGCCAGCTCCAGCCTGGGAAGGGGCATCCCAGTAACTCCTATTGCCTGCCTCGGTAGCTGGTGCCCTGTGCTTTGCCCGCCCCGCTCCTTGGTGACTGGTGCTCTGTGTGCTGACACCCCCTGCCCAGATGTCAGTGCCCTGTCCCCCACCCCACCCTGGAGGCTGGGGTTCTTACTTCTGCTCCTCCCAGAGGCAGGGCATCTCTTCCAGGACTGTGGCGGTTACAAGGCTACCTGCTCCCTGGTAGCTGGCCCGATCTTCTGCACCATGGTCTGGCCACTGCTCTAGTTCCTCTTCCAGGTCTTGCTCATGATACTGTCACCCCCCCCCCCAGTGCTGTGTGCAGGGAAGGGACATACTTGGCTTGCAGTGGGGGAAAACATGGGAGAGGGGGCAGAAACCAAGTTTCACCCCTTTAATATTTCTGAGGGGCTGTACCATCCTTGTATTCCACTGCTTTCCAGTGGAATCTGAATTCTCTCTGCCTGTCTGGCACTATCAGGTTGGCAAAGTGCCAGTATGCTATCCCATTGAGAACTGATGTTTTTGTTACATTTTAAAGTGTATTTAGTGGCTTATTATTCTTTGTGATGAGGCAATTTTGTATATTGCACTGACATATTTTGTTAGTGTCACACAGATACCTGTTAAGCTCCTTCCCCTTGGCAAAGCTGGGGTCAGCACTGCCATTGCGTCCTTTGAAATGGGTTCCAACAACAAGGGTTTGCTACTATACTAGAACATAAGGATGGCCATACTGGGTGAGACCAATAGTCCAGCTAGCCCAGTATCCTGTCTTCCACAGTAGCTAATGTTGGGTGCTTCAGAGGGAGTGAGCAGAACAGGGCAACTGAGTGATCCATCTGCATGTCGTCCACTCCCAGCTTCTGGCAGTTAGAGGCTTAGGGACACCCAGAGCATTGGGTTGCGTTCCTGACCATCTTGGTTAATAGTAATTGAGGACCTATCTTCTATAAACTTTACTATTTTTTTTGAAGCAGTTATAGTTTTGGCCTGTAAAACATCCCTTGGCAATGAGTTCCACAGGTTGACTGTGTGTTGTGTGGTGAAATGCTTCCTTTTGTTTGTTTTTAAACCTGCTGCCTATTAATTTCTTTGGGTGACCCCTTGGTCTTGTGTTATGTGAAGGGTTAAATTACTTTCTCTAAAATCTCTCGTTCATGATTTTATAGACCTGTCATATACCCCCTCAGTTGTCTCTTTCCCAACCAGAATAGTCCCAGTCTCTTTAATCTCTCTTGTTCCATACCCTTAATCATTTTTGTTGTCCTTCTCTGTACGTTTTCCAATTCTAATATCTCTTTTGAGATGAGGCAACCAGAACTGCATGCAGTATCCAAGGTGTGGGTGGACCATGGATTTATATAGTGGCATTATATCTTCCTTTATATTGTCTATCCCTTTCTGAATGGTTCCTAACATTGGTAGCTTTTTTTGACTGCTGCTATGCATTGAGCAGATGTTTTCAGAGAACAATACACAATGACTCCAAGATCTTTCTTAGGTGGTAAAAGCTAATTTAGACCCCATCATTGTGTATGTATAGTTGAGATTGTTTTCCAATGTGCATTACTTTGAATTTCATGTGCCATTTTGTTGCCGATTTACTCAGTTTTGTGAGGCCCCTTTGTAACTCTTTCTTTGCAGTCAGCTTTGGACTTAACTATCTTGAGTGATTTTTTTTTTTGTATCGTCTGCAAACTTTGTCACCTCTCTGTTATCCAGCTTTTTCAAATCCTTTATGAATATGTTGAACAGCACTGGTTCCTATACAGATCCCTTGGGGACCCTGCTATTTACCTCTCTCCATTCTGAAAACTGACCATTTATTCTTACCTTTGTTTCCTGTCTATTAACCAGTTACTGATCCATGATAGGACCTTCCCTCTTATCCCATGACTGCTTAATTTGCTTACGAGCCTTTGGTGGAGGATCTTGTCAAAGGATTTTTGAAAGTCCAAGAACACTAGATCTACTGGATCACTCTTGTCCACATGGTGGTTGACTCCCTGCCCCATCACAAATTGGAGAGGCACGATTTCCCTTAACAAAAGCTGCATTGACTCATCCTCAACAAATCATGTTTATCTGTGTCTGATTAAATTCTCTTCTTTACTATAGTTTCAACCAATTTGCCTAGTACTGAAGTTAGGCTTACTGGTCTGTAATTGCTAGGATCACCTCTGGAGCCTTTTTAAAAAATTGGCATCTCATTAGCTATCCTCCAGTCATCTGGTACAGAAGCTGATTTAAGCAATGTTACATACCACAGTTTGTGGTTCTGTAATTTTCATATTCATCCTGTCTCATGTATTGCATTAACATGACATGTTGTTAAATGTCAATACAGTGATCTCAGTATTCTTATATGTAGTGAGGGAGAACCTCTGACCTCCAGCTTCCTCCATTTTGTGGAAGGGCCCAAGCAAGTCATTGATAGAGCTTTCCTACAAAATGAAGAGTGGTATTCAGGATTCCTGAGTTCTACTCCCTGCATTTCCTCTGGTTGCTGTGTGCCCTTCAGCCTCCCCATCTTTAAAATAGAGACGATGCCCCACCTTGAAAGTCCTCTGATATCTGCAGATGAAAAGTGAGGTGCACAGGATTGTTTATTGGTGTCCCCTCATAAACGCCAGTATGAATGTGCTGGTGAAGCATTAAAGTTAAGGAGAGGAGAAGGTGAGAGGTGATATGGATGGAGGTGGTGGACAGACAACAGCAGTGATGATGGTGTTGGAGAACAGGGTAGGGAAGAGAGCAGCTCAAATACTCTTCACTGAAACTGTTTTATGTCAAATGTAAGTTAGTTTGTTTTTTTTGACCCAATGAGATTTGTCACAAAAGGTGTCTGTTTTCCACAGAGAACTTCATTTTTTCATCACAATATTGGCCAAAAAATTGGTTTTAGAGGTTTTCATTAAAAACTTCAAAATTTCTATGGACAATTGACAATTTGTTTTTTATTGAAAATTTCAGGGTAGGGGGGAGGGATTTCAGACCAGCTGTAGTAGGAGATGCAGTGGTGTGATCACTGATTATATCCTACTCTTTCTCTACAACAGTTCTGAATGGATGGTTGTGCTGCCTTTTCTCCATCTTGATGACAAGCAGCTGTCCCTCTCCTACCCCTTAAAGGAAAGGAAATTCCCTTTGACTTCTAGACCCAAAGCCTGAGAACCCAATGGGATGATAAAAAATGGAGGACCAGGTCCAACTCAGTCTGTTTGTTTGATTCTTTAGCTTTTCTCCTCCATGCCAAAAAAGCCGTCCCAGGGTCCGTCCATAATCCTAACTAAGGGCACTCCTGAAGAAGCATTGCTAGCTTTATGGCCTTTCCTTCTTATTTTTACCTTGAGATCTGCACTCAAAACAAAATGAACAGAGGGTGCTAATTAAGCAGAAGCACATTTTGACAGAGCCATAGTGCTGGCACATACAAAGCAGGAGCTCATTAAAGCAGCATGGTATTTAATCAGTTAGGTTTTTGCAGAGATGAGCATTTTCAGGGTTAATTCAGACTTGGAAAATAACCACTTACACGTAAAAGTTTTTCATATCTCAGTTATTACACACCATAGGAATTGCTAAACTGCATTAGACCATTCATCCAGCTACCCGATTTCTTTGGCAAGGGCCAGCACCTGATATATCAATAAAAAGGTCCCTCTCTGGACCTCAGCACTGTATTTCTCTGTGCCTTATCATAGGGTGCATGCAGAACATAAGCAATGCCATTGACTTCACTGGAAGTTTTTTGCTGGGATAAGGATTTTAGGATCTGGTCCTTTTTATTAGATGTCTAACTCATAAGTATGTTTTATATCCAATCTGAATTTGCTGCCATACTAAACCAGCCACCAGCACAACTGCCCAGTTGGATGGTATTGTACAAACAGGGAAATATGTTTGAAGTTGAATCCACCTTGGACAATGCTGTTGTGTTAGTGACTCGTGGGGCACTTTTCGGAATACAGACGCTCTGCCCCCTGTGTACAGGGGGAATTACATTATATATTATATTGCAAATAAATCAATTATACCAGTAAAAATTTCAAAACACACACACAGTTGCAAATGCTGATTCTGTATTTGCTGGATAACTTCCTCTAGAGTTCCTTGTGAGATGCTCCACAGTGCATTGTCATAGTGCCAAGGTGGAACGACAGGACAAAGGAAATTCACCTGAGGCTCAGGTTTGAACATAAAGTCAGCCTGGATTGGGGTTGTATTTCAGGGCTTCTGGTTTAACCCAAACTGACACCGACTTGGCAGAAGCCTATAGCTGCACATTCTTTCCACACAAACTAAGTCTACAGTCCAGACAGCGTAGCTCCTGTGTTTCCCCAGAGCTCCTTGATGGGGCTTCTGGTCAGCACCGCCTCCTTGTCTCTCTTCTGACACTAACACCCTTCCTCCTTTTAAGATGCTGAACCTACATAAGCTTAGCATCGTCTAATTATGGGAGTGCCTCCCTAGGCTAACCGACAGCAATTCCGGGCTCCAGGGCAGAACAGTCAATGGGCCGAGCTGATGCCGGCTGCGCTGCTGGGCATGCTCTTCTGGCACGGCCAGGGCTTCCACATGCCCGCTTGGCTGCCTTGGCAGGCCGGTACCACCCTGCACGCACCTAAGAGCCCTGAGGCCTGCCCAGGCAATTTAAAAGGGCCCGGGGCTCCCGGCTGCCACTGCCATTACCCCTGGGCAATCGCCCCTTTTGCTCCTCCTCCCCGCCCGCATTGGTGGGCCTGTGCCTCCCTCAGCTAGCTCTGGCTAGGAATTAATGCTGTGAGAACCCAGGCAGTTGTCTGGCTTGGCAAGGCCCCCTCTTAGGGACACTTCCAGGATAGGAGATGACAGGGCTTTGGGGTCATCTCCAAGGGCTGCTAAAAGACCATTACACCCTGTCACACGTTTTTACACTGGGAGAACTTGTAAGTGCTGTTCTTTGTGGGTGTTGCTCCACCAGTGGTAGCCATGGCGGAAGCTGTAGTGCAGACAGGGCCCTGTCGTCTCCCCCTACCCTTCTCTATTATTAGTTATAGTAAATGGGTCCTGCAGGCTGCAACTAAGATCAGGGCTCCCTCACAGTAGGCACTGCACGCACACGCACGCACATTGAGTCAGTCCCTGGCCTGAAGAGCTCACAACCTCAAGTTACCTAATGTTTGTTCCTCGGGTCCATACTCTTCCCTTGTGATGACTAAGTGACTCCCATTAATGCTAATGAGAGAGTTTGTATGTTTTTAGGGGGCAATAGACCACCACCATGTTTTACTAGGGTGAAGGAATTCACTGCTGCTTAGCATACAGAAGTATATAGGTTATGGCACTATTCCTTTAAATCATTTGGGACCTCTCTTGTAGGCCTCCTTAGGCTCTGGTGGCTTCTGCAACAGAAGATAACAGAGCAGCAGTGTGCGTATGTAGCTGGGCCTTTGTATGAGTGCATATCATTAGGAAACAGAGTTATTTAGAAACACTCATGGCCGGGAGGGTCCTCACATTCTTAATGTTGTGTAGAGAGCAAAGACACAACAAGCCCACAGTGCCTGCTGCTACACACTGAACGTTTGCTGCACAGCAGTGTTTACCTCAATCATAGTTGTGGTGTTTTCTGTACTTGGAATGAGAACTACCACAGCTAACATGGTAAGTGTGACCACTGTGGGTGGCTTTTCAAAGTGTTCACTGCATATACGAGCTCAGCCTTACAGACAACTAAGGCTATTCCAAGGAGCAAGAAATTGGGCATATAGTTATTCCAGCTTTTAGTATTAGAGGTCATCCTCAGCTGGTTTTAATCCATGAGGCTTCATGGACTTCAATGGATCTATGCTGATTTATGCCATCTGAAGATCTGGCCTTGTATCTTTAAGATCTGAAATAAGTTTCTGTCTCCTAAATGCAAATGGAGGTGAATTGCTAGTGGATGGGTAAAGGGGTGAGGGGTAAAGTGTATTTTCACATTATGATAAAGCTCTTTAGTAAAAATAATAATAATAATAATTAATAATTACTTAATCCCCAGAAGATAAATCAGAATTTAATTTTCTTCAGCAAAAGTGCTTATGGTTTGATTGGTCTCTTCAGCAAAATGAGGCAGACAACTGCTTACTGAATCTCTGCAGTTGGAAAGAGTGAGCCTGCAAGCAATAAGTAGCTTCATCTACCCAGAGCATGCATTCATTACCTCTTCAACGCATGCCCAGGGCACTAAGTAGTGTATCTTGTCTCAAACAAACAGCCCTTTGTCAGTGTTGACACAGTAGAGACAAGCAGACATTCCTCCAGTATTTGAGCCAGTGCATTGGGAATAATTCAGGATGATCTGCATTTACCTTAGTGAGCTGTTTCTAGCAAGTGTCAGTAGAGGAAGTGATTTTTTTTTAAATTTTTTTTTTTTTGAGAGGCACTACGGGGATTTGGAATAATTATGGAACTAAAGAAGAATCGGAAGAGAAATAGACATCCATTTGGAAATGGTGGTACATTACACTGAGCGGAAACAGACAATCTTCAATTAATTAAAGATGACACCTTAATAGCTCTGTGTCATTAATATTTATTGTTATGTAAAATCACTTTTGGTAATCCAAACTATTCTCTATTGTGAGCAGTAAATTATTTATTTTTGAGGTCAGCTTCCACATTCTCGAAACATCCAATGAATGCATCCGATGAAGTGAGCTGTAGCTCATGAAAGCTTTTGCTCTAATAAATTTGTTAGTCTCTAAGGTGCCACGAGTCCTCCTTTTTCTTTTTGCGAATACAGACTAACATGGCTGCTACTCTGGAACGTCTTGAAACAAAACACTTGAGAAGTTAAACTCCAGTTATGGGCCTGGAAAAAATACTTTTCTCAGTTAAAAAGTAATGGGATGAAAAATTCTGTTTCCATGTAATATTTAAAGCCTAGCATAAAAATTATAATATCTTACAGTAAAGCGAATGTTTGTATTGATTAAAAAAAATAGCCCTTTGTAGTGTAGTGTGTTATTAATCAGAAAATAGCTTTTACCTTCAGTGGCAATGCGGTATGACTCATTCTCAATACTATTCAGGGCCGGCCTTATGGGTGGGTGACATGTTTGGGGATGGGGTGGGAGCCATGGTCAAAAGACTGCAGCAGGGCTTTGCCTTGCTGGGCAGTGGGCAGGGCAGGGGGGGATGAAGAGGTCTATAGGGCGGGAGTGAGGTACTCACATGCCTCCCTTCTACCCTCCCAGCAGCATGACACCTGCCACGCCGCCAATGCTCCACCTGCTGCTGCTTTCCTGCTGAATGGAAACCTGCTATTTGGGGAGCAGTACTTAAAGGGTGCCTAAGAAAGTTCGCCCAGGGTGCCATTTTCCTTACGGCCGGCCCTGGTTCTATGCTCATTAACTTATTCTTGGCACCATGCCTGTAAAGCACTTAATTCAACACCATATTTAGTTGTCTTTGCTTTGAAAATTGAATAGTAAATCATTTTAATCAATGATAAAATGGAACGACAACAAAGTGATTTTCAAATGTAGCTGAGTTCCCGATCTTGTGCTGCTTAGTCACAGAATTCCCTGTTTGGAGTCAAGTCCTAAGTAAATTCTTTCTCATTTTCTAAAAAGTATTCATTTTTTTTTGTTAAAAAAAAATGTTTGACCCAGATCCTCAGCTGGTGTCAATCGACATAGTTCCATTGCCTTTAAAATAGTCTTTCTCAAAGACATGTTCTACTTCCACCAGAAGTTATGGGTTTGATGCAGGAATCACTTGGTGAAATTCTCTGGTCTGTTTGATACAGGAGGTCAGATTAGATGGTCTCTTCTGGCCTTGAAATCTGTGAACCTACACTGATCTCCACCAACTGGTGATCTGGCCCAGTGGGTGTTTAACTGAATGCCAGTGAAAAGTGCTAAAGTGTCAGCTCTGGATACTGAAGTCTTGTATTTATCCATAGAAATGCTGTCCCATTGGCAGAAGCAGTGCAATCTTTTCCCCACATTGCCCTGTCCAAAGCTAGAACCATCTCTAGTGATCATAGAATATCAGGTTGGAAGGGACCTCAGGAGGCCATCTAGTCCAACCCCCTGCTCAAAGCAGGACCAATCCCCAACAAAATCTTTCCACTGAGAGGGAGTTCAATCTCCATGCCTCTGCAGTCCTGTGTATCTAGGTACAGTGATGGCTGTAGTCACTGTAGTATCTGAGCACCTTGACCAAATCCTTGGTCTCTCTTTTCTGGCTACCAATTGTTATGGCTCTCTCCAGGGGATCTATCACTAACCTAAGACCCAGTCCTGACAACCATGTCTCACATGAATAGTCCTTCCTTAAGCCCAGATCCTACGCCAACTGAGGTCAGTAGCAAAACTCCTATTGCATTCAAGGGGAGCAAGATCAAGATTTACACAAATAGTCCCATTAAAATTAATGGGCTACTCTCCTGAGTAAGAATTACTTGAGTATTGTAAGGGTTTTTCCCTACTCATTTTAACAGGATGTATTTTGATTTTTTTTTAAGCTAGTGATTTTCCTTTGGAGGGCAAACAGCTAAAACTATCTACTCGGAAGCTTGCCTGAACCCTGGTGATAGAGGAGCAATAGCAAGGAAGCAGTGTAGAGAATAAATACAGGATGAAATTTACAACTGCATACAGGAAGGGTCTCTCAGTTCTGTGTGGTTGGATCTCAGAACAGACATTCTGTTTCACTTATGTGTCCCAAGTAGGAAGAGAATAATCCTTCTCTCTAGAAGTACCTAGATCTGACCTGCAAGAATGACAGAAGTTTGCCTTTAGTAATAAGCAAAAGCACAAAATTTATTTTGTTCAATTCCTCATTGTGTGCAAATAATTCATCCAAAAACCAACACAGTAAATGGTCTCTTTCTCTGCAGGCTATTGTGCATGTTACTTTTAGCTTCTAATCACTAAATGTCATATTAACAGAGATGAGATTGGACTGAATTTACTCAAACAAACATTTGCACTTATGCAGTGTTGTAGCTGTGTTGGTCCCAGGATACTGGAGAGACAAGGTGGGTGAGGTAATATCTTTTATTGTATCTTTTATCTATGGTGAGATAACTGGCTCTGTGGATGAGGGGAAAGCAGTGGATGTGTTATTCCTTGACTTTAGCAAAGATTTTGACATGGTCTCCCACAGTATTCTTGCCAGCAAGTTAAATAAATATGGGCTGGATGAATGGACTATAAGGTGGATAGAAAGCTGGTTAGATCATCTGGCTCAACGGGTAGTGATCAATGGCTCCATGTCTAGTTGGCAGCCGGTATCAAGCAGAGTGCCCCAAGGGTCGGTCCTGGGGCTGGTTTTGTTCAATATCTTCATTAATGATCTGGAGGATGGCATGGATTGCACCCTCAGCAAGTTTGCAGATGACACTAAACTGGGAAGAGAGGTAGATACACTGGAGGGTAGGGATAGGATACAGAGAGACCTAGACAAATTAGAGGATTGGGCCAAAAGAAATCTGATGAGGTTCTAGAAGGACTAGTGCAGAGTCCTGCACTTAGGACAGAAGAATCCCGTGCACTGCTACAGACTAGGGACTGATGGCTAGGCAGCAGTTCTGCAGAAAAGGACTTGGGGGTTACAGTGGATGAGAAGCTGGATATGAGTCAACCGTGTGCCCTTGTTGCCAAGAAGGCCAATGGCATTTTGGGCTGTATAAGTAGGGGAATTGCTAGCAGATTAAGGGACATGATCGTTCCCTTCTATTCAACATTGGTGAGGCCTCATCTGGAGTACTGTGTCCAGTTTTGGGCCCCACACTACAAGAGGGATGTGAAAAAATTGGAAAGCGTCCAGCAGAGGGCAACAAAAATGATTAGGGGACTGGAACACATGACTTATGAGGAGAGGCTGAGGGAACTGGGATTGTTTAGTCTGCGGAAGAGAAGAATGAGGGGGGATTTGATAGCTGCTTTCAACTACCTGAAAGGAGGTTCCAAAGAGGATGGATCTAGGCTGTTCTCAGTGGTAGCAGATGACAGAACAAGGAGTAATGGTCTCAAGTTGCAGTGGGGGAGGTTTAGGTTAGATATTAGGAAAAGCGTTTTTCACTAGGTGGGTGGTGAAGCAATAGAATGGGTTACCTAGGGAGGTGGTGGAATCTCCTTCCTTAGAGGTTTTTAAGGTCAGGCTTGACAGAGCCCTGGCTGGGATGATTTAGTTGGGGATTGGTCCTGCTTTGAGCAGGGGGTTGGACTAGATACCTCCTGAGGTCCCTTCCAACCCTGATATTCTATGGACCAACTTCTCTTGGTGAGAGAGACCAGCTGTTGAGGTTATGCAGAGGTCTTCTTCAGCCAACTGGTACGGTGACTCCACACCCTCCTCAGCCCCGAATTTCCACAAAAATGTGTGCCCTGAAATGTCCCGCCCACTCGTTGCTCCTCTAAAGAATCAATATCCAACAGTTTGTTACTTTAACTCGAGTTCCCGAACAGTTCAGTTCAAACACAGCACTGGATTGGTTTAGATTTAAAAATAAAGCAAGTTCATTTAATTCCAAAGAAGCTGCAAGTGAATAGAAGTATAAGGAGTCAAGTCAGAAATGATTACAAGAGAAAGAGGGAGCAAATGCTTTTTAGTAACTAAAATTAACAATTTGGATTTAGTTCAAGGTAAAATCCTCAACTTGTTTCCACAAAGATTGCTGACCGAACCCCTGGATCAGGATCTATCCCCGATAGACAGAGGGCTGGTACCTTTTGTCTTCTTAGGTGAAAGATAAATCACTTGGGGTTTCTTTGCCCCTCTCATTTATAGTCCAACGAACCACTGAAATGGATTATTTTGAGAGATAGCTCCAGCTGAAAGTCTATTTCCAGCTGTGAGGTAGGCAACATGGAGTGTGTCGTGAAGGAAGTGATCCGCTGCTGCTTTCTCTCCATGGATTTGTCTGCTAAAATGCAAATTATTTAATTCCTTCTCCCCGCCTTCCAGTGCATTTAAATGAACATTAGACATATGACTGTCAATCTCCTCCCTCTGCCATGATAGCGTGATGTATGCCTCCATCCCTTGTTAGCCTGATGGGTCTGTTTATGCAATGTACATTCTCGTTGTCTTCCAAAGCACTTTGAAAGTAACTCCCAGGTGGGGAAAGAACACTCCTTTGTCTAGGGTGGGGTAACTCCTGCTTGGCTGGCAAACACATTTTAAGAATCATATTTTCAGTTTATGTCCGTGACTTTATATCAGTTGCTTTCATCTAATTACACAATGATATTTATGATGAGTGAATCAGAGCTTTTCATTGGCACCTTGCACAACACTTATCAGATACATTTCATAACATTAAAGAATTGGAGTACACTTGAATTGGTTAAGCCAATTGAAATTCGTTACCAGATATCAAGGTTGTCCTGGCCCTCTGCCTTTGGGTTGTTCTTAATGTCATACCTCTCCTCCTTAAAAAGCTTCAGTAGGGTTAGCCACTGGCTGAAATGGAGGCAATAGGATAGAATTTCTTGTCCCGGATAGGGCATCTGCCACCATATTTTCCTTTCCCTTAATATGAATAATCTCTGTCATATGCTTGGAATGTCATGCTCCATCGTATTAATTCAGAATTGGAACCCTTCATTTTATGTAACCAGTGGAGAATGATCACTGACCTGAAGAAAAGCTCTGTGTAAGCTTGAAAACATGTCTTTCTCTCCAGCAGAAGTTGGTCCAATGATAGACATTACCTAACCCACCTTGTCTCTCTAATTTTGGTAATTTGTCAGACATTGGTTCAAGGATATTATTGTTCAAATTTTCCTTACAAAGGAGCAACCACTTCAAGGAATGGATGTATGGTTCTTCTTCCCCTTTTCTTTTAATATGCTGCTGCGTAGCTATGATATCCTGAAAATGAGTGTGCAACTCATCATTTTCAAGTTAAATTAAAAAGAATATGTAAATGTCATTTGGGGGACCTGCTGCAGCTAAAAGAATATTAATTCCTGTCCTCCGTTACTGTGTTACACAAACATATGCACATCCCAGAAAGACAACCTTTAAACAAAGATTTTTCATTTTTGACTGCACCATGATGCCTCTAAATTTGCTGCCACAACTGGTATCCTGATGTTCAGGTGCATGATCATGGCTGGCTCCAGTATTCCATTTAAAAAGCACTTCCTTCTGTGCAGTCAATATGCTCAAAAGGTGCTCACATAATTAGAGCTCAGTGAAATTTTTGGCCAAAATGTGTTTTTGGTGAAAAATTCAGTTTTGGTGACAAATTTCACCAATGTGTGTAGATGTCGCCAAATTGCTCATTTAGGACCTCCCTTTCTTCTCTCCCCCATACCTCCCCCCTCAACAAAAATCTGGGAAAAATTGAAATGTTTTACTGTGGGGGCTTGGAATGTCTTTGTTTCAAAAGTTCCTTTAGTTTTATTTTTAAAAAATTCAAAACCATTTTTAAAATGTTCAAAATCTAAATGAAACATTTTGATTTCTGTGTAAGTTAAACATTTTTTTTACCCAAAACAAAATTTTAAACGTTGAGATTTTGCTGCAAATTTTGCAAAAGTTTGGTTTCAGTTCAGCTCGACACAGTTTTCTTCTTTCCTTTTCATAACTGCCAATGAACCACAAAAATTCGTTACTCATCCAGCTCCGCTCATGATAGAGCATCCTCAGTGGTGTTAAAACAACATTGTATAGACAATACACTGCTGGGCTTGGACAGCCAACGGCCTGTTACAGGAGGTTTATTAAGGTAATATTCTCAAAGTCTGTTCAGATAACTCTTTTCGATTTTTGGACAAATAGTTACAAACCCAGGTGTGCAGCGCAGCACGTAGAAAGAAATATTGCAAATGAGCTGGTAAAAGAAAGCAACCATTTTTAACACCTATGCAGGGAGAGCAATGGAAGGCAAACACTAAAACATAAAAATTACCATAATGTGCCTTTAGGTCACACAAAATAACTCCAGTAGAAGTGAAAATGGTCCCTAGGGACCTGATCCAAAGCCCATTGATTTCAATGGACTTTGGATCAAGCCCTTGACTGTAAAACACATAGATATTGGACTGATCAAAACACAGTGCATCTAGCTATGTTCCAGACCCACCCCTGCCCCTCTGGGTTTTTTTTTACCATTTTCCTGGCAGGTGGTACTTTGATACTATGAACACTTCAGGGTTTTTGGCCTACCGATGAAAAGTGCTATATAAGAGCTAGATTTTATTATTCTACCATGTGTCAGATTAGTAGATGATAAAGCTTGGGCTCTTGTACTTGCAACGTTGCATGTCTTCATGAGCCCCTTCCTCTCCCAGGTTAAGCAATGACTGAAGATAATTCTTTTTCAGAAGTGGTTTCTGTTTTAATCACTTTTGAACCCTGTTTGGGAAGCCCCTTTCTACTGATGCTGCTTTATGTTAGTATTTGAGTATGCTGCTCTTATGTCTTATCTGATGTTTTAGTTTTAAGGCCAACTTGTATTGCATTAGTGCTCCTCAGTCCTTCCTGTTCTCTGTCTGTGAGACACAACAGTTTAGTCTTTTGAGAGCTGTAATGGTCCAGATCAGGTTGTTGGGCTTGTTACAGGAGCGGCTGAGTGGTGTTTAATGGCCTGTGATATTCAAAAGATCAGACGAGATGATCTGTGGTCCCATCTGGCCTTAAACTCTATGACTCTATTTTCAAAGGGTCCTCAGCCCTTTCTTGTATGCGCACAATTTTTGAGCGCTACTGTTTGCACATGCAGATGCTGGAGTGTACAAATTCCTCATGTACTGAACTTGTACCTGCAAATCGAGTTTTCACACTGAATGCAACCATTGAAGGTACATCAATGAGCAAGGATGGTTGCAAGGTTAAGGCACTGGACTATGACTCAGGAGATCTGAGCTTATTTTCCAGCTGTGCCACAGACTCTCTGTGGGCAATTCACTAATCTTTCTGTGCCTCAGTTTCCCATCTGTAATGTGGGAATAACAACACTTGCAGTCTAAGATGACAAGACAGACAAGGCAAGTTTTTTGGGACAGGGACACTCTCTCTTATTCTGCACAGCGCCAAGAACAGAGGGCCCCAGTTTCAGTTTGGGTCTCCAAGCACTACCAAGAGATAAAGAAACTGTGCTCAGAGAGACCAAGCGCACAAAGTTGCACGTACACAAAGAGAGGCTGCTTTCTGAAAATTTGGCTCATGCTGTATTATTCATTACAGCTTTGTGCAGTGCTTTATAAAACACATTCGTTTCTAATTTTTCACTTCGTGATTACACAATTATTTTTTCTTTCCCCCTTTCTCCCTATAATATCGCCACTGACTTTGGTGGCCCCTGAAGATGCATTTGCCAGACTAATTCTTCTGCCAAGTCCCAATATTAGCTAATTGGATTTGCAGATGGAGTGTCTGTGCTGCACTTAGCATAGAAAGTAGAATTGATCCACTGCCGGCCTTCCTGAGGCTCAATTAAATCAACAACCAGTTTGTGACTCAGGCGGATATGGCTGTCTTGCAGATGGTACACACAGTTATTGATCTGCTCTGGCTTAATAACCTGTATGGAAAAGTCCTACAAAAACTGACTAAAGATTGCTAACCTGTCTATAGAATTTTCAGACCAGCCCATGGAATTCAGTAACAGGAATATAACTCTCTATTACATGTTTACAGTGATTTCTATAGAATCCTACTGATATTATCCCTGATGAATTCTATAGGATTTTTCCATAAGGGAACAAGCCTTTGACCCGAAGCTCAGTGAGGTAAAGGGAAAGACTCATAGTAATTGAAATGGCCTTTTAGGCTAGTCACAAATAGGCAGCATCTATAAATCCAGGGCTGTTTTTCAGAAAAATCCTATAGAATGAAAAAATGGTCCAAAAACCACTCTGTTGGCTCAGCACAAAATGTGCTCCTGGCATCCTATTAAATCTTGCTGAGTTTGTAATATGAGTAGAAAGTAGTATGGCTAGTGGGGAACATCCAAATTAGCAACCATAGCATCATCTTTATTATTTAAAGTTTCTGAAGAAACAACACACAGCGGACTGCATGTAACTATGGCAGTTGCCTCTGGTGTTTTGACAATTTTGCCATCTTTATCTCTATCCTAATCTGGAAAAGGCTGAAGAATTCAATAATTATTTCTGTTCTATATTTGGAAAGAAGCAAGATATTAATCAGTGCTAATGAAATACTCTTGGTTCCTTCAATAACTAGGGAGGATGTTAAACACCAACTATTTAAAGTGAATGGTTTTTTAAATCTGAAGGACTGGATAACTTTCACCCAAGAGTATTAAAAGAAGTGGCTAAGGAGCTCTCTGAACCAATTGGGGAAGTTCCAGAGGACTGGGGAAAAAACCTAATGTCATAACAATATTTATAAAGGAGAAACAGGATGACCCAGGTTATGATAGGCTGGCATTATCCAGATATCCTTTCCAAGTAAAAACATGGAAAGATGATATGGGACAAAATCAATAAAGAATTAAAGGATGGTAGCATAATTAGTGCCGATAAATATGATTTGATTGTAAATAGGGCTTGTCAAAAAAACTTATTTTTTTTCTAAGGTCACAAGTTTGGTTGATAAAAGTAACTTGATCTATTATGCTCAGACTTCCATAAGGCACCTTAGTCCTGTGTGACATTCTGATTAATAAAAATTGGACTCTACAAAATCAATGCAGCCCATATTAAATGGATCAAAAACTGGTTCACTGGTAGATCTCAAAAAGTAATTTGTAAATGCAGAATTGTCATCCTTTGCAAGTGTTTCTAATGATGTCCTGCAGAGATCTGTTCTTGTCTCAGTGATAAACTGTAGCTCTTTATCAGTCATCAGCAATAAAATATAAAATCATTACTGGTAAAACTTGCAGATGACACAAAAATTGTTGAAGTGGTAAATAATGTAAACATCAGTTATACAGTGTGACCTGGATCACTTGGTAAGGTGGCATCCTTTCAACAACATGCATATCAAATCAGCCAAATGCAAGGTCATACATCCAGGAACGCAGATCACCCTTATAAGAAGGGGGACTGTATCCTAGAATTCAGTGATACTGAATAGGACTTAGCTATAACAATAGATAATCAGTTGAACACAAGTTCACAGTGTGATGTTGAAGCTAACAGGGCTAATTGCAATCATTGGGTGTATGAGGAGAGGAATATCAAGTAGGAATAGGACGGTGTTCCCTGTGCATACAGCAACAGTGAGACAATTACTTGATTCTGGTGTCCACACATCAAAATGGGTGCTGAAAAAATGGAAAGGTTCAGAAAAGAGCTACAAGAATGATTTGAGGGCTGGACAACATGCCTGACAGGGGCTGAAAAAGCAAAATCTGTTTCACATACCCAAGAGAAGGTTAAGAGGTGACTCGATCATGGTTTATAAAAACCTACTTGGGGAGAAGATTTCTGATAGCAGACAGTCTAGCAGAAAGTGGCACTATGAGAACCAGTGATTGGAAGCTTCAGATAAACATATTCATACTAGAAACAAGGTACAGAGTTTGAACAGTGAGGGTAATTAGCAATTGGACCAACTTTCCTAGGGCAGTGGTGGATTCTCCATCTCTTGAAGTTTTTAAATCCCAACTGGATGTCTTTCTGTTTGAGCAACAGCATATCTTTTAGAAGTTCAGGACTGGGTACAGAGGTTTACTGGCTGAAATTCTCTGGCCTGTGTTATGCAGGAGGTCAGGCTAGATAGTCATAATGGTCCCTTCTGGCTTTTAAATCTACATTCTCATGCGTAGAAGGACCATTTCAGTGGTGGTTTGGGTAGCTATAAGGTGCTGGTTCTTGATTCACTCTTTTCTTGATTCTTCTGTAGGAGAGCAGAAAGCAGGAAGTCCATGACTTGGTTTTGCCTAGCCCAGTCCACACACTTCTTCTTGCAACATGTACAAGACTTGAGCTGAGACTTTCAAAGCCGACCAGTGGATTTAGCTACAAAACTCCCATTAACTTCAATGGGAGTTGTGATGCTGAGTCCTCTTGTCAGCTGTGAAAAATTCAGCAGTGAACCTTCTAGACACATTGGTGTCTGGTCAGTGGTTACCCTGGCAGCTTATGGTGTGCTTTTTAGGGGTTGCATCTTGCATTCTTTATGTTTTGGACGTGCTAATATATAATGTTCGATCCTAGACAAAAAGCTCTAACTTCCTGTAATCAACAGCACCCCTGTGTTCTGAGGTGGAAAGTTTAATAGTGGAACATGCTCATATTTGAGCCATTGAGGAAGCTGCAGAAAAATATTGATTGATTTCTTCAAATGATTTGCATAAAAATTGTAAATGAAGTTAAGTCCTGGGCATGCTCATTCAGGAAAAAAAGAACTGACCCATGCACTGAGTCAAACCTTTAACGTTTTGATGGGTTCAGATGTACATGGCCTAATATCTAACAGGCCATCAAGCTGATATCCTGCACTCTATACCATCTCAGCAGGTCTAGAAATCTCTGTTTGGCTGCATGCACTCTTTGGACCTCATGTTCTGGGATCTCACCTGGGCCAGAGGGGTCTCTGAATGCACTGGCCCAGGGCAGCCTGAAAGCGGGAGAGAGTTGAGGATAGAAAAATGTCAGACCTTGAAATGGATTTGGCAAGATATTGTTAATGGTAGATGGGCTCATTGTGGCCAGGTGAGGAAAGAAGCATCAGGTGGGAGAATAGCCATACAGCTAATACAAACGGAGAGAGCTTCCTCAGTGGGGCTGGGAGATAGAAAGGGAAACAGTTTAGTAGACGTGGGAGGGAAAGGAAGACCTCATAGACTTCAGCTAATTATACTTTTCACTATATTTCTCAAAGGCCCTGATTCAGTAAAGAACATGCTTAAGTCTCACTGGTTTCAGTGGAGCTACTCACAATCCTAAAGTTAAACACATGCTTAAGTGCTTTGCTGAATCCCAAGGCTAAAGAGGGTGACTCATCTTATATCCATTTTACGGATAAGGAAACTTGAGCACAAAGAGGGGAAGCAGTAGCAAGTCAGTGGCAGAGCTGGGACTCCTAGCCCAGAGCTCCAGCCAAACTTTCTGGGGCTCATCCCTAGCAAGCCTCTAGAGCAGTGGCTTCCAACCAGAGGTTCGTATCCCTAGGGATATGTCAAGTCAACTAATTATTGGCTTAGTTTTAAAATGTTTACATTTTACAGGTGACATAAAAAGCACTAGTGAAGTCAGTTCAAACTAAAATTTCATACAGACAATGACTTGTTTATACTGCTTTATGTCCCATACACTGAAATGTAAGTACAATATTTATATTCCAATTGATTTATAATTATATGGTAAACATGAGAAAGTCAGCAATTTTTCAGTCAGTGTGCTGTGACATGTTTGTATTTTTATGTCTGATTTTGTAAGCAAGTAGTTTTTAAGTGAGGTGAAACTTGGAGGTATGCAAGACAAATAAGACTCCTGAAAGGGGTACAGTAGTCTGAACAGGTTGAGAGCCACTGCTCTAGAGTGTCTGAGTTTCACCCATCACTGGTTAAAATGTTGCAATGGCAAACTATATGCTTATTGTTTGCAAATTGAAATGAAAGTCAAGTGAAAATGCCTACACCAAGCAATGCAGTTACGCTTTTACAATAGACTGTTGGTTTGGAGACATCTCTTCTGTGTCTGGATTCATTCCACAATCTGAGAATGCCTTGCTACAAACCTAGCAATCCTGCTGGTCTGTGTGGGCTGATTTTACCCAGGGCTGGCCTTACCATGAGGCGAACTGAGGTGGCTGCCTCAGGAGCCAGACTATGGGGGGGAGGCACCACTAGTACCCAGAGTTTCAAAGTTTTGGCCCAAGCGAGCAGGCATTGGGGCGTCATTTGAGCTCCCCGCCTCAGGTGCCAAAATGTTGTGGGCTGGACCTGATTTTACCCCACCCCACACGGTACCTGTGCAGTGCCCCGGTGAAGGAGTCACATGTCTCCAAAGTGGCTTCCAGGATCGAGGCCAAAACTGCAATGGTAAGTATAGTAGGTCTTTCATTTATAGATATGGATGAAATTGAACATACGTTAATCAAATGTGGAGCCCTCATTGGGTGGGGCAGCTTAGTTTATTCCATGCCCTGAATTTAATTCCAGGAACTCCGATAATAATTTGGATTTCTAGCAGCAATTTGCCCCCACATTAGAAAGTCATTTCATGATCCTATTCATGGTGCCATCTAGGGCTCAGTTTGAGCTGGGCATCTTGTTATGTGCAACCATTTGTGTGAAGTGACTCGCTCTGCTTCCTTCAAGCAGTGTTCTTTGGTGTTAGTTACACATATAAAAAGCAAGCAGCCTGCAGGGCCCTGAGCTGCCCTTTACTCTGCAGCATGAAGGGGAGCAAAGGAACAGAGAACAGCAGGCTCTAAATTCCCAAACAGGATAATGGAGCTAATGTGGTACTCTGTTCCCATCCCTCTGAATCCACACAGCTGGAGCTTTCTGGATCTGAAGGGGGCGTGTTTCAATGGGGTAGTGGTGGGAGGTAGTGTGGAACAGTAGCTCCTTTCTGCAACAAGCATTCTTCTGAACCTAGCAGGGCAGCATTAAATGATTTGTTTTTCCTGCTGGCACGGAGGCAAAGCCCGGATGTGTCAATGGTGCCATGTCTCCTCAGGGAGCTGTGCTGCCAATATGAAGGGACTTGCCCAAGAGGGAACGTGGAGGAGTTTGTTTGCGTGGTTGTCCGTGATGGAGGCTGTCATTTCCCATGGGTACTTAGGTCCTCACGCTGTGTGTGGTTGAGAGGTTTCACCCATAACTCTTTCCTCCCAGAACTTCTCCTTCCTTCCTGATGGAGCAAGAGCTGTGGGACTTCATAGCTTGCCCAAGTGGATTACACCCCACCCCACCCCCTGCAGGTTTTCCCAGGGGGCAGTGATGATAAGGCCGTTAAACCCTTTCCATGCGGATTAGAATTTTGGATTTTCCCAGCAGCTACATCATTCACTAGAAAATTTCCAAACAAAGAAATCTGCCTTACCTTAGACACAAATGACCTATAAAAAACCACATCCCTGTGAAAACCATCCTGCATCTCCACTCTCTGCAGTGGGTTTTGTTTATTATCATCCATTTCATCATGTTTGTTTTACGACAAATGAAATTAATAATGATTTTCACAGTGGAATATTGGAGAGAGCGTAACCCATCATAAGTATAGCTGTGGGTATCAGAAGCTGACCTTAATTCAGAAAGGATGCACTGAGGCAATCTAAATAGCTGGAGCAAATGAAGACTAGAATTAATCTTGTCTATATTATTTTTCTAGTTCATGCACTATCCCTACAAAAGATGATGTCCCTGGAATGTGATGTTAAAGATTAATGCTTCTTGTAAGCCTAATATTAAACCTCATCATTATTTACTGCTGCCAAATGTATTTCAATGCTGGGAATGTTTGTCGTACTGCAAAATAAAGGAGGGTATGAATTGCGGTTCATTTATTAATGCTCTGTTCCATTCTAGTCTTAATCCCAAACAGATGGCCAAGTGTGGCTTGGCTAAAATTCAGCAAGAGCACACTGATTTTCTCAGAGCCTTCCATTTTAAATGCAGCATGGCAATGACACAGCGTTGGCACCAAGTCCTGCACTGAACCTGATTGTCATAGATTATTCCAGAATTCTGGAAAGAAACGAATGAATCACTCTGAGAACTCTTAGGGGGAAAGGTTTTTTTTCCATTTGGAATGGAGCTTGGCTTAGTTCCTTTCAAAGGACACTTCCTTGTCGGACAACCAGCATTTTCAGTGTCATTGGTGTTTGCTATTTGTCAAGTGTCATCAGTGATGGAGGGATAGCTCAGTGGTTTGAGCATTGGCTTGCTAAACTGAGGGTTGTGAGTTCAATCCTTGAGGGGGCCATTTAGAGATCTGGGGCAAAAATTGGTGATTGGCCCTGCTCTGAGTAGGGAATTGGACTAGATGACCTCCTGAGGTCTCTTCCAACCCTGATATTCTATGATCACAAATGGAATACAGAGACAATGAATCATTCCCCCAATATCCTACATGTCAAGTTATATTCCAGCATGATTTCAAACATAAAGGCTCACACAAAGAGTCATTCTGGACCCTTTTCAATGCTTCCCCCTCTCCATGCTGGAAAATCATTCTAACAATGGTGGTAATATAGTGCCTTTCATCGCAGAAAGATCCCCAGTTCCTTTAGAAACTCATTCCTCGCTAGCAGTGCTTTCTAACCCACACATAGATAAAATAGTGGTATGATTTCAGTGCTTCATCTGCCAATGAAATACAGCTTGCGCTCGCTTGCTCTCTCTCTCTCTCTGGGGTTGAAACATGGCAGGAAACTGCTCTGACAACAGAGCAATGCGATAGAAGAGTTTAGGACAGGAAGTCAAGAGAATAACCAGATTTCCCCCAGGGTCAGTACAAGGAGGTACAAATGTTTTCTCCATGGCACCCAGGGAGATTCATCTCAAAAGCATTTGCTGTTTCTACCACTACCACTGGGCCTAACTTTAATTTCTGCCAGGGGATATAGTAGGTTCTTCAGTGTGGGTTGTTGCAGGCATTAACTGAATCCAAGCATCCAGAACAACACTGGCCACACCCCACCTTTGATCAGCACCAACCGCTTCTTGCAGGTCTTCTCCTTACTCCTCTGGGTAAAGGAGAGAGAAGGTGCCTTGTGTCTCTGTAGCAGTCCCAGAGGCAGGCTTCTGACCCCTGGAACCTTGCTTCTGGGCTTGCCAGGGGAAGTCAGGTGTGAATATGACACTATTAAAATGATGAGGGGAATTTTAGACAGCAGAATATAACAACTCCCATCTGATCGGTAGATCTGGGTACATCTTTTATATTTGTTATCTTAGTGTGGCACAGACAACCAGACTCTTTGGGTTTTATTTAAACACCCTTTGTAAAAAGAAGAAAAAAAAAAAGAGGGAATCTACATTATTTTTTTATGCTCTCAGCCCCCCTTTTATTAGACTGGTTTAATACTGGAGAGGTTCCCTGTTGATAAATACACACTTTAGGTAGATTTCCTTGGACAAGCACCTTATGTTATTGTTCTATGTGATGTACATGAAAACTGCTAGCACAGAGTGTTCTCAGGGGTGAGTGACCACCCAATTGTTGTCTCTGAAGACGAGGAGCCAAGCTTTGGGAGAGGAAAATAATAATCTTTTCCAGGTATATAAAACCTTTCACCCACAGGGATCCTGAAGGGACCAGCTATTTCCAAATCATGGTCACATTGAAGCCAATAGCCAAACTTCCATTGACTCCAGTAGTGCAAAGGTTTGGCCCTTTACAGTCACAAGAATGGCTTCACCAACAGTGAAGTGTAGCCATTTCTGCAGTGTAATGTGGCAATAGTAACGCTACACTGTCATTTGGGACAGGAAGTGAAGAATGCTGTAGTATATCTACTTAAAACAGCGAAGGGGAGGCAAGCAGCCAGTATGCCACTACCCAGGTCCTCTAAAATTGTAAGTGGTCAGGACTTTAGTTTTACATCTCATATGAAAGGCAGCTCCTTCAACAGGCCCCAAAACCAGTGCCCAGTCTGCTGAGTCACTAGCCCACTGCGGGGAGCAGCTGCAATATGCTTGGGTTCTTCACCCTTGCTCAGTATAAGGAGATCTGAGCCTGAGTCAGTATGGCCATCTCCTTCAGCAGCCATCACAGGTGAAATTCAGATGAGCTGCGTGACTTAGACCTATGCGCCAACATAGGTCCCCTTTCAGCAACGTGGCTGACTTTGCCTAAGTGGGCTAGGGCCTTTCTCCCCAGGATATTCTGGAGCTCCATATTAGTGCAGGTATGTATTTTAAGACAAAAGACACTGGAGGGGAGAGGCGCTTCACCAGCAGTTTTATGTGTGTGTTTTGGCATAGGGTCACCCAACACCCCTTGGCCTCTTCTGAGATTCTCTTAACTGAAGCTGGTTTTGCCTGGGATGAAGTCACAGGGGGCCTTTGCTGTGTTTCAAACCCATTCGACAAATGAATAATCCTTGGCCCCAAGCAATGTTCCTTACATGCTTTTGTTAAAGTTTTCATTCACTAACTCCTGACCTGTACAGCGTTTGGGTGGTCTCCTGTGGGATGGCTGCCAGAAGAATGTCATGGTAAGACATAGAGGAGTATTAGGTCCCCATCCTGTAAAGACTCATGCACATTCCCAACTTTGCATGGGCAGTCCATTGAATTATATGGGACTCCTTACATGCATAATGTGAACCACGTGTGTGTTTCCAGGATCAGGTCCTTAGCACTGAACCAGAGTGTTATGTTCACAGCATACAAACAAAGAAGTTAGATATAAACATAAAATACCCTCACTAGAAGGTTGCAGTGTAACATGACTTTATTTCTCAAAATCCAGAACCTTGACACACAAGAACCAAATATAGAGGGGGACAAAGCAGGCTGCTCCCTAAGGCAAGGAGGCACAACTCACCCTGGTTGCTGCTGTAGGCTGGCTCTTTCCAGACTGATTGCTCAAGGCCCAGAGCGCACACTTCCCTACAGAGCTTCTTAGCCTGCTAGAGAGACCAGACAACTCCCTGAGAATTAATTTTAACACAGTTCTCAACACACCACATATTGCTATTCTGGGGATCTAGCAATACTGTTGTGATAGTCTTTTTGTCCTACTCAGCTCTCAAGATGTGTTCCCAATTCACTGTGGTTCTCTCTTTACCGTTCCAGGCAGTTCTGCTTTCTGTTCAGATATCTGTGTTAAACTATTCTCCAGCAGAGCTGCAACTCCCATTATTCATTTGGCATTTGATTCAAAAGGCTATCAGGTATGTATGGGGTGGGGCAGATTTGGGCAACCTAACTACTTCTTCAGATCCTGTATTCTTCAAAAGACAACTGAAAGAGTTCCGTAATCTCACCACATTTTGATCAGTATAAACTGTGCAGGCACTCAGTCCCTGGTGCAATTACAGGCATTTTTAGCATAAGAAATACCAAGAGGACACATCTTCATTCTGTCAGTTCAGATCTAGTGAGAGTTGGTTGAGTGAAGGCAGATGGACAAGGTTATTTGTACAGTAGCTTTTTTTGAAATCTAAGCTGCTGCTGAAGCTTTGCAAAATGTATCAGTGTGTGGTACCCTATACATTTCCAGATGTGTAAACCTGCATAGTATAGGGCAGCGGTGAAATATTGCAACTAACGGGAAAGAAGAGAGAGTGGATACATTTAAAAAAAATGGTAAATGAGCAAAGAGCAGCTAAGCCTTGTTTTAGTTTTCAAGCTTCTCAGCTGATGACTATAATTTTTACCTTCCTAGATGTAAGGAGGAATTTGATTTCAAATCATATAGAGCCGGATCCTCGGCTACAGCCCCACTGCCACTACTGAGTGCAGGGCCAGTCCCACTGCACTGAATTAGAGCAGCCTGGAGGCTATTCTAATTTCAACCAGCTGCTAATCCCTAACGGGTGGAAAATGCCATTGAGAATTGGTATGGCATCATCACAACATACTGCCATGTCATAGAATCATGGAAGATTAGGATTGGAAGAGACCTCAGGAGGTCATCTAGTCCAAGCCCCTGCTCAAAGCAGGACCAACCCCAACTAAATCATCCCAGCCAAGGCTTTGTCAAGCCGGGCCTTAAAAACCTCTAAGGATTGAGATTCCACCACCTCCCTAGGTAACCCCTTCCAGTGCTTTACCACCCTCCTAGTGAAATAGTGTTTCCTAATATCCAACCTAGACCTCCCCGACTGCAACTTGAGACCATTGCTTCTTGTTCTGACATCTGCCACCACTGAGAACTGCCTAGCCCCCTCCTCTTTGGAACCCCCCTTCAGGTAGTTGAAGGCTGCTATCAAAACCCCCCTCATCCTTCTCTTCTGCAGACTAAATAATCCCAGTTCCCTCAGCCTCTCTTCATAAATCATGTGCTTCAGCCCCCTAATCATTTTTGTTGCCCTCCACTGGACTCTCTCTAATTTGTCCACATCCTTTCTGTAGTGGGGGGCCCAAAATTGGATGCAATACTCCAGATGTGGCCTCACCAGAGCCGAATATAGGGAAATAATCACTTCCTTCGATCTGCTGGCAATGCTACTACTAATGCAGCCCAATATGTCATTAGTCTTCTTGGCAACAAGGGCACACTGTTGACTCTCATCCAGCTTCTCCTTTTCTGAAGAACTGCTGCTTAGCCAGTCGGTGCCTAGCCTGTAGCGGTGCATGGGATTCTTCTATCCTAAGTGCAGGACTCTGTACTTGTCCTTGTTGAACCTCATCAGATTTCTTTTGGCCCAATCCTCCAATTTGTGTAGGTCACTCTGGACCCTATTCCGACCCTCCAGTGTCTCTACCTCTACCCCCAGCTTAGTGTCATCCATGAACTTGCTGAAGGTGCAATCCATCCCATCATCCAGATCACTAATGAAGATGTTGAACAAAACCAGTCCCAGGACCAATCCCTGGGGCTCTCCGCTTGATGTCGGCTGCCAACGAGACATCGAGCCATTGATCACTACCCGTTGAGTCTGACAATCTAGCCAGCTTTCTATCTACCTTATAGTCCATTCATCCAGCCCACACTTCTTTAACGTGCGGACAAGAATACTGTGGGAGACCACATCAAAAGCTTTGCTAAAGTCAAGATATATCACGTCCACCGCTTTCCCCATATCCATAGAGCCAGTCATCTCATCGTAGAAAGCAATCAGGTTGACTTGCCCTTGATGAATCCATGTTGACTGTTCCTGATCACCTTCCTCTCCTCCAAGTGCTTCAAAATGGATTTCTTGAGGTCCTGCTCCATGATTTTTCCAGGGACTGAGATGAGGCTGACTGGTCTGTAGTTCCCCGGATTCTCCTTCTTTCCTGTTTTAAAGATGGGCACTATATTTGCCTTTTTTCAATCATCCGGGACCTCCCCTGGTCGCCATGAGTTTTCAAAGATAATGGCTAATAGCTCTGCAATCACATCAGCCAACTCCCTCAGCACCCTCAGATGCAGTAGATCTGGACCCATGGACTTGTGCATGTCCAGATTTTCTAAATAGTCCTTTACCTGTTCTTTCACCACTGAGGGCTGCTCACCTCCTCCCCATACTGTGCTGCCTAGTGCAGCAGTCTGGGAGCTGACTTTGTCTGTGAAGACCAAAGCAAAAAAAGCACTGAGTACTTCAGCTTTTTCCACATCATTTGTCACTAGGTTGCTTCCCCCATTCAGTAAGGGTCCCACACCTTCCCTGACCACCTTCTTGTTGCTAATATACCTGTAGAAACCATTCTTGTTACCCTCCACATCCTTTGCTAGCTGTAACTCCACTTGTGCTTTGGCCTTCCTGATTATACCCCTGCATGCTCGAGCAATATTTTTATACTCCTCCCTAGTCATCTGTCTAAGTTTCCACTTCTTGTAAGCTTCTTTTGTGAGTTTAAGCTCACTGAAGATTTCTCTGTTAAGCCAAGCTGGTCGCCTGCCATATTTGCTATGCTTTCTGCACATCGGGATGGTTTGTTCCTGTGCCCTCAATAAGACTTCTTTAAAATACAGCCAGCTCTCCTGGACTCCTTTTCCCTTCATATTAACCTCCCAAGGGATCCTGCTCATCAGCTCCCTGAGGGAGTCAAAGTCTGCTTTTCTGAAGTCCAGGGTCCGTATTCTGCTGCTCTCCTTTCTTCCTTTTGTCAGGATCCTGAACTCCGACCATCTCATGTTCATTGCTGCCCAGGTTGCTACCCACTTCCACTTCCCCTACCAATTCTTCCCTGTTTGTGAGAAGCAGGTCAAGAGGAGCATGGCTCCTAGTTGTTCCTCTAGCACTTGCACCAGGAAGTTGTTCCCAACACTCTCCAAAAACTTCCTGGATTGTCCGTGCACTGCTGTATTGCTCTCCCAGCAGATGTCAGGGTGATTTGAAGTCCCCCATGAGAACCAGGGCCTGCGATCTAGTAACTTCTGTTTAGTTGTCAGAAGAAAGCCTCGGCTACCTCATCCTCCTGGTCTAGTGGTCTATAGCAGATGCCCACCACGACATCACCCTTGTTGCTCTCGCCTCTAAACTTAACCCAAAGACTCTCAACAGGCTTTTCTCCAGTTCCATACTGGAGCTCTGAGCAATCATACCGCTCTTACATATAGTGTAACTCCTCCACCTTTCCTCCTGTACCTGTCCTTCCTGAACAGTTTATACTATCCATGACAGTGCTCCGGTCATGTGAGTTACCCCACCAAGTCTCTGTTATTCCAGTCACATCATAGTTCCTTGACTGTTGCAGGATTTCCAATTCTTCCTGCTTGTTTCCCAGGCGTCTTGTGTTCGTGTACAGGCACCTAAGATAACTAGCCAATTGCCCTACTTTCTCTGTGTGGATCAGGAGGCCTCCCCTGTGGCACCCTCCTCCTTGTGTTTTCTCCGAGGATCCCACTTCCTCATTTACGTCAGGGCTTAGGTCTCCATCCCTTGGTGAACCTAGTTTAAAGCCCTCCTCACTAGGTTAGCCAGCCTGCCTGCAAAGATGCTCTTCCCTCTCTTCTTTAGGTGGATCCCATCTCTTCCTAACAATCCTTCTTCCTGGAACAACATCCCATGGTTGAAGAAACCAAAGCCCTCTCTCCAACACATTAAAATTAAAATGTGGCAAGGGCATGTCCCCTTTCATTCCCCTCTGTGGTTGCATCTATTGGGTGGGTTCCACTGTGCAGGGTGAGGACAGGTTTTCTGGAACTTGTGCTGGGGAGGGTCTGCTCCATCAGGGTTCCCCCTTCAACGAAAGCGCAGCAGAGCTTGAAGGGTTGTCAGGGGTCAGCTAGTCAGGTATCAAGTTATGCCAATCCCCCAGCCATTTTCTCCTGTGGAGCTCTGGCAGCCTCAGCGCTCTCAGCAGCATCCACAGAGCAACTCTGCCAGAGCTCTATGGATGCTCTAAAAGTTCCCCCTTTGCACTCATCTTCATGGAATCTCTTATCCCCAACCCTTGCCGAGCTCCACTGCTCGGTATTCATGCAGGGGAAAAGATCTGGCCCTTTAGAAGAGTTAAAACCCTTATGATGATGCAGCATTTAAAGTCCATTATTTATGGTGCAATCTCTAGCTGTGTCCTTTCCAGAACACCATTTTGTTTTGGGTCTCGCACAGGTCTGAGAATAGCTCTTTGCTGTAGCTTCATCCGCAGGAACCTAGTTATTTATTCATAGCCATTGGATTTATTCTGGTAGTCTGATGGGTTTACCGGATTTACTCTGAAAAGGAGATAGACAGGGTCCTTTGTCTGTGGGTTCCCTGTGACCAAGATTTGTTTTGCCCCCTTCCTCCAAGCCCAAAGTAAGAGAGGCTCATAGTATACTTTGTTTATAGTTTAAAAAAAAACCTTTAAACTTTGTCTGGAATGAACATGAATAGGAAACTGGAAATTAAATTAACTAACCTTGAAGTTGTATGTATAGGGATATGTGTACGTTCTAACATTTGTAGATCTGTTTTCCATTTCTTTAGTTCCTTCTCTTTTCTCCCATCTCCTCCTTTATTTTCTTTCTCTTTTCCTTTTTCTCTTTCTCTTCAGTCTATTTTCACCATCATTTTAATTCATTTTCCTCTTCCCCTCTCTCTCTCTCTCTCTCTCCTCTCTCTTCTCTCCCTCAGCCAATTCTCGTTTCCCCTTTGCCAGGTCACATTCTCTTTCTTCTGCTGTGTCTTTTTGCCCCCATTTATTTCCAACTGGCTCCCACACAGGCTCATTCCCTTCCACCTACTTCACTCTATGGGAAGTTTCCCTTTCCCCAGTTGTTAGCCTCTGGCCCCCATTCCGTTTTCTCCTCTCACTTTCTCTCCCTCCATCCCTAAATTGCCATTACAAATACTTTCCTCTCTTTCCCTCCTGACACCTCTTCTGCCAGGTCCCTCTGGTCAGACCCTCCCCAGCTTGTAAAAATCCTCCCACCCAGGACACAAAGATCCTTCTGAGGCAACGCAGAGAGCTCCCCTCTGCACTTAGAGTGAACTGGGCAGAGGAGTAGGGTCTCGGCTCCCTCACTGCAGAGCCCTTTGTTAGAGACAAACGGTGGTAGCAGAAGTCGCAGAGCTGGGAGAGAGGAGAGGGGCAGCACAGAGTACGCAAGGGGTATTATGATGCCCTGTTAACTGATGGGCAGTTTCACTTGCCAGGGAAGGGTAATAATGTTTCAGACATTAATCTTTTAAGGCCCTTTGCTCAGGGCTTGCCCTGGGCACTACTTCCCATCAGTTTCCCCTGCACCAACTAGCCAGAAGGGAGAGGACTCAGCCTTCCCTTAGACCTCGCTTCCCCCTCCCTTTATACTCTGCCCTGAGCTTAACCCATCACAGACTGCAGCACCTTGACATTGTCACATGCATCCTCAAAGGTAGGATCCTGGCATCTGAATCATCACATCTGTAAATGCGAATCAAGCCCATACTGCAGCCATTGAAGGGCATGTCTACACGGCTAAGAAAAACCTGCAGTACCGAGTGTCAGACCCCAGGTCAATTGACACAGGCTTGGGAGCTTGGGCTGCAGGGCCAGAACTAGTAGTGAGACATTCCCACTCGGGTTGGCGCCCAGGCTCTGAAACCTGGTGAGGGGGAAGGTCTAGGTTACTGGGCTCCAGTCCAAGTGGGAATGGCTACACTGCTATTTGTAGCCCCTCAGCCCAAGCCCCACAAGCTTGAGTCAAATGACCAGCGCTCTGACACTCGTTGCTATGGGTTTTTCTTTGCAGTGTAGACGTTCCCTAGATAACCCACTGCAAATCCCCCCCCCCCCGCATACAATCCCCTGTCCTTACAATTATAATTCTCAAAATCCCCCGCACCCTCCATTTTGAAACACTACAGAAAAAAGGTTTCAGAGTAGCAGCCGTGTTAGTCTGTATTCGCAAAAAGAAAAGGAGTACTTGTGGCACCTTAGAGACTAACAAATTTATTAAAGCATAAGCTTTCGTGAGCTACAGCTCACTTCATCGGATGCATCCAACGAAGTGAGCTGTAGCTCACAAAAGCTTATGCTCTAATAAATTTTAGTGTCTAAGGTGCCACAAGTACTCCTTTTCTTTTTACAGAAAAAAGATTGGCCTTCAGATGTAGGGTATGCAATGTGCATAGGCAAAAGGCATCATATAATAGAAGGCTCAGGGGTGCTTTTGCCCCCATATCACACTTAGTTCCAATGCATGGGGCTTTAAGACAGTGATTCTGGCAATATTTGATAAGTTGTTACCGTGACAACCACACTGCCATGTGGTGAATAGCCTCCCGGGTTAGAGCCCAAAATACATCACACACAAATGATGCCCACATCCTTATCTCTGGGCTTAGCCTTCAGCTGGGCTGAGATTATGCTCTCAGGGCCAGATTTTCAAAGGTGTGTCAGCATATAAATCCCATTGGTATCATTACCTTGAAAAATCTGGCCCTAAATCACTTTGCTGCTCCCCAAATACTGGACCAGCCAGGGACGAAAATGGCCCCCAGCATAATTTAGAGTAGCCTGAGAGCTCTCACACGTCAGCATTCTCACACTGAGCTGGCCCTTCTCCCCTCGGGCATGCCCCATCCTCTTCCTGTAGAGTAGGGCAAGTATGTGACATAGAGCTGCCTATACAGCCTTTATTCCGCTCATGTGTCAGATGATACAGTTTCATCATTTGGTGATGCTAGCACTCTTTCCAGTCCCATAATATCTCTGGAGGATGTTAAACAGAAACTACTAGAGTCAGACATTTCTAAATCAGCAGGTCCAGATCATTGAACGCAAGAATTTTAAAAGAGCTGCTCGTTGGACCATTAATTTCGATTTTCAATAAATCTTTGAGCACTGGGGAAGTTCCAGAAGACTGGAAGAAAGCTGATGTGCCAGTTTTTTAAAAAGACCAAGGGTTGACCAGGATAATTATAGGCCTGTCTGCCTGATGTCACTCCTGAGCAAGATCATGTAGCAGCTGATACGGGACTTGATTAATAAAGAATTAAAGGTGAGTAATACAATTAATGCCAATCAGCATAGGTTCATGGAAACTAGATCCTGCCAAACTAACTTGATATCTTTTTTTGGTGAGATTACAAATTTGATTGATAAAGGTAATAGTGCTGACATAAAATACTTAGACTTCTGCAGGGCATTTGACTTGGTACCACTTGACATTTTGGTTTAAAAGGTAGAAAAATTAACATGACACACATTAAATAGATTAAAAACTGGCTAACTGATAGGTCTCAAAATGTCATTGTAAACAGGGAATCATCATTGAGCGGATGGGGTTCCAGTGTGGTCCCTCCGGGATTGGTTCGTGGCTCTACACTATTTTAACATTTTTATCAATAACCTGCAAGAAAATAAAAAATCATCACTGATAAAGTATTCCGATGGTGCAAAAATTGGGGAAGTGCTAATTAATGAAGAGGACAGGTCACTGACTCAGAGCAATCTGGATCATTTGGTAGACTGGGCACAAACAAACAATATGTATTTTAATATGTCTAAATGCAAATGTATACATCTAGAAACAAAGTATGTAGCTACACTTACAGGATGGGGGACCCTATCCTGGAAAGCAAGTGACTCTGAAAAAGATTTGGGGATCGTGGTTGATAATCAGCTGAACATGAGCCCCCAGTTTGACTCTGGGGCCAAAACAGCTAATGCGATACTGGGATGCATAAACAGGGGAACCTTGAGCAGGAGTAAAGAGATTATTTAACCTCTACATTTGGCACTGGTGCAACCACTGCTGGAATGCTGTTTCATGTTCTGGTGTCTACAATTCAAAAAGGATGTTTGATAAACTGGAGAGGGTTCAGAGAAGAGCCATGAGAATTTTTACAGGATTAGAAAACACTCCTTATGGTGATAGACTCAAAGAGTTTAATCTATTTAGCTTAACAAAGAGAAGTTTAAGGGGTGACTTAATTACAGTCTATATGTATCTACATGGGAACAAATATTTAATAATGGGCTCTTCAATCTTGCTGAGAAAGGTATAACAATATCCAGCGGCTGAAAGTTGAAACTAGACAAATTCAGTCTGGAATAGAGCGTAAAGTTTTAACAGTGATTGTAATTAACCATTGGAACAATTTACCAGGGGCTGTGGTGGATTCTCCATCACTGCCCATTTTCAAATCAAGACTGGATGTTTTTCTAAAAGATCTGCTCTAGGAATTATTTGGGAGAAGTTCTTTGGCCTGTGTTTTATAGATCAGACTTTACTATCACCATTGTCCCTTCTGGCCTTGGTATCTGGGAATCTATGAATCCCCCTGTTTCAGAGGGAATCTTCACCTAAGGTTTTAGAGCATCCTTCCAGCTGGTTTGCTCTGCCGATCAGATACATGGCAGAGGACCAAGCCCTCTCTCTCTCACTTTCTGTGCCTACCCCGTTACTGCCCTTACTCTCCCTCATAGAGCTGTGGCAGCCTGCCTGAACTGTACCATATTTTCTCAAACAGAATTTCTTTCCCAACACCATTCCACATCCCGTGAACAAGGCTTATTTGTGGAGGTTTGTTCCAGCTTCCCATCACTGGACTTGCTCCAGATCTTCTGGGATGTAGGCTAGATGGCCTCTCTCACCAAACTCCTTAGGTGGGGAAGAGTGTCTTTTCATCAGAGAATCCTTCTGCATTGGTGGTCTGGATGGTTCTGCACGAGACATGTCTGCTTCCTTCTGCTGTGGTTTTGGTATTCCAGGCGAGTGTAAGTCACCTCCCGGAAGTTGTTGCCACAGGCTCTTTCCACACCATCTAGTGCACACACTCTCCTTTCTTGCTAAGACAGTCTCTGCCCTGTTCTTTGATAAGAGGAGAATTTGAAAGCAGTATAAATGAGATGCTTTCTCTGGGGAACTGGTGAGGAAATATCCTTTCAGTTCCCACTTGGAAGCGTCCTACTGTAAAGTCTCTAGTATAGTGTATTTTCAGATGCAGAGGATTCTGACCAAGGTTCTTCAAGATGATTTGTCTATCATAGTTTGCCTGCCCTGTCCATGTAAAAAGCTCCCTGGGACTCCTCGTTGAGTAACACTTTCTCCTGAGCAAACTTCAGTGGGTATCTGCCATTAATTATTTGCAAATTTCTACTTAGTAAAACACAGGCAGTGGCATAGTGATCCCAAAGCCAATTTCACTATGGCATTCCTATTCCAGTAAGACCTTTCTGTTGCTTGTGGTAAGGCCCCTGGGAAACAATGGGGATAAATCTCCAAGGAGGTCTTTTGAGTTTCTTGAAATCCAGTTATTCAGAGCTATTTTAATGTCCTTACTCTGCACCGCAGAATTCTTGACTTGTGTTATAACTGCATATCTGCTTGTGATTTCACGTATATGCTAAAAAAAGTGTTTTTAAAACAGTCCTGTTTTCATGCCTAATTTGGCCTCTTTCATGCATGTCATTTCACTTTTATCTTCAAAGTGGGTAACTCTCTTTGTTGGAAACGTAGATCCTGATTATGCAACCCTTCCTCACACTGAGTAGCACCAGGCTCTGCGTCAGCTCCTGATACTCTTCCTCATTTTCATTAGAACCTCAGTCCACACCATTGACCTCAGCAAGCCCATTGACCTCAGTGGAATGACTCTCGGCACAAGGTACAGCTAGCCATGAGCAAGTGTCTCAGAATCTCTGAGTAGTCTATCTGAGATCCATGCAACCACCTGTGTCTTAAGGTATTACTTAGCATGAGTAAGTGAGGCAGAATTTGGCCCTTAGTTAGTAAGGCCAGAAAAGACATCTGGGGTCATCCAGCCTGACTCCTTGCCTTTTGGATCCTATGTCATCTCTCAGGAAGGTCCGCTCAGTTCTATTCTAATACAGTGCTTGTGCATTGATCATTTCTCTTGCTTTGTTAGGAAAAATTTTTTAAAATTTAGCCTAATTTTTTCTTCCTTAAGTTCAAACCACTGCTCCATCTTCTGAGACTGTAACTAATTCTCTTCCTTCATTTATATTGATACCTTGAGAGGTATATATAGATTGTGATTGTGTCCCCCGAGTCCTCTCCTTTCCACACTACATAAATTTAGCTGCCACATGCCTTACCTTCCCCACTTGTCCCATATGCCTTATCCTCCAGCACTCGTACCATTTTTAGTGCCTTCTTTTGTGGATTCTCTAGGGTTTTTTTCCTGCACCTTTCCTAAACTGTAGGAAACCAAACAACGTTTCTAACTTATTTGTGCAAATGGTCTATAGAAACACACTAGTTTAAAATGTGACTTCTTCTGTATATTCAGGGTATCCAGAAATAGCATTATGTTGCCCGATTCACTGAGTGGTTATTGATTATTGGTTATTTCCAGTGATTAAATTTCTGATGTTTAAAAGGTTTTAGGCCCAGAATCAGGCACAACAGAATTAAGTTCAAGATCTGGTTAGGAACCCCGATGTGCACAGCAATGACATACTGAGGGCAAAGCAAAGCTTTAGATATTGTTATTAGCATAATTAGTAAAAAAAAAAACGCATGTTCCAACCCAAATGCAAATATAGCTATAGCAAAGCATTAAGGTGGCCATGTTCTGCACCATCCATATAGTCGCAGCCTTCTCTTGAAGACCTGGTAATGGGAGACAGGGTGCCTCTGACATGCCAAACAAATCCGATGGTCAAGATCTCAAAGCTTACATAGTGGTCTGGCCTACTATAGGGCCTCGTTATTGCCATGAATGGATCCTCCTATGGATGGATGGCCTCCTTGTTCATAACTAACTTCCTCACTGTAATAATGTTGTAATAATGCCCTTATCCTAGCGGTTAATATGTTAATGATCTCAGCCTATTATCAAATACACCAATTCATTGCCAAGCCAGGTCTGGAGTTGTACTTTTGCAGATGTTCCTATCCTAACATATCCAAAAGCTGATTTCAGTTCATATTCCTGCAGTTACCTGGTATCAGCTTATACAAAAATCCCCTAAACGTAATATTCCCAGTTCCCCAATAACTCAGGGTCACTGTTGGGTAACTCACTTATGTTAAGGCTCACAGCCCTCAAAATCTTATGCTAACTACTTAAGCGAATGTCTTACAGGATGTAGGCTGTAGGTTTCTTGCATTACTGCTAAGGAAAATACCTTAAGCTAGCTTCCTGGGCTACAGTTAGCTTTTTTCTCAATGCTGTGTTGATCTATGAGCTCTTCCTTCGCTGGCTGTTAGTCTGTATGTCTTTCTTAGGCTTCCCTGTTAGCTGTCCCCATAATCTATATCTGTGCTGTTTAGAGCCTCTTCTTAGGTGCAATCCTTTACATTCTGCCATACTGAATCTCAGCTCACTGCCCACAGCCCACTCTTTGCAGTTTGGTTCTGACCTGATTTGCTACTTCTCTGAATTGGGTGTTTTCTGCAGATAATCATCCTGGTGAATTGACACTTCTTGAATTGTAAATGATTAATGCAATTATTTAATAATATGGGTCTCTGTTTCCAACTCCTCAAACATCCTCCACTTGGAGACCTTACCATTAATTTGTACTCTCTGTACTTGTTCAATCAGTTTCGAATACACCTATTAAATGTTTATAACTGTAGATGACACTATATCATATGTATTATTGAAATCCAAGTATATGACATCCATTTCATTCCTTTTCTCTCCTAAATCAGTTGCTATGTCCAAGAAGGCTGTTAGATTTGGTTAGCATCACCTATTTCTAATGAATCTATTTCTGTCAGTTATTAGACACATTTCTCCCAACTGTCCTTCTGACTCACTTATTATGGAACACACTCAAATATTTCCTAGAATAGGCATCATGCTAATTGGCCCATAGTTCTCCAGATCCTTCCTCCTAGCTTTCTTAAAGATGTTGACCTTTTCCAGTCATCTGCATTTATAATTTATGCATCAATGTGTAGATGCTTTAACACTGTCTACAGAACAGTACAATATACAATGGGAAGTTATTTATGTGCTGTTTGCTGCGTCTGGTGATGATAAAAGGTCTTTTCTCATAATGATATTTGTAGATACATGTTTGTCATAAACCCATATCAAATGCCCCCATTACTCATTGTTTTTCATTTGGGATCAGGCACGCAGGACATATTCTGTTTATTCTTTACATGACAATTTTTCAGGTGAAAATGAAGTGATTGGCTCCTACATCCCCCTATGACTAGCTTATACCCATCTGCCGTCTTGCAGCATATGCCAGTGTGCTAATCTCCTCCTGAATTCCATAATGTTTTGATGCTCATAGTGAGGATGATGTTAACAGTGGAAACATGGATGGTGTTAACAGATAACATGGAGGAACTTCCACAGCAAAAGCTATCAGAGAAAGAACAATAGAAATACAGGTATTCAGACTAGCTTATGATTAGAAGATCTGTGGCACAATTGTGTGTTCCATGACTTGGTTGTCAGCAGTGCAGACTGATGGGTCCTTTTGCTGGGAATCAGCCAGCCGACTACCATTTTAGGATTTCACATCTTCAGCTGACTTTTTCTTGCCTTTTCTTATCCTCTGCCATTTGGTGTTTCTTATCTTCTGCCATTCAGTGTTTCTCAACGACCAGTCCATGGACCGGCGCCAGTCCCTGAGATCTCCCTGACACATTTTAGGAAGGCAACAAGCCTGGTATCAAACCGGGTGAGAAACACTGCTGTAGACTTTGCCTTTAGATGTTGGCTGCCATGGGGCAATGCAGTCATTCCAAAAACAATCAGACAAACAACCTCAATGGAAAAAAAGGCAAGACAATGAAAAAAGACCATATATTCTGGCTGGCAATGCTGCAGTCTGACTTCTTTTGTGCCATTTGAAGCAAGAAGTCACCATGTCCCTTTGGGCACCATATTGTGGCAGGGTTGTGCAGCTCTGAGAGCTCCATTCCTACTGCTGAAAAATGAAAGGAAAAAAGGGAGTTTCTAAACTGCAAAACATGTCCCACAAACTGGAATTCTAAGGCATTCCTTCCTCACCCGCTAGCCAGTTTTATTTGGCACTGCTTTTCAAGTAATCAAATCCCAAGTGTCTCCTGGCACTGTATAGGTACAGCCTGTGTGTTGACACAATGACTCCTGAGAAGACTGAAAGGACTGAATAGAAAGTGGTTTGGCTTTCTCTGCCTATTCTGACCATTTGGCAAATGCTAGACAATACAGGCAAAAGACAACTTACTTTTAGAGCCGGTTGGATATTTTAACTTTTGACTTTTTGTCAAAAACCAAAATTTTTTGGCTGAAAACTGGCAGAAAACAAAAAGGGGTCAGTTTGGGGGATTTTGATTTTTCCAGTGAAAAACTGAAATGAAAAACGTTGAGGGAAACAAACACTTGCCACAAACACTTTAGTTGGAAATCCAGCTTTCTGTTGAAAAAAAAGTTTTAACAGAAATGTTTTGACTAGCCAGGTGACTAAAGCCTCATTAACTGATCTCCCTACGGATTTGCTGTGGACAGTGTGGGTGGGCCTTTCCAAAGCACTCACATTGACCTAGCTGTGACTTCAGCACGAGCAGAATTAGACCAATGCTGAACATGTTCAAAAAGGCTTCCTGCTTCCTTTTCCTCAGGAGGTTGAACTCAAAATGTTATCACAGATACACCATGGTGATGGGTGCCTTGCAAGTACAACAGATGGAATAGATTAGTTAGATGGTGAGCAGTTGGTGTCTTCATAATGTCAAGCTCAGAATTTGCAGCTCTGTTAAAGCATATGTTCCGTAAACAACAGGGGTGGGGATTCTTAGCTCCATGGAGAAATCTAGCAGTGGTAGATGGAGGTCTTGGGAGCCCTGCAGTTCTGTTAGAGAACAATATTTTCCTGTAAGATTTCTGTTAGGATTGCCACCTTGTGACAGAGTAGACTAGGCCCAGAGACCCCCGCCACACCCCATCCCAGAGAGTAGCGGAAGACAAGTCCTCCACAAGGTCTAGAGCAGTTGCGGGGAAGCAGCTAATGAGGGAGGCTGCAGGGAGCAGCCACTCGGGGCCCAGCAGATTCAGATAAAAGGAGCTTCAGGGCCAGAGTCAGTTAGTTGCTGCCTGAAGATGTTGGAGTGAGAAGTGTGTTCCTGGTTGGCTGAAGGAGCAGCAGGATCACGGACAGATCAGTTGCTGGCAGGGACCTGGGGAGCAAGAGGGAACTCCCGGCTGGCTGCTGGGACTGAATAAGGACTGAGCCCAGGGAGTGCTGCAGGAAGACAGCTATCGGGGGGAGGGATAGCCCAGTGTTTTGAGCATTGGCCTGCTAAACCCAGGGTTATGAGTTCAATCCTTGAGGGGGCCATTTAGGGATCTGGGGCAAATATTGGGGATTGGTCCTGCTTTGAACAGGGGGTTGGACTAGCTGATCTCCTGAGGTCCCTTCCAACCCTGATATTCTATGATTATAAGACAATGTCTCCAGGGAGGAAGTTCTGGGGGTATGGCCACATACCAGGGCTGAGACTACTTAAAGACTGAGCCCATGGAGGGCTACAGAGATACCAACAGAGGGGTACTGGGATAGGCCCCTGGTGGACTGTATACCCCAGAAGAAATCTGTTCTGTTTCACATACAGACAGTGTGTGTGACTCAACCAGAGGGCTGATTCACTGAAAACCCGCCTGAGAAACCACTGACAGGAGTCACCACAAACTGAGAGACTTCAGGCACACGCACTCAGCCAAGGGGCACTCCTGAGAAGTGGGTGCCACCCCGTTACACACCTGTTTCCTTTTGTCCTGAAAAATAAACTCGTCTAGGTGCACTGACAACTGTCATTCAAAATGATCTTTTGGGACCATTATCTTGCCAGCAAGGCTCTCATGCCACGGGAACGCCCCTTACAGCCAGCAAGGTCTTGTGAAATTTGGGACACGTAGCAACTCTCAACATGAGAAAGAAGGAGCCCTGCTGAAACTGGTGAGCTGATAGGGTCCAAATGAGAGTCTCCATTACTCCCTGCATGGGCCAAGGGATAAAGGGACACATGCTGCAAAGTGCTAGGCACCCCCTGAAATGTGCTGGGCTCTCTCAGTGCCCCTGGAGATCACTGTGAGAGGAAGGGGATCAGCAGCTTGTTGGAAGCAATCAGCACTAAAATCAGATCAGGCCTAAAAATGTCACAATATTCATGACACTTTGTTTTCTGGGGCTAGATTGTCACAGTCCTTACTTGGCAGTACAGGACTGTAGTGGAGAGTAAGCCCCCACGTTCCCCTGCTCAGATTGAGACGCCGACCATAGCCTATCTGCCTCTTTTGGTGCCTTTAAAAATCTGGCCTTGACTCCCTCCCCAGTAGGAGAGAGCAGGGGAGGGACTCTGACTCTCTGAGGCAGGGTTCGTTCTCCTCTCTGTCACCCCTTGCTCAGGCCAGCTCCTGTATATTGTGAACAATAATTACACAGCGCGCATATGTAGTGACGGCACAAAGACAACAGATTCAGGCAATCACATTCCGCGGTCACCCTGCAAGAACGGCTTGCTACGCTGAGTAGTCTAAGAATAGAATTCCCATGTTGAACTGAAGTTAGTATCTAGGTCGGATATTACTGCCAACTACTGCAGATTTTAACTGGCTGCTTGCAACATGCAATGGGCTGAACTGGTGCAGCATTGTTATCAATTATGCATGTTTTGAATTCCTCCGTGTACTGTTCGTCCTTAGCCTGGTGGCCTCCCAGCATCGAGTTTGTTTTCAGAGGCAAAAAAATGCTGTTGCCTTCTGCTCAAATATCAGTTTGCAGTCACTGAGATCAATATGGCCCATGATTAGCATATTAGTGTGATGGGCTACTGTTCTATTTTCACTGCACAGGAGCTATTAGCCCACAAATCAGATAGAGAAAGAAAATGAATGCACCCCGGATAATGAGGATATTAATCATTTTTACCTTGTGTGCTGGTTTGTATAGCTATACCTGCTTTCCCTGTGCATGGAGGGAATTTATTAAAATTACAATAGGGATTGTGATCTGGGCACTTCTGTTTGTTTTTCATTTGCAAAGCCAAACAAAAGGTTGAGCAGAGGGTGGTACATCCAAATAACCAATCTCGGTTTGTGCACAGTGTTAGATCCAGCTGTTCACTCCCACCTGTTTTAATAATATACATTCCAACGAATTATAGACCTGAAGTTAGGCTTACTCTGAAAGCGAATAGGAAAGCTTTACTAAATACCAGTTACACTGCGTAAGATCCCTGGGAGAGAGATTGTGACTTTGCCACAAACCCTGTTTATGAGGCAGTACATCCGTGTGTCTCCCCAAGCGCAACACAGGGAAGACACAATTTCCACCCTGCTTCCCCCTTGCGACAGGGGCATAGTAATTTGCTGCTTTCCTATACTGTAAACAAATGATATCTGCAGTGGCTCAGCTGTGCAGGCCAGTCTGTTGAGGAGGGGGTGGGGCTGAGACAAGGCTCTGTCCAATCCATGTCCATATTTTCCAAACCATGAATAGCGAGTATGCAGCACTTCCTTGCTTCTGCATTGCTAGACCAAAGGACTGGGTAGTCAGAGGGATGTAGGGATGTGTGTGCGATTATCTTTATGCCTCTTGCATTGGTGTAACCCACTGCTGAATATGTGTTTCAGGTGTCTTCCCCTGCCTTATCCTCCGTGCCTAATCCACAGAGGAGATGAGTCTGCTACAGCCCCAGTGAGGGAGTATGACCTTTTAACTCAAGCTGTAGCAGCTCATGATTTTAGCTGTCCTGGTCCCTAGTTCAGTCTCCTGTGTGTCAGTCAAGGTGGCGACTGTGATGGGTTCCCTCAGGGTGCAACCTGGAGCTTGGGTACCACTGAGCCCTCTGACCCACCAGCCTGGGCTCCCTCTCACACTGTGCTGCTGTGACAAGCTACAAAGACCTCCAAGCTTGCACTTTCACCAGCATTCACACAGGTAGGGACACACCCAGCTGCAGTTACATGCAGACACTCTAACCACCAGTCTCCCAGTCTAGGACCCCAGAGTAGTATCGTCCTGCCCTGGTCAAATCTGGCCAGTATTTGGGTTTAATACCTGATCTACCACTCCCTCAATGTGAAAAGCACCATGAACACTTGTGGTAACCAAGCTGAGGTTTTCCCAGACACCTTAGTCAAATGCACACTGGTTTGGATTAAAACATAAAATATGTTTATTAATTACAAAAAGATAGATTTTAAGTGATTATAAATGATAGCAAACAGATCAAAGCAGATTACTTTTTAACTAAACAAATATGCAAACTGATTTTAACACACTAGATAGGTAGGATATGAATTAGCAAATTCTCATCCTGAGAGATAAACAGGCTGGCAGATTCTTAAGGCATAAACTGCCTTTGCTTTGCAGCTTGGATTTTCCAGGTTTTCATACTCAGGCTAGAAATCCTTTTAGCCTGGGACCATCACTTCCCCCAGTTCAGTCTTTGTTCCTCAGGTGTTTCCACGAATGTTGTTGTAGTGAGAGTGAGATACCATCATGATGTCATTTCCCCCTTTTATATCTTCTTCCAACTTGCTAGAAAGCAATTTTTCTGTGACCTGGGTCAAAGAGTTCCCATTGTGTAGTGCTATCTCTGAGAGGGTTCTATTGTATACAGTTCCTGGGGTAATCCTTGTGCTTGTGTGCATTTCCTCAATAAGCCATTAACATTGCTTGGCCTTTTTACTGTTGTACCAGAAAGGCTGCTTGTGGGTATTTTCAAACTCACAGAGTGTTTCAGTACCACATACATAACCAAACTTCATAACTTCATATATGATGATAGCACATACAATCCAATGAGATATTAATGTCTAGCAGATCAAGACTTTTAGGATGATACCTCACAAGGCATACTTTGTGCAAAACATATCCTAATTATATGACAATGGTGAATAAGGAGGTGCCAGGGTATCACAGTGATCATCACACAGATGCTAGGCCAAAGGACAATCTAGCCCCACATCATTCCATTTTAAGAAACAGTAGTTCAGAATGAAGGCAAACAGCACAATAAAACCCTGATTATCTATCTATTTAGAAAGTCTAGAAACCTTTCAGTAAGTGGGGCAGTCACTCAGCCCAGGTGGCTTTGAAATCTTCATTGCCCACTGGCCCAGAGCGCAGATTCCAAAGCTTGCCAGGCTGGCTCATTAATTATCTGCATATTTCTGGTGTCCCCTCAAAACTTTGGAGATTCATGGTTCTACTCTCTTATTTTCCTTCATTTTGAAAAGCTCTTATGACACAAAAGATGTGGAGTGTCTCATGGTGGTATCGTTTTGTTCCTGAAATAGTACATGGGTTGGTATGTTCAGCAGAAATGGGCAATGGCTACGAAGGTTGTCCTATCCCTGCTTGGAGCTTCATCTCCTGCAGGAACAAAACCCAAAATTCCAATCTTGGCAGATAAGTAAAGGAGGAACTGATTTTCATATATCTAACTTTAAATGTACAGTAGAAGTTTTTGTAGCATCTATGTCAAAACATATAGGGGGCCAAATCCTCAGCAGGTGTAAAATGAAGCCAGTGGAGCTATGCCAGTTACACCAGTTGTAAATCTGATTCATAATCTGCCTTGGAGATTGAACTCTTCCTTTAATGTACTGTCAAAAATGTTCAGTTGACATGTTGGACGTATCCTCTGACCACCCTCCTCCCACTCCTAAAAATAGAAATCACTTAACACAGGAACAAACAATGCAAGCATTTTAGATCCCTGGCCCTGTGAGTGGCCAGGTGACTGGTTGTCTGCATCAGACTGTTTCTGCTTTTAGTGTTTCTTGATGCTAATTGCTCGTGGTGCCTTGTCTTCTTCACTCTGCCCCAATATCTCTTCCCCTGGGTCCTACGTAGTCTGGATCTATACTACCCATTTTCTCTCAACATTTCTCACCAGTACTACCAGTGAATAGCACTATTGTAGTCAAAATAACAGTAGCCATGAGTGGCCGGTCTATTCTAATGCTCCACTTACTTGTTACTCTCATTAGTGGTGCTGCATTGCTGGAGCAATGGTGGAACACTATAGGAAAAAAATACTTAGACAATTGTTCTAGACTCTGAGCCTAGGCTCACATAGTCATGGCCCCTCTGGCCTAGTTTTGGCTGTTTTCCCTTGGGCATTAGATTTGATCCTGATTTGAAGCTGATGATTTCAAATCTTCAGACTCTGTTTGCTCTAGGAGTCTGAGATGTCTCTCTTGTGACAGCTTTCCACAAGTGTAACTCCACTAGTTTCAATTGAGTCACTCCTAATTTACCCCAGCCCTAAGTTCTTGTCTCTGATGTATTGTACCTAACGCTTTGCTGTAGGTGTTATGCAGTATTAGAAAATTAAGTTTTCTCTTGAGTGTTCAGTGATTCCACTGGGTTGGAGCCCAAGCTCTGAAACCCAGTGAGTGGGGAGAGTCTCAAAGCATGGGCTCCAGCCTGAGTCTGAACATCTACACTGCTGTTTTGAGCCCTGCAAGCCCGAGTCAGTTGTCCTAGGCTCTGGGACTTGCTGCCATGGGGTTTTGGTGGGATTTTTTGTTTTGTTTTGCTGTGTTGTGTAGATGTATCCTCTGTCTCTTCAAAGCATTTATGTTTGAAACAGCTTAGTAGACCTCAGGGAGTTTAAACCAAGCCCAGAGCAGAAGGGTACCCTTTCTTCTCAATGTTTGACAAGAAATGGGCTTCGTTTTGTGCAGGGTTCAATCAGTCATGGCTGGCCCGCAAAAGTTCAGAGTTTCTGCTCAGATCTCTCTGGATGTTTATTTGAACCTTATCCAAATTCTCTTTCCACCTCCCCCACCAAGCTTCTCTGAGGAGCTTTGAAAGCCGATGAGACTTAAGGCTCCTAAGTACCTACATCATTTTGAAAATAGGGCTTAGAGTTTGTCTACACAGGGACATGCATGAAAGTTAATCCAAATTAACTGAAGATGTAAATTAAAACTGGATTTCTGCATTAAACTCCTGTGTGCATATTCTCATTCAGAATTGAAGTGGCATTAATTCAGTGAACTGAAATAAGCAGAATTAAGGGCACTTTAATTCTGGATGAGAGTGTCCACATAGGGATTTGATGCAGTTGAACTAATCCACTTTAAATCACACCTTTAGCCAATTCAGATTAATTTTCCTGAGTGTCCCCATATAGATAAGCCCTTATGTAACATAGGTACTTCTGAAACATTATAGGTGCTTCTGAAAATTTTATCCTTTGACCTAAGTTTGATCACTTTAGTGGTACCGTGTGAGTAAAACGAAATGAGTACATTATCTCTCTTAACGGGAGCTTAATCAGCCCTAGAGAAGTACATTGGATAGTTTTTAGGAAGACTTTTAGTATCCCTGAACCATACCTTACAAGTCAGGTTACTAAGGACAATATTATTGTTGTAACAAATACATTATTCTGCCTGTACCTGTCTTTTCATTTCTGAGGATGCTCGGCTTTCTGTTGAAATGGCAAAGTGATATGAGCGTCATCCTCTGTCAGATAATTACCATGGCGATTTAGCCCAATGAGCACTATTGGTTCCTATTTAGAGGATGTCATCACCTCCTTTTAAAACTCACCCTTACAACGCTGGAAGATTTTTTGCTGATGGGGGGGACTCTTTGAGGGGCTGTTTATTTTTATGTTTTCTAATCCACTGGTGAGAGCTGTCAAAGACACTTATACCAGCACTTTACTGCCAGGACAAGTTTTATTTTTCTCAGCCTGTTTGCTGAAGTGGAAAGCCTGCAGGATGTGCATGCGGTCTCTCTCAATGGGGGGAAAAATGCAGAATCATTTATTATACACTCACTTTGCAAGCCTGGCTGATAACTTTGCCCTGATCCTGGGATCCCTCAGCACCCCCGGGCAGGAGCTAAGCATCTTGACACCTGTTTATGTTAGTAGGAGCTCAGGGTGCTCAACACCTCCAATGATTGGACTCCAAACTGAGACCTCTCCTTTTAACAATCTAGCATAGGAATTGTGGCTGTAGTACACAGCTTAGTCAGGGAAACATCCTGAGCACTCACAAATCGCATTGAAGACAATGGGAGTTGGGAGCTCAGTGCTGCTTAGGATTTAGCCCCTCGTTGTGTTCCTGAGTGTCCCTGTTGTCTACACAACCCTCCCAGAGAAAATGCTCTTGAGCTCAGCAGCTTAGCCAGTGCCATGATTTACCCAGGTTGGTTTTCTGAATTGCTCAGAAGTCTAATTGAGATAGAGTCAGTAGGCATCTCAAGGGGAGAAAAAACCACCCAGCCACAGCTCTGGGCTGTCTTCTTTGGACCTTCGGATGGGAAAGACAACATGCAAATGATACTACAGTTGTCTAATGCAAGATTGTAAGAGTTCAGGGCTTGCTCTTCCTCTCATGTGCGTGTAAATCAGGATACACTCCACTGAAGGCAGTGGAGTTACCCATATGTAAAACCAGTATAAGTGAGATGAAAGACTCAATTCTGCTGTTTCCTCCCCCATCCTTTTGCCCTGGAGCCCCTTCATCACTTGGGTTGTGACCCACAGCCTCCCTGTCTCTCCACACTGCAGCTTTCCTTCTGGGATCCTGGGGGGAAACTCCTTGAGGAGGATAACTGTGTCACAGCTTCACTCCTTCTCATTGGATGCATTGTCTCTCTCCTGTCTCAGGGAACTAAAGTAAAGTCTAGCCAGCTGCATTGAGTTAGCACAAAGCATCCTCCCATCTGCCCCTGCATTCAGAACTCACATAGAGAGCTGGGGAAAAGAATGTCCAGGATGTGAATGCAATTTGGCTCTGCTGCAATACATTTATTTTTTTTTTATAATGCAGACCTCCCACCATTTCAAGTGACTAAAGCAGGACACAACACCATTCAGGTTTGCCCCATCCTCTCCTCTGTAGGTGGAGACAGAGGGGTGGACAAGTCAAATTTGACTGGCAATCAACCAAGTGCACAGGGTTGCAACACCACTTAAATTTGGTCTGTGTACCCCTCTGCTTCCATCTACAGAAGGGCAGATAAGCTAAACCTGAGTGGTGCTGTGACTCTAGGCGCCAGATCACAATGTCACTTCAATTTGGGGGCCCTCTCAAATGAGCCCAGAGCAAATTACCCATCAACTGGGACAGGGAGGGCTTGGAGGCCAAAGGGGGATAGTCTAATGAAACCCAGGACGTTGGGAGATCTGATAATGTCCATCTCATAAATGTATCACAAAGTGATTGCTAGCTAATTGCCGTTGATTCTGTCCATATTTGACCATACTGTACATGGCTGAGTTAAATTTTTCATACAGGCAGGCTCATGAGAGTTCTGTAGAGAAGTGTGAATGTAAAAGCTGGGTTTGCAAATAGTAAGTTAGTACAAAGAGCACCATCTGCTGGTAGATAGGCGTATCTAGCATTGTTGTAAAGGATGCAAGTTCAATAAAGTTGTTTTTGCACTGCAAAAGGCTGATCTGCATTGAACAGGTAGTATCTGTAGATACGGTGTAATGGTGAAGGCCTCAAGGCCAATGCCTCCCCCTCTGAAAATTTAGTAGATTTGATCTGAAAAAAGATCAATGAGGTATAATCAACATTGAACCTGGTGTTGCTATTTTTACAATTATTTTTCAGAACAGAATTAGACTTTCACATTCATATGAATTAATCCAGCAATCCTATATTGGAGGCCATCACAGTGGCATCTGAGTGTCTGTCTATATTTAAATAAGCTACCTTTTTGACAACTTGATAAAGACCTGTTAACATGGATCCTGGTTATTTTATACATGCACCTAATAATTTTATTGGCACATGCAAAAGATTCTAAACTATTCACTGGATGAGATTTATCATACCCTACTTTGCAGAAGCTATAATAATCACTCATTTGAATTAGCTATTTTTCTCAGCTATTATCCTCAGCTAATTTTTAGTTCCATTCCATTACCATGGAGCACTTAATCTTTCATTGATCCAAATTGGATATCAATGGCCTTTTTTAAATTCAAAAAGTTACTCTATATGGAACCAACATTTCTAAATTATTTTCGTCATCAGTTGTTTAATAGCTTCAGAATTTAGCCTTTAATGGAGACCATTTTGGACAGTCAATAATTTAGCCCTGATGACACAAAATAGCCATTTTCAAAACCTTTTATTCTTTTCAATTCCTGAAAACACATTTAATAAATGTTAGTTTAGCATAAATGTAGAACTCCCATAGAGTTCCATGGCCATTTAATCAGTCACATAGTCTCTTAGCTACATACCAGTAGTGAAATTAATGGGGCTTTTATCATTAACTTCATTGGGACCATTTTGCCTCAGGAGCAAAATTCACCCTGTGCAGAAAGTCAAGGCCTATGTACCACTTAAGTCTCATTTAAGTCAGTTCTCAAAACAAAGGTTAAGTGGAATTTACCTGGTGCATGATCCTTGCACTGGCCTTTTGCAAAAGGGGTGAATTTCTCATAGGGAGAATACAAACAATGAGCTTTTAGATCAGCAGGGGGCAAACTACAGCCTGCGGGCCAGATCCGGCCCCTCAGGGCTTTGGATACGGCCCATGGGATTGCCACCCTTGTGGCACCACAGGCCCCGTGCCGCTCCAGGAAGTGGCCGGCACCACATCCCTGCGGCCTCTGCTGAGGGGCAGAAGGCTCCATGCGCTGCTCTTGCCTGTGGGTACCTCCCCCAAAGCTCCCATTAGCTGGGAATGGGGAACTGGGGCGCTGGCGCATGCCACTGCCAACCCAGAGCCACTCCAGTTTAGTGGCACTGGGCCAGAGCCTGAACCCCTCCTGCACTGCATATCCCAGCCCCCTGCCACATATGAGCCCCTGCCACACCCTGCACCCCAGCCCCCTTTCCTGAGCCCCCTCGTACACCCCGCACCCCTCCTCTGCCCCAACCCCTTGCCCTGAGTCCCTTCATGCACCTGCACCCCCTCCCACACTCCCTCCTGCACCCCAACCCCCTGCCCCAGCCCTACATTCATGGCCCTGCATGCAATTTCCCCACCCAGATGTGGCCCTCGAGCCAAAAAGTTTGCCCATCTCTGCTTTAGATAACGGACAACTTACTTTCTGATAAAGATAAAAGTTCCCTGTTAGCAAACTAGAGTTTTCTGGTTTCAGAGTAGCAGCCGTGTTAGTCTGTATTCACAAAAAGAAAAGGAGTACCCGTGGCACCTTAGAGACTAACAAATTTATTAGAGCATAAGCTTTCGTGAGCTACAGCTCACTTCATTTCATCGGTGAGCTGTAGCCCACGAAAGCTTATCCTCTAATAAATTTGTTAGTCTCTAAGGTGCCACGGGTACTCCTTTTCTTTTAGAGTTTTCTGGAGAGATTTAAAAATCAGCTGATTTCCCTACAGTTTGGGGAGTAAACCATTACACTAGACAAACACATTTTAATCTCCATTAGCCATCTCCACAAACATGTGCTGGATCAACACTCAGATATATTATTTCTCCAAGGCTAGTATTACAGGACATCATGACTGCTTCTTTCTGTCAGCGAATTGCTTTGCTTTACCTGAATTGGCAGGCAAAGTTTTGGGGGAACATTTGAAACCAGATTAAATTCAGTGTCAATTACCAGGGCTATTCATCCCTCCCTTTCCCACGGATATTGAACTGAATCTGAATAAATTTAAAAAGTTAGAGGGAGTCTGCTTAATCACTCGGCTCTGAATACACCACTCTTTGATAAAAGGGTAGCTATCTGCACCTAGCTAGATCCTAAATACAACATCTAGCCAGCAGTTACAGATTTCCCAATCTTTAATGGCCAGACTAATAGCTTATGTATTAATATTTTCTTAAGAGACACTTTTACAATTGGAGTTAAAGTTTCTACAATCATTTCCTATATAAATGTGGATCTGCACTGAATCCTTGTAATCAGTCAATTTCATCATACACAATCTTATGAACCCTGCAGTGGTCCTGGGAGTTGGGATTTCTCAGTGCGCTATGCTAATTCAAAATGCTACTGACACCTAGAAACAACTCTAGTTTCACCCTAGTAACATCAGTTAGAAGTCTGGTTTGTGATCTGGCATTGGGAAATGATCAAGGATCAACAGGAAGCTTATTTAAAAGCAACAGTTATGTTTGATACCATCAACTACACTATTATTTATTTTTGAAAACTGTAAACAATATTTATTAGCAGTTATTATTACGTTTTATTTTTAACTTTTCTTCTGAAAAGCAAAACAGATATCAGCCTCTAAGAAAAATATTAGTAATCATCTCTTTTGCTGTGCTATAACCACTAAGTATCAGAGACTTGCTGCTAAGCCCTGTTACTAAGCGAACAATTTTGATTACCCTTGCACTAAGCTATTGACCAGAAATGCTAAGAACTTTTAAGGCATGGTCATCTGACATATGTATGCTGTGGGTAGAGCTGATTGAATACTGAAAACAAGCATTTGTGAATATTGGTTTTGAATTTGCTTTGTGTGGATCAGGACCCCCAGCATTCCATGAATATTCACAGGAACAATTTTGTGTTTGCAGAAAGAGAAAGTGTTTGTAAATACTCATGTGACTGGTGACTGGCTGCTGTGTGTTAGATTTCTGGGTTCTAAGAACTAAAGTAGGGTTATGTTGTAACCTTTCATTGAAAATATAAATGCTTTTTATTCTACCTTTTCTGTGGATGCTGTGAACATAACAGGCAGTATGTGGCCTAGTGGCAAATCAGATGGTTCAGTGGTTAGGGCACTGTCATAGGACTTGGGAGATGTAGATTGAATTACCTGCTTTTTAACAAAAAGAAAAGGAGTACTTGTGGCACCTTAGAGACTAACAAATTTATTTGACCATAAGCTTTCGTGAGCTACAGCTCACTTCATCGGATGCAGTGGGGAGATTTATATACACACACAGAGAACATGAAACAATGTGTTTTATCATACCCATTATCATACCCATTTATGATAAAATCCATTGTTTCATGTTCTCTGTGTGTGTATATAAATCTCCCCACTGCATCCGATGAAGTGAGCTGTAGCTCATGAAAGCTTATGCTCAAATAAATTTGTTAGTCTCTAAGGTGCCACAAGTCCTCCTTTTCTTTTTGCGAATACAGACTAACACGGCTGCTACACTGAAACCTGCTTTTTAACAGACATCCTGGGGCAAGTCACTTACCCTTTCTGTGTATCAGGTTTTCATATGTAAATAGGGATGATAGCACTTCCCTAATTCACAGGGCTGTCATGAGGATAAATACATTAAAATCTCTAAGGCATACTACGGGCCATATAAGTAGCTAAGATAGATACAGCTGTTGTTAAATAGCAGGCAAAGTGTTCAGACTTTCTAGGCCCAACACTACTTTTGGCTCTAACCATATGGAGAGTGATTTGGTCAGCAAAGTGTGTGTGGGGGAGTTATTAAGTGAGTAGCTCTGGCATGTGTACCTGTGCGTTCTTTCAGCACCAGCCCGAGGAGTGCACCACTCATAGGGGAGAGGGCATAGAGGAGCCCAGAAAAGACAAACTGAAAATGAGGATCTATGGAAAACTGGGGTTTTGACTGAATGAACATTTCCATGACAAGCATCTGCTTTCCTAGCAAGCTCCAAATTTTCAGCAGAAATCAGAACATTTTTGGCCAAAAATTGAAAATGTTCCATTTTTGTGGTTTTCTGCTACAAATGTTTTTTTTTTCAATGAAAAGATGATTTTTTGCAGGAATTTTTTTACCCCCAGTCAGCTCCAATAAGCCTGTCTTGTAGTGGGTGTTATCTCCTAGAGAAAAGGATGGGCACCTGAACACAGGTGCATTGGGGACAGCTCCTCAATCCTGCCCTTCAGCACAAAAGGGTCATAAAACTGGCCCTCAGCATGGGAGGCATAGAAGGGACAAAGCTGAGGGGGTCTGGCTGGAATACTGCAGTAAGCCAGTGTGCCATCCCCAGATCAGATCCTTAGAGTCATTGGCTGCTGGGTGCAAATTAGAGTAGCTCTGAAACTGGGGGACAAATCAGCTCCTGGCTTGCCTCAGGAGGAGAACATAAATGACATCAAGCTGGTTTTGCTTCCCCCTTTGGGTCCTGTGCAACATGGAGCTCACCTGGACCCAAGGACCTTCGAGTCTGCTTGATGTTAGATGGTTTAGGCTAATTCTAATCTGGTGTGAATCTGGAGTCACTCCACTGAAGACAATGAAGTTATTCTGGATTTGCACCTGTGTAATAAAAATAAATAATTATCTGCCTTTATATGGTATTTTACAAAGTCAGGGAAACATTATTAGCCCTATGTAACTAAGAAGGAATCTATAGCAGAGAGAGGCAGTGACTTGTCCAGAGTCACATAACAAGTCAATAGGAGAGTCTGAAATAGAATCCAGATGTCCTTCACTCCTAGCCATATGTTCGTTTCACAAGCCACCACCACCCCTGAGATCAGAATATGGCTGGTTCTCCAGTAGTTTGTGAACTTGTCTGTGTGGTAGTTTTTATTGCATGATTGAAAGTCCCACTCAATGCCTATTGTGACCCAATAACCTCTCAGTGCCCACTGGCAAGGGGGTTACAGAAATGTCTTGAGTCTGATGTGTACATTCTGATTCATCAAAGAATATCATGTGAGGTCCTAAATGAAAGCCAGGGCCACACTGCTCATTAATAGCACTGTGAAATGGATGTATAGATGCTAGGTAGGTATGCTAAAAATATGTTCTTATTCTTTTTTCAAGACAGGTTGACCAACAGGTTTTTTTGTCAGACAAAAAATGTAGATTAACCACTGTAAGCTAACACAATGACTAGCCATTTACAGGTGAAGTCGGAGAGATATGAAAACAACAGGCAAGCAGCACATGGGAAAAATGAGCCACAGGTGGTTATCTTGACTCTGAGTTCAAACAAGGAACTTTGGAGATATAAGCAGAAGGCAAAGAAAAAACACCTTTATTTTGCATCTAGGAAGTAAACAGGCCGTGTGTTTACATGCATAAAAATGGGATCTCCATTAACAATGGTTTAAATGCTACAGAAGAGTGGGATAAAACTTCTTTACGCGGGAGGTTAACCTGTCAAATTTAGTCTCTAGAAAGCATGATTTGATTTTGTTTTATATGCAACTCTTTGTTCCCAACATTCTTTGTCATTTGAATCATGAATCTTTGATAATAAACTTGTTGTTTTCACTATAATTATATCTCAGTGCTGTGATATTAAGCCTGGTGCCACTCCTGAGTTGAAATTGTTGTGTATACTGTTTCTCCAGGGATAGCCGACCTGGTGCTTCTGTGAGAGTTCAGTGGACAAGGGGCTGAACACTACAGGGGAATGGTTCAATGGACTGGGGGATTGGGGTACAGTTAATTGTTACCTTTCAAGACAAAGCAAGAACTGGCATAGCCCAGAGGAGAGTGTGTGAGTGACTAACGGGCTGGTGATGTTAGGAAACTGAAACCCAGTTAAGCACAAGCAAGACTCTTTTTGTTGGAGAGAATCATAGAATCATAGAATCATAGAATATCAGGGTTGGAAGGGACCCCAGAAGGTCATCTAGTCCAACCCCCTGCTCAAAGCAGGACCAAGTCCCAGTTAAATCATCCCAGCTAGGGCTTTGTCAAGCCTGACCTTAAAAACCTCTAAGGAAGGAGATTCTACCACCTCCCTAGGTAACGCATTCCAGTGTTTCACCACCCTCTTAGTGAAAAAGTTTTTCCTAATATCCAATCTAAACCTCCCCCATTGCAACTTGAGACCATTACTCCTCGTTCTGTCATCTGCTACCATTGAGAACAGTCTAGAGCCATCCTCTTTGAAACCCCCTTTCAGGTAGTTGAAAGCAGCTATCAAATCCCCCCTCATTCTTCTCTTCTGCAGACTAAACAATCCCAGCTCCCTCAGCCTCTCCTCATAAGTCATGTGCTCTAGACCCCTAATCATTTTCGTTGCCCTTCGTTGTACTCTTTCCAATTTATCCACATCCTTCCTGTAGTGTGGGGCCCAAAACTGGACACAGTACTCCAGATGAGGCCTCACCAGTGTCGAATAGAGGGGAACGATCACGTCCCTCGATCTGCTCGCTATGCCCCTACTTATACAACCCAAAATGCCATTGGCCTTCTTGGCAACAAGAAAAGGAGTACTTGTGGCACCTTAGAGACTAACAAATTTATTTGAGCATAAGCTTTCGTGAGCTACAGCTCACTTCATCGGATGCATTTGGTGGAAAAAACAGAGGAGAGATTTATATACACACACACAGAGAACATGAAACAATGGGTTTATCATACACACTGTAAGGAGAGTGATCACTTAAGATAAGCCATCACCCACAGCAGGGGGGGGAAAGGAGGAAAACCTTCCATGGTGACAAGCAGGTAGGCTAATTCCAGCAGTTAACAAGAATATCAGAGGAACAGTGGGGGGTGGGGTGGGGGGGGAGAAATACCATGGGGAAATAGTTTTACTTTGTGTAATGACTCATCCATTCCCAGTCTCTATTCAAGCCTAAGTTAATTGTATCCAGTTTGCAAATTAATTCCAATTCAGCAGTCTCTCGTTGGAGTCTGTTTTTGAAGCTTTTTTGTTGAAGTATAGCCACTCTTAGGTCTGTGATCGAGTGACCAGAGAGATTGAAGTGTTCTCCAACTGGTTTTTGAATGTTATAATTCTTGACGTCTGATTTGTGTCCATTCATTCTTTTACGTAGAGACTGTCCAGTTTGGCCAATGTACATGGCAGAGGGGCATTGCTGGCACATGATGGCATATATCACATTGGTAGATGCGCAGGTGAACGAGCCTCTGATAGTGTGGCTGATGTGATTAGGCCCTATGATGGTATCCCCTGAATAGATATGTGGACAGAGTTGGCAACGGGCTTTGTTGCAAGGATAGGTTCCTGGGTTAGTGGTTCTTGTTGTGTGTTGGCAACAAGGGCACACTGCTGACTCATATCCAGCTTCTCGTCCACTGTCACCCCTAGGTCCTTTTCCGCAGAAAAGAGGGGAGAGAGAGAGGGGATAACCAGGTGGCTCTCGGTCCTGGGTACCACAAGAACCATCACACCTCTTGCAGTATTTCTGCAGGCTAAATAAAACCTGGCAGTGCATTCATTCCAGGTGCAGAACTCCCACTGATCTCATTGGGACATATGCAGAAGGATTGCAGGCTTAATATCTTCAGATCAAGACTGGATGCCTTTCTGGAAGACATGTGTTAGACAAGTTATTGGGCTCCCTTCACGGCTAACTGGTTAAAAATCTGTGGTCTGTGATATACAGGAGGTCAGACTTGGTGATTTAATGGTCCCTTCGGGCCTTAAACTCTAGGAAAATCTATGATTGGGCACTAGGGACTTTAATGTACACAATACATTTTATTCTGGGAAATGTGTTCACAAACTGTGCCTGGAAAATAAAATGAAACAGAAATAAATATTCATGAATATGCCTATTTCTCCTCAATACAAAGCCATTGAGTGGTTATTTACTGCGCTTTGTTACTGTTTTAATGGCTTTCTTCTGATACTCAGTGATGGCAGTGGTTATGTTTTGACAGCATTATGTTTTAGGGAAGGCATGAGCATATTGTTCTATCATTGCATTGCAAAGTTCTCCCCAGGGGTGTGGTGGTAAAACAAGAAGTGGGTAAATTAACCTAGCTAGTGTTCCAGGCCAAGCAGTGACCTTGTTCAGAACAGGTTTGGGCTAGAATGACATTGGGGTGAAAACTGGATGTGCTGTTAAAGTGCATTTTTGGCTGAGCATAATGAGTTGGTAGATAACACACCCATCAATTGTGGTGGTCATACAGCCAGGATTTGTTCATCACAGGAGAGTAGGAGTGATTAATTGCTTTATTCCTTAAATTAGAGTGGGATAAATACCATATTCCCCAAATGAGAGATGGGTAAACTCCATACTATGATACTATACTTATGCTATACTACTGCATCTCCCTTAACAATGAGTTAAAATCCTTAAATAATAATTAATCCATCTAACTCTTTCGGTTGATATTAACAATTATCAACTCTCATACTTTGTAGCTCATACAGAAGTTAACTAAGTGATGTACACCACACTCCCTTGAGATAGATAAGTATTAATTTTGGAGCACCCACATTCTCTTTTACAGAAGGGGAAACTGAGGCAGAAAAGTTTCCAAAGTGACCTCAAATTCTGGGTGAAAGCACCCAACATTCTCTTTTGAAAATCTGGCAGTTAGCATCTGACAAATCAGATCCTCAGGAACCAGAGCTTCCATAGGCTTCAATTGTAGTCATGGGTACTCAGAACCCCCTGGAAATAAGACCCCACATTCTAAAGCTGGACACCCAGAAATTGAGACTCCTCTAATTAGAGGTCACTTGTGAAAGGTAAGGGTCTAAACAACTTACCCAAGGCCTCAGAGATGGAACTGGAACACAGGAGTGGCTGATTTCCAGGCTGTGCTCGTTTAAAAACATTCAAAAACCAGTTGGAGAACACTTCAGTCTCCCTGGTCACTCAATAACGGATTTAAAAATGGCAGTTCTTCAACAAAAAAACTTCTAAAAACAAACTCCAATGAGAAACTGCAGAACTGGAATTAATTTGCAAACTGAACACCATCAAATTAGGCCTGAATAGAGACTGGGAGTGGATGGGTCACTACAGAAACTAAATCAATTTGTTAGTCTCTAAGTTGCCACAAGTATACCTCGTTGTTTTTACAAAAACTAATTTCCCCTTGCTACATACTCACACCTTCTTGTCAACTGTTTTAAATGGGCCACCTTGTTTACATTGGCCTCATTAACACTACAAAAGTGATTTCCACTCCTTCTTGTCAACTGTTGAGAATTGCCTACTTCCAACTTAAATTGAATTGGCTCGTTAGCACTGATCCCCCACTTGGTAAGGCAACTCCCATCTTTTCATCTGCTGTGTATTTATACCTCCCTACTGTATGTTCCACTCCATGCATCTGATGAAGTGAGTTTTAGCCCATGAAAGCTTATGCCCAAATAAATTTGTTAGTCTCTAAAGTGCCACAAGGAATCCTCATTGTTTTTGCTGATACAGACTAACACAACAGGTTTCAGAGTGGCAGCCATTTGACACACTAATTTAGCACATGTGATCATTGCTTCTTCTAGTGGCTGGCCCCAGCAACTATTAATTATTAGTATTAGTATTTATTAGTGATACAATAGCACCTAGAGACCCCCTGCTGAGATCAGTTAGCCCACTGCGCTGTGTTGCCCCAGGCTCTGTCCCAGTGAGCTTAGAACCAGATTTGCAAAGATATTTAGGTGTCCAAAGGTACATATAGGCATCTCATGTGCTTTTCAAAAGTACCCAAGTCAGTCAGGAAGCCAATACCTTTGAAAGTGTGGCCTTTTGAGTCTAAGTAGACAAGACAGATGATGGGCAGGGAGACAGAGGTCAAATGACTTACCTCAGGACACAAAGCAGGTCAGTGCCACAGTCAGGAATAGAACCCAAGTCTTTTGACTTATTTCACTGAACCACATTGCCTCTGCACATGAAATAACTGTCACATCTACATGGGTTACTCATTTAGCTCAATTGACAGGGTTTGTGCTGTTGTAATCGGAGGAATAGTCCCGCTATTGTGGAAAACTTTCCTGGCTTCTGCACTACCTCGGTGAAGTGGGCTAGTGAAAGGCTCTGAGTCCTCGCTCCCACTTCCTTTACCCAGTGGCCTCCCTGCCCTTGAGGACTCCCCTTCCACTCTCCTGTCTGGCAGAGTCCTTGTAACCCCAACAAGGCTGGGCCCAGGATTCCTGGGAGGCTTGACCCCCAACTCTGCTGTGGTCACCTAGGACAGGGGCTAGGGTGTCCCCCCTCCAGGGTCCTCTCTCTGCACTGGGCACTTCTCTGACCCACTGACCGCTACATATAATTTAAAGCAAATGCAAGTTATTTAATGAACAATTAATTTTAAAAATAAGGAAAAATGGGAAAGGTTAAAGGAAACACATCACCCTGCTCTGTGGCAGGAAACATCACAAACAGTGTCTCTGGAATGTCAGTTCACAGTCTGTTCCTTGTAAGCCCCAAGCCTTCTTCTCAGGCCCTGGCTGTGCTGTAGGGATGCTGTGGGTTGGACACTTGCTCTGGTGGTGGCCACATGCTCTCAGGCTCTAAGTGCTAGGACCCTTCTTACCAGTGTCGCCCCTGCCCTGTTGGGGTTATGATCCAACCCTGGCCTGCAGAGCCTCTTGGCTGAGGTGTCTCCCTGTGCTGGGCCTGCTGCCCAGGGACCCCCTCACTCTCCCCAGCTGCTCACCGCACCCAGCTCAGGACTGCTCTAGCTCCATCACTCTGTCTCAGCACTGCTGCTGCTGCTCTGCCTCCAGCTCCCTGGGCTGCTTCTTTGGCCCCTCTGGCTCTGGTTGCTGCAACTCTGCTCCCAGGACAGGTCTGCTCTCTCTGGGTTGTGCCTCTGGCTTTGGGGCTGCAGCTCTGCTCCCAAGACAGGGTCTGCTCTCTCTGAGCTGCTTTTCTGGTCCCTCTGGATCTGGCACAGCTCTGCTCCCCAGCTCAGCTTGAGCCCCTGCTTTCTCCTTAGTTCAGCCCCACCCTGTCTGACCCAGGCAAATCTAGCTCACACGGAGGACAGGACCTTCCTGGCCTCCTGATTAGCCTGCCTGCCCTGTCATTCAGGCTGACCTTGAGCACTGGCCTCTCCCCATTGTTCCTGGGGGCTGTCAGTCTCAGGGTCCTGATTCCCCATCGACCCTTTCCCCTTTTTAGTACTGGGAGCTAGCAACTAAAACACTCCCACTGAATGTTAGTAAGGGGGCAACAGTCCCCTTACACTGTTACTGATGAAGGTTCCAAGTTAGTTTGTCACTGATAACTGTCTGTGTATCTATTTGACCATTTTGCAATTACATTCAAACTGGGCCTTTCACTCACAGTGCTTGGAGTTTCCTTTCACACGGGTGTGAGACTGGGAGCTCGTTTATCTTTATTTTTTCTATAAATTAATAGGATTGAAGATTATTTTCCTCAAAATCTCTGGAGAAGGGGAAACTTTGCAGAAAGAGCAATTAAAAAGGAGTCACTTTGCCATTTCACTATGTGTTCTTTTTGTGTGTTTTCTTTAGGTGATGCAGAGGCCTCTCACCTCTTTGATTACAGTTCCACTAAAACATCTAAAGGAGGAGACCGGTCCTTTTACACATCTCTGATATCGGATGACCATTACACCTCTCCACCGGATTCCACCTACTTCTCGGGAATACTGCAAAAAGAGAACAGCCATGTTACTTGTTCAGACAGCACAGAAGGATTTAACACACTAGGGCACTCTATTCAAGATGTGATGGGATTTGAGTCCCGTGGGTTGTTTAGCTCAGATTCAGGAATAGAGATGACTCCTGCAGAATCCACTGATGTCAATAAAACCTTAGCAGATCCCATGAAAGTAGAAGCTTATAAATACATGGACATTAGTAGATCAGAAGAGGTAAAATACCAAGAAAGATGCAACACAAGTTTAGAAGACAAGAATACAAGCTTTATCGATAAGTGCCCTGAAACAGCAGCCAAGTTAGAGCATATTTCTGGATCAAAGAAACTAGCTTTTGAGGAGACAAAAGTGGCCAAAGGACAAAGCTTTTTTGAAGAATCAACTGTTCCATCCTATGCAGAGGAAATATTTGGTGACCAACACAGGGCCTCATTGATTACAGCACCAGTCAAGATTACACTCACTGAGATAGAAAGCGTAGGGGAACCTGCAAACAAAGAGTCACCTCCAAATAAGCAAGAAACAGGGCTGAAACCAAGCCATGAAGTGGTTCCAACAGTGACTGTGTCAGAGCCAGAAGATGACAGCCCAAGTTCTCTCACACCACCATCTTCTGGCACAGGTAAGATGTCTGACACCCAGTATCTTACTACGCTAGAAAGAGATTGGGTGAGATCCTGACCCCATTGAAGTTAATGGCAAATCTCCTATTGACTTCAGCCGGGCTAGGATTTCACCCACTGTGTAAAAAAAGCACCCCATTTACTTTACAGGTGAGCTCTCTGTGTGTGTTCAGAGACTTATCATTACCTAAACTAATAGCCTGATTTCCAAAGGGGCTGAGCACCTGCAGCTCCCATTGAAGTCAGCTGAACTATGTCAGGTGCTCAGCACCTTAGAGGGTGTCAATGTTGTACTGCTCTTTGCTTCTGTTCACACTGCAGAGCCGAAACCAAATAGACAGAGTGAGCTGGAGTACACATCCCCAACAAAACTCTTAATGCTTAATGTAGGCACAGGCCCCAGTGCGGGGAGGGGGGAAAGCTGCCCCAAGCTAGGGAGACATTGTGGATCAGTGACACCCCTCTGAGAGGTACTGGGCTCCCTTTTTGTACTGGGGAGGAGAGAACTTTATAGGGCACAACATATTCCTTCCCCCACCACCCCAGCCTGCTCTGCTGATGTGGGAAAGGGTTGGAGGGGAAGGGTGCCCAGCCCACTTACAAAGCCCCTGCCTTTACAACCCTGGGATGTGAAATGGTCTCCCTGTGGAGGTGGAAAGACATCACTCTCCAGAGTGGCCATGGGAGAGCAAGGCACTGCCACAGGGGAGCTGGTTGCTGTGAGTAAACCAAGCCTAGTGCCCCTGGGTCAGAGCAGCTGGGCCCAACTGTGCAAATTAAAGAGGACAGGGCAAGACCTGGGGCTTATAAAGGCTTGTCAGAGCATGGGAAGGGTAGGAGTGACTAGGACAGGAGAGAGACACTAGAGGGGAGCAAATGCTGGTTGGGGTGGGTCCCTGGAGAAAGGGGTCAGGTGCTCAGGGAAGTAGCTGTGGGTTTGGGGGTGTTCCAGAAGGAAACTGGGTGGGATTGGGAGGATTGACAGAGACCTGTGGGTGAGGAGGCTGTGAAACCCTAAGACAAATGGTGAGCTAAGAGACTGTTTTGAGAGTGTTTTTATTTGCTTCTGTAGGAACAACAAACCTCCTGAAAGGGAGCTTGGAGTGGGGGTGGCAGCTTGGAAGCTGTGGAAAAGCCTTGTTGTTTCACAGGCCTAGCCATGTCCCATACAAGACACAAATATTTCTATGACAGGTTTCAGAGTAGCAGCCGTGTTAGTCTGTATTTGCAAAAAGAAAAGGAGTACTTGTGGCACCTTAGACACTAACAAATTTATCTGAGTGTAAGCTTTCGTGAGCTACAGCTCACTTCATCAGATGCATTTAGTGGAAAATACAGTGGGGAGATTTATATACACACACAGAGAACATGAAACAATGGGTTTTATATACACACTGTAAGGAGAGTGATCACTTAAGATGAGCCATCAGCAGCAGCGGCGGGGGGAGAAAGGAGGAAAACCTTTCATGGTGACAAGCAAGGTAGGCCATTTCCAGCAGTTAACAAGAACATCTGAGGAACAGTGGGGGGTGGGGTGGGGGGAAGAAATAACATGGGGAAATAGTTTTACTTTGTGTAATGACTCATCCATTCCCAGTCTCCATTCAAGCCTAAATTAATTGTATCCAGTTTGCAAATTAATTCCAATTCAGCAGTCTCTCGCTGGAGTCTGTTTTTGAAGTTTTTTTGTTGAAGGATAGCCACCCTCAGGTCTGTAATCGAGTGACCGGAGAGATTGAAGTGTTCTCCGACTGGTTTTTGAATGTTATAATTCTTGACATCTGATTTGTGTCCATTTATTCTTTTACGTAGAGACTGTCCAGTTTGACCAATGTACATGGCAGAGGGGCGTAGCTGGCACAGATGGCATATATCACATTGGTAGATGCTCAGGTGAACGAGCCTCTGATAGTTTGGCTGACGTGATTAGGCCCTATGATGGTGTCCCCTGAATAGATATGTGGACAGAGTTGGCAACGGGCTTTGTTGCAAGGATAGGTTCCTGGGTTAGTGGTTCTGTTGTGTGGTTGCTGGTGAGTACTTGCTTCACGTTGGGGGGGTGTCTGTAAGCAAGGACTGGCCTGTCTCCCAAGATCTGTGAGAGTGATGGGTCGTCCTTCAGGATAGATTGTAGATCCTTGATGATGTGTTGGAGAGGTTTTAGTTGGGGGCTGAAGGTGATGGCTAGTGGCGTTCTGTTGTTTTCTTTGTTGGGCCTGTCCTGTAGTAGGTAACTTCTGGGTACTCTTCTGGCTCTGTCAATCTGTTTCTTCACTTCAGCAGGTGGGTATTGTAGTTGTAAGAATGCATGATAGAGATCTTGTAGGTGTGTCTCTCTCTGAGGTGTTGGAGCAAATGTGGTTATATCGTAGAGCTTGGCTGTAGACAATGGATCGGGTGGTATGATCTGGATGAAAGCTAGAGGCATGTAGGTAGGAATAGCGGTCAGTAGGTTTCCGAATTCCTCAAGGGCTTCTTTTCCATGGGTCCAGATGATGAAGATGTCATCAATGTAGCGCAAGTAGAGTAGGGGCATTAGGGGACGAGAGCTGAGGAAGCATTGTTCAACAAAGCCTGTTGCCAACTCTGTCCACATATCTATTCAGGGGACACCATCATAGGTCCTAATCACATCAGCCACACTATCAGAGGCACGTTCACCTGCGCATCTACCAATGTGATATATGCCATCATGTGCCAGCAATGCCCCTCTGCCATGTACATTGGTCAAACTGGGCAGTCTCTATGTAAAAGAATAAATGGACACAAATCAGACGTCAAGAATAACATTCAAAAATCAGTCGGAGAACACTTCAATCTTTCCGGTCCCTCGATTACAGACCTGAGGGTGGCTATCCTTTAACAAAAAAACTTCAGAAACAGACTCCAAGGAGAGACTGCTGAATTGGAATTAATTTGCAAACTGGATACAATTACCTTAGGCTTGAATAGAGACTGGGAATGGATGAGTCATTACACAAAGTAAAACTATTTCCCCATGTTATTTCTCCCCCCACCCCACCCCCCACTGTTCCTCAGATGTTCTTGTTAACTGCTGGAAATGGCCTACCTTGCTTGTCACCATGAAAGGTTTTCCTCCTTCCCACCCCCTCCCCCCGCTGCTGGTGATGGCTCATCTTAAGTGATCACTCTCCTTACAGTGTGTGTGATAAAACCCATTGTTTCATATTCTCTGTGTGTGTGTGTGTGTGTGTGTGTATATAAATCTCCCTACTGTATCTTCTACCAAATGCATCCAATGAAGTGAGCTGTAGCTCACGAAAGCTTATGCTCAAATAAATTTGTTAGTCTCTAAGGTGCCATAAGTACTCCTTTTCTTTTTGCAAATATTTCTATGTAAACTTGAGCTGAAGCTGATCCTCAGTCAGGGTTTGATGTCACCTGGCCCTGCTTGGGTGTATAAGAGAAAGAAGTAAGTACAAGGTGCCTTCCCCTTACTTGAAAAGGGGCCAGTGCAGTCCACTCAGAGGACACTGGGATGAGCCTTATGCACCTGCTGGAAGGTGACCAAGCTGCTGCTGTTATGTTCTCTTCATCCCCCGTGGGAGGAACTTGCAGGCTTTTGCTATAGACCAGTTTCCCCCTTGAGCCCCTTCAGGACAGACTATGGCCACAATCTAGCCCTAGCCACAGCAGTCTATAATGCCATTGTCCCGGTTCCTTTTCAAAGCAGAGCTACATTTGAAAACACATTGTGAATTGCCTTTGCAGTTCAGGAGGGGAGAGGGAGCGAGAGCGCTCCCTGGGATAAACCCTTCTGTAAACACAGCCTTCACTTGGAAGAAAATGTGCCTTAATTCTGTGCTAGTGTTTGTTTGCTAAACTCCCAGCCCACAATAAAGCAGAAACCCAGGACCGTGCTAAAAATCTCTGAGACCCCTATTGTGATTTAAACCAGGGACCTGGTGTGAAGATTTGGTAGCTGGGAGAGGTTGGAATCCTTGTCATTGGAAATTAATTATTGTTGGTTTGTATTACAGTAGAAGCTGAGCTCAGGTCCTCCTTGTGCTAGACACTGCATGCACACAGACATTTCCTGGGCTGAAATGCTTACTATTATGTAGACAGGCAAAGTGTAAGAGGGAAAAGAGAGAGACTGAGGTAAGTGACTTGCCCATAGTCACTCAGCCTATCAGTGGCAGAGCTAGAATTAGAACTCTGGGCTCCTGAGGCCTAGACCAGTGCTATGTTTCCAAACAGAAATGACTTCTCCAAACCACCCTGCTCCTGGGCAGCCTTGTAATGTATTCCCTACATTTCCCCTTCAAAACTGCTATGAACCCTTTGTAAGATGTACTCAGGACTGCTGTATTCTGCTTGTGTATTTTTTTTTAAGTACACTGGCAATCAGTGGTATCTGGGATGCTCCATACCCTAGGATTGGAGGGTCACAGGCAGGGATCATCAAAGCCTCAGGGCAAGCAGGGTGTTGTGGTGCATGCTGGGAATGGAAGGGGCAGGAGTTCAGACTTGCTCTGTGGCTCAGTAGGGACGGATGACGGAGACTAGTCAAATAGAAATATCATGGCTTGTTTCCTAGCCCCTCCCCCCCAGGGGTCAATGGCCTGGCCCAGGCTGCCAGTACTCCTGAGGGAATCTTTGCTCTCTAGGTCAGGCAGAAGAGAGGAAGCCTTGATTCATTTGCAGGTGAGGCTGGAAGCAGAAGCGGTTGATCTGCTGCTCAGCTCTGTTCTCTGCTTTGACCTTTCGGTGGCATTTTAGTGAATCGCTGCCCAACTGAGTGATGGAGACCCAGAAGTGGGTTACCAGGGAGCTCCCACTGGGTCACGTGCACGCTGACCGAATCAGCAAAGTGTGGAGAGGGGAGCGAAGGAGCAACTCACTTGCTTCTCTCCTCTCTGCGGCTGTTTCTCTCCTGCCATCTCCACGTTGCTCCCCTTCTCCTGTCCATCATCCAGTCCCTGAGTGGTTCATCAGGCTCTGCCACTGTCCACAGAGAAGATGGCAGGAGAAGCAGCTCTTCCAGGGTCTGTGAAGCTGGACAACCTGTTGGAACAGCTGAGCACTGGGTGGGCCAGGAAGAGAGACGAATGGGGAGGGAGAAGCACTTCTCCACAGAAGCGTCATCCCACCTTGCAGTACTAGTTCTTCCCACCCCCACCCCCATCACCACCACTCAGTAGCATCAGCTTCTTACTTTGTAAGCCACCCATTCAGCAGCACCAGTCCCTCACCCATAAAACAGCCAAAAAACCTGACCAGGCCTCCAAATCCCCACAATCCTTTGCACATCCTCAAGGGATTGTGTGATGTAGTGGCTTGCAAGATGACTTGTGGGTGATGGACCGGAAAAGGTTTGTCTCACACTGCGGAATACATGCCATTACAATTATTTTTAAAGGAAAAGACACCCCAAAAAGCCTGTAAAAAGGCTATTTAAATGTTGGTTCATGTGCCATCTTACAGTGTTCCTGCCATCTTGCTGACCTGCCACAGGCCTCTGAGCATTCATCTCCCCATCCTGTCTATCTACAGTACTTATATGGCCCCCAATTTCTGTGCAATTGGAGTGCCTCCCAAACTGTAATGTGGGTACCAAAAAACCCCTGTGGGGTAGGGATGTGCTCTCATCTCTGCTTTAGAGGTAGGGAACTGAGCCACAGAAAGACTACATGACACAGGAAGCCTGTGGAAGAGTAGGGATTTGAACTCGACCATCCTTTCTCTGTGACGCTTGGCACGGACTGTGTATCTGGTGTAGAGCTCGTGTGTTCTCTCTCACTCCACACCCAGGTCTATTGCCTCTCCATGCTTCCAACAAATCTGTACAAAACAGGCTGCTGGGTTTCATCTTTACTGAAATGAACATCTGTTGCCAAGACGATGCTAAGAATTTTTTCCTCTATAAATTCAAGAAAATATTTCCGAAACACTTACTCTGTGCATGCATGTCCCTGTACATGCATGCCCCAAGTGTATATTTATGTGTGTAATTTTTATCTTGATAATTTTCCCATTTAAAAAATAGCTAATCTTAGGTTGCTGGGAGACCTTGGGCACACAATGACACTAACCTCCTTGTAAAGCACATTTATTTCCATCCATAGATCTCAGAGCTAGGTATAATTGTTTATTATTAAATGTAACTTTGCCAGCTTGTATTAAATACATTTAATAATACTTTAGTTGAATCTGTGTTTGATTAGGCAACAGACAATAATTTAGAGTAATCAGAAGTTATCTTTGTTAACAACATTGTGGGTTTCTCTCTCTCTCTCTCTTTCTGTCTCTCTGCATGGGATAACAGAACCATCTGGCTCAGAATCTCAAGGTAAATACAGCCTATCAGAGGATGAGCTTATCAGTGCCATTAAAGAAGCAAAGGGCTTTTCCTTTGAAACCTCTGAAGTCCAGCGTTCACCAGGACTTTACACAGAAAAACAAGATCAGAAAAGCAAGTCAGGGCGTCCAGCTGTTTCATCCCCCATAGATAACGAAGCCAGCAGTGCTGAGTCTGGCGACTCTGAGATAGAGCTGGTCTCAGAAGACCCGCTAGCTGCTGAAGAGGTGCTACACTCCAGCTACATGACCTTCAGTCATATCGGAGGACCTCCCCCTTCGCCCGCTTCTCCTTCAATACAGTACAGCATCCTGAGGGAAGAGCGTGAAGCTGAACTCGACAGCGAACTGATTATCGAGTCATGCGATGCCTCTTCAGCTTCCGAAGAAAGTCCCAAGAGGGAACAAGATTCTCCTCTCATGAAACCAATAATCATGGACATAATCCAAGAAGAGAGTGGTTCGAGAACTGATGCTTCCGACTTTGAAGTAAGTAAGACAACAGAGAGTAGGATGAACAGGGAAAATCTAGCTGAGTCTGCTTCCTATCTGAAATGCTCTTTTGTTGCACCCAAAGTAAGTGTTGAGCCACCAATCTCTTCCACCAGTACTGAAGAACTAAAAGAAAAAATAATTCAGAAGAAGCCACTTGAAGCAACAGTTGTTAACCAAAGTAAACTGCCTTCCAAGGACTCTGGAAAAAGAAGTCCCTTGGCTTCCCCCTCACTGCCATTTTTAAATAAGCAAAAAGGTAAATGCAGAAATGTATGTTGTCTAAGTAACATGTTTTTCTTGAATGCAGCTAATATGGGGGGGGTGTATGATTAACGTAGGAGGGTTTTTTTAATCTAGCAGGCAAAGGCATAACAAGATCAATGGGCTGGAGTTTGAAGCTTGACCAATTCAAACTGGAAACAAGGGACATATCTTTAACAATGCAGGGTAATTAACCACTGGAACTGCTCACCAATGGGTGTGGTTGATTCTTCATCGCTTTAAATGTATTTGTAAATGAACTGTACTAGCTCAGCCACAAGTTACTAAATTGATGTCAGAATCTATGGGTGGAGTCCTATGGCCTGTGCTATACAGAAGGTTTGAGTGGGATGATCACAATGGTCCCTTCTGCTCTTTAAAATCCGTCTATACAATCAGTAGAAAGACTGGGGTCTGGTCTACACTACAGAGTTTGGTTGACACAAGACAGCTTACCTCAGCTATGGAAGTGTCCACACTTAAATTTCAGTCCCGCTGACATAACTTCCCCCCCCTCGCCCCCATGCCGACTTAATAACTCTACCTCCATGAGCGGCGTGGAGTCAAGGTTGATGTAGTTGGGTCAACGCGGTGTCGGTGTACACACTGCGTTGCTTTCATCAACAGTTACTGGCTTTCACGAGCCATTCCATAATGCCCCACACTGACAATACAATTGATACAAGCGTTCCTGGTGAAGATGCACACTGCCAACACCAGGAATGAAGTGTCGACATGCACAAGTGATGCAATTACTATGACGGCTGTACGCCGATGTAAGTTGTCAACTTAATTTTGTAGTGTAGACATGGCCTGGGCCCTTGTGCCTTTATATCATTTTCATTCAAATTTATTTGTGTCCAATCCTGTAGTCCTGACTGTAGTCAAACTGCCTTTCTACTCTATTCAGTGTCATATATCGTGCCCATAACCCTGGCATGTGGGCACAATCTAGTAGCGCATTAAGCAGTATGACTCATACCAGTTGAGGATTCTTCCCTTCTTTCTCCTTTCCACTCCTCTGAGAGAAAGTTGTGGCTGGATTTTTGAAAACACAATTAGGTGTGAAGTGCTCACTGTTTTAATTAGCGAAGGCAGGTTGGAGAAGCACTCCTTGCAGCTGGAACAGAAAGCAGTGAGGGAGTGGTGGTTCTTAGATCCTTTACCTCCATGCAACCCATTGGATGTTTACCCTAAGATAGAACAGTATGACCAGAACTTTTCATAGTTTAGTTTTAATTTTATATCTGCTTGTTTTCATGACCTCATTATCAACAAACTAAAACATATCAATACAAACAACAAGCCTGGTTCTGCAATGCTTATTCACGTGAGTGACCTTACTCAGATGCCAAGATGTTTGTAGGATCAGCTCTATGAGCATAGGTCGGGCTCATAAGTCAGGGATCTGGTGAAGAAATAAATAACCATTAACAAATAAATAGTAGAAACTCGGAGTTACAGACACCTTGAGAATGGAGGTTGTTCACAACTCTGAACAAAATGTTATGATGTTCTTTCAAAAGTTTACAATTGAACATCAACTTAAAACAGCTTTGAAACTTTGCTATGTAAAAGAAAAATGCTGCTTTAAATCATCTTATTTTAAATGAAACAAGCACAGAAACAATTCCTTTACCTTGTCAAATCTTTTTAAAACTTTCCCTCCATTTTTTAGTAGTTTATGTTCAACACAGTGCTGTACTGTATTTGCTTTATTTTTTGTCTCTGCTGCTGCCTGATTGAATACGTCTGGTTCCAAATGAGGTATGAAGTTGACTGGTCAGTTCGTTACTCTGAGGTTCTACTGTACATTCTGAAATTGTGCTAACCCTACACAAACTCGGCAGTGGAAGCAACAAGTCAGGCTCTTCCATGAGTTTTGCTGGCCACAGGAATGGGGGTGGGGGTGACCAGATTGGAAAGAATAGTTCAGATGAACAAATAACTTTTTGATGGCTGGAACAGTCTGCCTGAAAGAATCCAATGGTGCTGTTAGAACCCCTTCCATCCATAATAATGAGCTGGCTTGTGGTGGCCAATCTCAAATCTTATGAATGGAGCGAGTACAACTTCATTTTGCTAATGCTCAGATCCTGGGAAATGTTCCTGCTGCTGCTGTTGGGCCAAATGCTAAAGGTCTTAGTCTAGTGTTGAATAAAAATCTTAGCAAGAACCTTGGGACCTGGCCTGTAATTATCAAAAAGGAATCATTCGATCATGAGTAATTCAGATTTTAGGGTTTTAGGCCTCCAGTCTAGCTTCCACTTCACCTGTTATTCTTGTCATTCAAGGGTCTTATGTTAGGGTGACCTTTGCTACGTTAAGGAGAGATCAGTGTAATGATGCTCCCTCAGTTAACCTGGGGGTTGGGAGAGCAGGAGATTACTTAAATAAAACATACTAAAATGGGAGTTTAATCCTAGTGCCTGTGAAAAGAAGGCATTGCTTAAAGATAGGTGTTTTACAACCAGGTGCTGTAATTGTATGTGGGGCAAAGCGGCTTCCCCATTACTCAGGTAAGGAAAATGCACTTGAATCCAGATCCGCAACAGCTTGAGCTAATAGGGTCCCTTTAAAACAGAGACAACCAGACTGAATTGGTGTGGTGCCTTTTATGGTACGAACAAAGGTCCAGTAGAGACTAGATTGGAAGCATCAAACCTATAGCATGACCAAATTTATGGCCTCAGTCAAATCTGAACTGAGGTCTGTTAAGGTTATGATTTAGTGCATTAATTCATGCTATCATTGTGCCTTATTCTTTTTCAGGACATCTGCTTGGGAGTGTTGGGGGGAATGTCTATATCTCCCTCCAATGCAAACACATAGCTGAATTCACAAGGCGTGTGAGAGAGAATGGATCTGTCTTTTTATTGTCTGCTGTTTAAGATCTTGGGGAACTTCACCTCTAAATAGACAATGGCCCAGACTCTTTGCTGCTTCCACAGGATTCAGCAGAGAGAGAATGGATATGGGAGCTCCCTGACTGACTGACTGGTCCTGCCAACAGCTTAGGGTTGCCTAGGGGCTTCTCTAATCTACCCCAGCTGTCGGTCATTCCCAAGGGACTCTGTCTGCTGAGGATTGCTGGAGCTCCGACCTCTCCCCTTGTCCACCTGTTCACACCACTGTTGGTGATGTCTAAAAGGAAAGATACCCACCCTGACTGAGTGAGCTCAGATTGTTTGTGATGCTAGCAGTTAGGAACCACCTTTCTATTTGCAAATAGAGCAAGTTTGATATGGAAATCAATGTGACACAACAAATATGGAAACTCCACAGTGGCATTGTTACCGAGCAGCTTTTTAGGGTATAGTCACACTTTGTAAAATACACGTGCAGGGGGTTTAACTCCAGGACTTACTACGGACCTGTATGGTGAATTTATGGGGAACACTTTAAAAATTAACCTATTGTATTACAGTGAACCAAAACCAGCAGACTGACTCAGGTGAGTGAGGAGCTGCAAGATCGGGTCTAATGCTTGCAATGGGAGATGCTGTAAATTTTGTTAACAAGTTAACAAAATTTAGGATTTAAAAAGAACCTGATTTTATATTTTAATACTTCAGAGTTGGAGGGCTCAATCGTCCATTGTAGTGAGCTCATTCCCAGCCCAGCTGACAAGAGCACAGAAGTGGCTCTAAGCTATCTTTCTGCCTTCTCTAATCCTGGGACCACACCATGCCCCAGCGGAAATCAGAGCAGCCACATGGCTGCTTGAACTTATGCTAGCTAGAACGCTCGTCTAGGGATTGTTCCGCTGGCCCAAGACATTCTGACAGGGGCTGGGCCCTTGTGAGACGGGTGCTATGATACAGGAGTGCCCTGCTTCCCCCTTCATACAACTTGAAATCCTTTGTGCTGCAGGGGTACTGGACTGAGGAACTGACAAATGAATTTCTGCACCAGTGGAAGAGCGGTTGGGATAAATTCTATCCGTTACCCTTCTCCCCCCTCCCCCCCCCACACTTGTTCAAATCCGGGATATGCCAGGGATGGCATTAAACAGCTGGCTAGATCTCTTCCCTGTAAACACTGAAGGTGTGTTTTTGTTTTTTAAATATTCTTTAGTGGTGATAGTTTTTTCCAGAGGGTTTTTTTCATTACTTACTCACGCTTTGCTGAGCAGTTCCTACTGTAGTTTTTCAGCATTATCTCATGATACGGGGCCAGTTTCTACTGTCAGAGAGAGAGAGAGAGAAATCTCCCACTGAGTTCCACAGGAATTGCACATGAGTGTCTTTGAGCAGAATAAAGAACAAGAGTACTTGTGGCACTTTAGAGACTAACAAATTTATTAGAGCATAAGCTTTCGTGGGCTACAGCCCACTTCATCGGATGCATAGAATGGAACATATAGTAAGAAGATATTTATACATACAGAGGACATGAAAAGGTGTAAGTACCCATACCAACTGTAAAGGAGTACCGGTGCCACCTTAGAGACTAACAAATTTATTAGAGCATAAGCTTTCGTGAGCTACAGCTCACTTCATCGGTGCATCCGATGAAGTGAGCTGTAGCTCACGAAAGCTTATGCTCTAATAAATTTGTTAGTCTCTAAGGTGCCACCGGTACTCCTTTTCTTTTTGCGAATACAGACTAACACGGCTGCTACTCTGAAACATACCAACTGTAAGAGGCTAATTAATTAAGAGGTGCTATTATCAGCAGGGGGAAAAAAACTTTTGAAGTGATCATCAAGATGGCCCATTTCGGACAGTTGACACGAAGGTGTGAGGATATCTAACATGAGGAAATAGATTCAATTAGTGTCATGACCGAGCCACACCCAGTCTCTGTTCAAATCTAAGTTAATGGTAACTAGTGCCTCCATAGGCCAAACTCATCCCTGCTGTAACCTCACTGAATTTAGTGGACTTACACCCAGGATGAATTTGGCCCGATATGCATTTCCTTGATTTTCAGTGTGACTTTTCCCTTGATGAATTCCTCCCACCCTTTCATTGCTTAAACTGATGCCAGTTCACTACCAAGGGCTATATCCCTTTTTGATTCACACAGGGGATTCCTATGGACACTAGTGAATTTCCCCACTTGTCTCCCATTAAGTCAGCATTTGCAACTTGCGTTCCCTTCACTGTTGGTGATGGAAACTTTCCCTACCTGGGACAGCTACTAACTAATTTATTCTCGTTTGTCACTGCTTAGCCAACAATACATATGTGCTCAGCTCTGTATTTCAGTAGCTGCCATTTCCCTGGGCAGACACTCCAGAGAACTCTCTGATATATCTACAAGTGTGCCAATAAACTTATGCAGCCCACTAAGGGAGTAGAGGGTGTTCAGGACCAGGATCAGGACCCTTTATGCAGAAATAGGGCCAAATCCTCAGCAGGCATAAATCATACTAGCTCCATTGACTTCAGTAAAGCTATGCTAGTTTACACCAGCTGAGGATCCCAATGTTGCTAACTCACAATTTCACTGATAGTCTTGCAATATTTGGTGCTCTTCTTAAACCCCAGAAGGCATGTGATTATCAGCATCCACGAAAAATAAAATAAGCTTTTATCCCCCAGCATTGTGGAGCAATGCTTAAAAATGTGAACCCCAAAGGCTATGACAAAGATAAATTAAAAAGTACTGGGTTTTTTGTTTTTGTTTTTAAGATCTCGTTATTTTTAAGCCAATCTCAAGACTTTTGAGAGGCTGACTCATGATTTTTGAACTCTTGGGGTTAGCGATGCTGGGATCTGGTCAATAAATGCTTTTCTGTCTGAGGGATTAATGCACCTGTCACTGTATCTAATTAAATGGTCCCTTAAGAAGTGCGGTACATGTCTGTTTTTCCAACCTGAGAACAGTTCATTTGTTTCTCATTTGGAGAATTCACAAGGGGCTGAATGGGCTAGCCTAAAACATTCTACAGTATTTATCTTTGGGTTGGGAGACCAAGCCTACAAAATTTCAGCCTCAAAGGAGGTATTCTGCAAAATAATTAGAGGTGAACTGGGGCTGTAATAAAAAGCATCATGTAGCCAGAACAATAGCTTTTGATACTCAATGTCTATAATATTGGAACTTTATCAACCGTAAGAAAAAATTATAAGGCAAAGTTCATCCTTGTGGGCAATAAAGTCAGTGATGTCATTGAGCTACACCGGCATGAATTTAGGTCCATGCTATAGTTCAGATTGTTCCGTGACTCTAGTTAGTTACTCTCAGGGTAGATGTAGTCCAAGAACTGTCAATCATCAACCATTTAGCTTCATATAAACATTCACATATTTTGCAATTTATCCTTATTGTGTAGTGTGTACAAAGTACCAATGTCCATAAACGATATCAGTTTACAAGACTAAATGAGCATTCTGTTACACTGATTTGACTGGATTAATTCTGGGGCTGAACATGGAAATGCAAATTGATTTTGAATTCGTGCTCCATGGAATAAATGCACAGATTGCATAGCTTCTGGAGTGAGTCAATGTGAAATCACAGCATTTTACTTGAAACAAGCTCATAGTCTCACTGGCTGACTACATTACTGTGAATTTGCTGTGTATCATACCTTCAGAGAATCTATGTGTTCGCTTGCTACTCTATAATTACTCTCACCCCCGCCCCTCCCTGCACCGGTGCACCCCAGAAAAGTAGTGTGGAACACAACAGATAGATGTGTGATTTGTACGGTGCTAATTCAAAGTCTCTATTTAATGTCTATTGCCATCCAGTGGTAATGATGAAAATGACCATTCATTTTTCAGTTCCATTTTACCATGTCTAATAATCATCTTTTGTAAAACAGGAGATATTCCCATTTCATTCACCATGGAGAGGCCTTGCTAGCTTTTGTCAAAGATAAGATTTGATCAAAGATCTGATTTCCCTGTGTGGCTGTAATGGGGTGTGCATTCCACACAGGAGTGGAATGGGTTAATGGAGGCCAGATGGGCCAAATAAACTAGTAGATTGGAGGCTGAGAAGAAAGCTCTAATTATAGGGACAGACTCACCTGTGCAGGAACAGGTGGGGCCTGAATAAAGCTGGGTTGCTGCCTAGGAAAGGCTGTAGGGAAGTAGGTTGTAATAACTCTCTTAGAGGAGGGAGTTGAAGGCTGGTAAACCCAGAGAGGGTAGGAGCTAGTGATGAAGGAAGAAGCCTAGGGAAATGGCAAGAAAAGGTAGGACTGCATGGGGACCATGGCTGCTTGTTTTAGGGTTTCTGGGAGGGAACCCAGTGTAGAGGGTGGGCCTGAGTTCCCCTACCAGCTACTGGGAAGTGGCAAAGAACACCGGGGACTCTGGCCAGCCAGCAAATATGGAAAGACTGTGACTTCCCCAGAAGGGGAGGACTTTAGTGACCTGGCTGGAGGACCAAGCCATGAAGAGAAAGCTGCAGATCCAGAAGTGAGATAGGATGGAAGAAGATGCCACTGGAGGGAGACTGTAAGCTGGCTGAGGTAATTCTCAGGGTGGCCAGCAGGAGGTGATGTGAGTTACTCTATGACAGTGGCACACACTCATCTGATCACATGTGCTCTGGTCAGAGCTCTATAATCACTGGCTACATTATTTCCCTCCCTTTCCTTTTGCAGAACAAATAGGTGAAGATGGCTGCCAGCTCAGCTGACTTTGGCTTTTTTAATACTGAAATTCCAGTCTGCTCATTCATATCAGATCTTTTATTTATACTCAATATTAATATTAAGCCAAACAGAAAGAACTGACATGTAACTTCTTGCTGTAACTGTAATCTGGAGTCTCTGGTTTGTTCTAGGAAAATCCTGACTTGCAGCATCTCAGATTTCAATATATCAGGAAAAACTGAACAAGAGGCAGGGCTAGATCTGCAGCTGGCATGAATTGGCACAATGCTCTTGATTTCTGTGGCACCCACTGAGGATTAGGCTCAGTAACTGGTTTAAATAGATTTATATGCCGATTAAGAAATTTCCTATTGGCTATGGAAATAGGCCTGCTTGAGCACTCTGGGCATCTGCAATCAAGCCAAAAGAAGGCCAGTCAGATCAATGGCTTTCTGTCCAGCTTTTGTATTCCCATTAATTTAAAAAAACCTCCCAAACAAGGAATGTATTTCAGGGAAAGGCAGAGGAACTGTCTGGGGATGGGTATAACAGACTTGATATACTGGTTTCTAGCATGTTAACCTCAAGTTAAGCATATGATCAAATGTTTTGCTAAATCAAGGCCTTCACCGTTGGTGAAGCACCTTCTTCTCACCTATAAGTGTGTCATGTACTGTTCCCTTGAACATTGTCCACTAATCTGGATCATAGCTGGGGCGATGCAGCTGGGAAGCCATCAGTCTCTGGAAAAATAAATGTTTCTTCTCTACCTTTCTCTCCCCCCCCCCCCCAACATTGACTCTGAATGTTATGAAGTCAGTCTTTTGCCTTCCAAGGGTCCAGCATTCCTGACCCCTAGTCCAAGCTCTGCCATTGCCTTGCTTTGTATAAATCATTTTACCTTTCTCTCTGTTTTCCCCATCTGTAAAATGGGGTTTATAATACTTACCTACTTCTCTGGGATGTTGTGTAGAGTTATTACTCATAAGACTTATCTAAGTGATGGCATGAGGTTGTGAATTGTAGAGCATGCCAATATGGAGTGCTCTAGTTGCCGCACATAGACCGTGCTGGCATGAACTAGGAGGTACCTAGTTTGTGTTGATGTAATCCCATTTCAAGGTACTCCAGGTGACAGAACAAGGAGTAATGGTCTCAAATTGCAGTGGGGGAGGTTTAGATTGGATATTAAGAAAAACTTTTTCACTAGGAGGGTGGTGAAGCACTGGAATGGGTTACCTAGGGAGGTGGTGGAATCTCCTTCCTTGGAGGTTTTTAAGGTCAAGCTTCACAAAGTCCTGGCTGGGATGATTTAGTTGGGGATTGGCCCTGCTTTGAGCAGGGGGTTGAACTAGATGACCTCCTGAGGTCCCTTCCAACCCTGATGTTCTATGTTACCATGATCTACAGTTCATTCTGCTCCACCCCCTGTACACTGCACTTTGCTGCCATATATACAAACCCAGTAAAATGCACAATATTGTTATTGTCAAGAATTCTGACATTGGTGAGATCTATGGTGAAAACCATACAATGTTGTAAGTATGAGCAAGTTCTGAAAGACAATGTATATGGACCTTATACCAAATTCTATCCTCAGTTACTCCATGGTTTTTAATGGGGTTGTACAGTTGTAACTGAGGGCAGAATCTGATGTCATGTGTAACTTCAGCTGGAAATCGAATCCTCTGCATTTACCCATTTGTTAGCTTCTCTTAACCCCACTCACTGTGGCTGTTCATGTTATACTAAGGACAAATAAAACAGAGGTTTACTCTATCATTCTAAAAAAAAAATCTTATTTTGAGTCCTATGCATGTAACTTTTCCTTAGTCTCTATGTCCTATCCTAGACTTCTGAGCATGGGTTCTCCCACTTCATATCTGGCTACTCCAGATAGACTGAACCAACAAATTATTATGGAAGGATTCTCATCCTCACAGAGGAGGGGTGGTCCAGTGACTATCTTGAGTGCCTAGGAGTTAGGAGACCTGGGTTCAATTCCTGCCTCTGTCACAGGTAGGGTGACCAGATGTCCCAATTTTAAAGGGAAAGTCCCAATGCTCAGGGCTTTTTCTTATATAGGCTCCTATTACTCCCCACCCCCATCCTGATTTTTCACACTTGCTGTTTGGTCAATCTAGTCAGCGGCTACCTGTGACACCTTTGGGTAAGTCAGTCTCTTGCTTTTGGTCTGTCCGTAAAATGGGGTGATCGCACTTCCCTTCCTCATGGAGGTGTGGTAAGGATAAATCTATTACAGACTGTAAGGCACTCAGATACTGCAGTAATGGGGGCCATATAAGTACCATAGACAGACTTCAGTGGGTCTTGGATGGGCTCCATAGCCTTCATGTATTTCTTCTCAGGGATATGATTTATTTTGCCCGTGAGCAGTTTGGCCTTTGCCCTGCTGGGTTCCCCCTTGTAGAACAGCCCCCCCTCCCGGACTCAGGTGAGTTCATTATGTAGACTTTGGCAGATGGAGACTCCAGGGCAGTGGAGAATGAGAGCCAGATCAGTCTATGCAGTGGATCAGCTACAGAGTCTGTGATGAGCCCAGCACCCATCTCTGTATGATTTCCATCTAATCACAGAAATGAGAAATATGCCTACCATTGCAGTAGCTAAGCACCATTTGTTTCTTTGCAAGCAGTTGTAGAGTAACAGCCGTAAACAACCCATAGAGCTCATAATATGGCTTCTGTTTGTGCTGAAGAATGAATTGTTGTTCATGCCTTTTAAAGCCCTCTCTTGAACCTTCCCACAACGAGCACAGTGGCAAAAGAGGCACCCTGCCACACGCTTTCAGGAGATAAGAGAAGCAAGGAACTCCTCTATTAATCTTTGCAAGAGGAGCCCCAGACTCCCTGTTGCTGCATTATGAGCCACAACAACCTATCAGAATAATTTGTTTCAGTGATAACGTTATGAAAGAACCCTTGGTAGCCTGTACTCAATAGAGCAGGCAGTGACTGTTTCCACCCAAGTGAAATTTCAGTTGCAGCTCCATGTTTCCCAAACACATCATGCAGAGACATTTAAAAAGAATGGAAACAAACCTTTGTCAGGGTTGTTTTTTTTATTATTTAATTTTAACGTCTGTGTCTACCTAGGGCTGTTGTCATGGAGAAGCAGATTTTTGCAGCTTCACAATGAATTTGTTTTTCAATAGCTGCCTGGGAGTTGTATTTATCAGGAGTGTTTCTGTTAGAAGTAACCTTGGTGGAATAACATTAACACATCCTTTCTGTTGAAAGCACATTAGTTGCTCGTGAGGTTGCTTTGGAGAAGGGAGACATTTGGTAGAATGATTTAACAGTCTGGGACTCATTTTTCATCGCCATGTTTTAAATAGACTGACTCTGTAATCAGCAGTAATCTGTGGATGAGCTTTGAACATAAGGAAATGTTAGTTGAATATTTTAGTGCCATCTGCTGTAAGTTCTCCCACATCCTGGCCCATCTGGTTTACTTGCATCACTTTACTTTTTCTCTTGCTTTGCATCATTCAGAAATCCTCCGTTTGTAAAAGGTGTAAATGAAGGGGTCTTTCCTGACCTTGATTTATGTGGTATTGGGATGCAGAGAGTGCAAACAATTTGTTTGTCACAGTGCATGTGTTTAAATTTCCTGTAGGCACCATTGTTTATCTTCACACATCTTACAGAAAGTAATTAAAAATCTATATAGGGAGGAAGGATGTGCTTGTGGTTAAGACACTGGAGTGGGAGATCTGGGTTCAGTTTTCACTTTGCCACAAACCCATTGGGTAAATCCCAGTACTTCTCTGAGCCTCATTCCCCATTTGTAAAGTCAGGTATTAATATTTCCTTTCTTCCGCCCTTTGTCCTAGATTGTAAGCACTTCAAGGTAGGGACTCTCTAGCACCTAGCACAAGGGGACTCCAGTCTCCTTGATGGAACCTCCAGATGCTACTGAAATGTAAATAATGTGAGTGCAGGGCCAAATTCTGTCTTCCACTGTCTGCACGCATTGTCACCAAGGGTTGTATGCCCATATCCAAGGACAGAATTTGGCCTCAGACATTGCCTCTCCATATGCAGTGTCTACAAGGACAAAAAGCAGAGGTGAGCCATCAACATGGTTACATACTGGAGTAATCATTCAGCCACTGTAATTATCACAGGGTAAGCGAGCCAGACTTTAAGGAGAACTCAGGTTCCAGCTCTGACCTGTGGCTCGTTTCCTCCCAGGCCAGGGGAGTTCTGGGACTTGTAGTTCCCCAGTTGATAAGCTGTAACATGGCCTGCTGGGAAGGGAAAGCAGGAAATAAGAGGGGTCTTGTTACCTAGTGAGAGGGGAGACTTGGAGACAAAGTAGTAGCTTGTTGATGGGGTCCACATGTTATCACACTCTGTGTTAAAGACTACCAGCAGTGCCCCACTGAAAAGGGAGCCCTGGAGGGGCTTGGCTGAAGATGCCCTGAAAGCTCTAAGGAGAGGGCCTACACACGGGAAGTTCCCTGCGGATAAGTGAAACACGGTGGCTTTTGAATAGAGTGGAGAGCAGCTTCGTGATGTAGGGGCAGGAGCCTGTGGTAGAGGGAGGAGGTGGGGTAGTGGTGGTGTGGGGGCCCTGCAATCGAGGGGAAGAACTGACATAGGAAACTGTAGCCTGAGTGATGCCCTGGTAAGAGGGGGCAATGGCCCAGGGAGGGTGAAGGACATCTTGTTCTGCTGATAGGTTTCAGAGTAGCAGCCGTGTTAGTCTGTATTCGCAAAAAGAAAAGGAGTACCCGTGGCACCTTAGAGACTAACAAATTTATTAGAGCATAAGCTTTCGTGAGCTACAGCTCCGATGAAGTGAGCTGTAGCTCACGAAAGCTTATGCTCTAATAAATTTGTTAGTCTCTAAGGTGCCACGGGTACTCCTTTTCTTTTTGTTCTGCTGAAGCTCTCTGTTTCCTGTTGAGCCTGTTTATGTTGGAGGAGAGAGTTTTGGTCAAATTACCCAACCAACCTCAAGGGGAGAGTCTCCAATGGGGGAACTGAGGCAACAGCTGCACCTGGTGGTGGAGAGTTAAACTGCCCTTGTGCCATAATAAATAGGACTACCTGGGAGTACAGGGATAATGCCAAGGAGGCAATTGCAAACATAATAGAAGATAACCTGCTGCAACAAACCTCAGCCATGTGGGAAACTGGGCTGTGTCACAGGGACCTTCACCAGAACAAATGAACTGTCTCCTGGCAAACGACAGGTTCTTCGTCAGGTCTTAATTAGCATACTGCTAGGTCATTCGCCATCTGATTGCTCCCAGAGCAGTTTTCGGACTAGGCCTGGCTTTGAAAAGGGCCTCAGCCTGAGTTGCCTCCCGTTTTGCCCTGGACATTATTTGGGGGTGCCAGTGGTAACATGTAGCCATCCAGCTAATGGCCTTACTCCCAGGCACAGTGAGATAGCGGGATGTCTAAATAACAATGGCTGCATCCACACGTAATTACAGGTGGAAAATGGAGGACTGCTAATCCAAGTCAGGCTCATTGTGTATTATGGCATGTCTGCCTTGGGAGACAATGGGTGTCCTATGGCAGGGGGTGGGATGGATGGGAAGAGATCTCTAGCCATGTCCATGGTACTGGGGTTACAGGCATACAGCTGAGGAATAACAGACTCCTTAATCATGAAGCATTTTCTGCTTTAAAGCTGCCCCACTGATGAAGCTGCTAATCCCAGTTAAAATAATGTGAGTTTTACTTTGCTAACAATCCCATGTTTCTAACGTTTTAACTGGGGTATTTGAAGATGGGCCCTCTGGGATCCACATGTCCTTTTAGTTGGCTAAAATAAGACCAGATTTGGATGTTGTTTAGTAGCACCTTATTCCGTGAGTAGTCCCATTGATGTAAGGGTCCTATTGAATGTGAGTAAAGATGTTGGAATCAGGCCCATAATATTGATATTAAAGTCTGTCTGTGTGCATAGCTATAGATAGAAAGACAGTGTGAGCTAGTGGATAGGGCACTGAACTGGTAGCCAGGAGATCTGGGTTCTTTTCACTGATATGCCCCTGAGCAGCTGTGTAACTTAAGTTATTTTATCCATCTGTGCCTTTCCCTCCCACACATAGTCTGTTTAGGTTGGAAGCTCCCTGAGTTGACTGAAAATAAAATGTAGGCAAATCTCCTGAAAAGTTGTTCAGCTTTGATCCAAGTTTTGCACCAACCGCATCAAATCCTGGGAGCCAGTTCTAAGGCAAAAGGATTTGCTCATTTGGAAAGAAACAGCATGGGCCAAATTCACACCTGGTTTAAGTGGGTGCAACTGCATTGATTTCAGCTAGACTCTGGGGATCTTTGAGATGTATGTTGGGACTCTTTTTTTCCAGACTGTTGTAAAACAACATACTCTCTCCACTTGCTTCCAACAACCTATGTTCATTTTCTTTGTGTTAAAACTCAGGAATTCTGGCAGGGATCCAGAGAGAAAAGAAGGAAAATCAGTTTAACGTGGCAGCATCTCTCACTTCTGAAGAAGCAGAGGCTGCGTGTGGCTCTGCACTGAAAACTGATAGTGTCTGTGTGAACTGGGTTTGTTTTGAGCAGACACACCAGGCTGGGCATTTCCCAGATGGGGTTGGACCCCATTGGTGACATCTCTTCCCCCAAGGATGAAGCCCAAGTGACAAATTCACTGTCTTAGAGCAAATGGTGGGTGGAGGGTGGCTATGTGGGACATAGAGTCCTTACAAAGTAAGGTTCTGCTCTGCAGCTTTCCCAGGGCTGCTCCTATTGAATCATCTCACTGTCCTGGGCAACTTCTTCTTTGCTCGCACAGGCACTGTGGTCCTGTCCCTGCATTCTATCTCGGTTCAGAAATCTCCCGTTGTAGCTGCTGTAGTCTGGGTCTTTCTCCGACCCAATCTCTGTTAACCCTCCGATGCCATCAGGAGCAAATGGTAGCGGGTGACGAGGGCTCTTGGCTGCTGCCCGATGAAATGGCTGTGGGGCAGAGGGCCGCACAGGAGAGAACATCTGCTGCATTGCTGAGTACTGTACTGAGGCTGTGTTAGGAGCACCGCGTGGCTGCCTGTGACCCTCAGCATGAGGTTTTGCCAATAGTGTGTTAGTGGCTTTGTGGAGGTGAGGTCCAGCACTTGCAGAACTGCAGAGTAGGTTGCTATATATTCCTCTGCAGTAAGTTATGCTGTGGAACAGAAGACTGGCCCTCCCCTGCTTTCAGTTCCTGCTTCCCCCTTATAGATGAATTCTCCCCCCACCCTTCCTTATCTGCCCTGCCTATCACCCCAATCTGACCCCACTCACCTGGGCTTATTGCCTCCTGATCTCTGTGCCTGTGTTCTGAGATCAACTCACCCTCTTGACTTGTTCCTGCCCAGGCATCCTCTGGTGTCCTGTTGGCCAGCCCAGTTTTTCCTTCCAGTCCCTGACTTGGATGGCCTGGTGGGTTGTTCCTTCAGGGGTGAATGAAGTTGCTGTGGGAGTGGAAAGGAGGGATGGGCTAGGACTCATTCCTGGTAAGAATCCCAGCCAGCTCTTGTCTCCCAGCTGTGAACACCCCTCCTTCTTTTCCAGGAACGAGGAAGCCAGTCAGTTGCACAAGGGTTAAGAAAACAAGCATCAAATCAGGGTTTCTGCAGTGTACAGGTCTGATGAGACAGATCAGTGTCGATTGCTATGGCTTATTCCTCCTGGGGGTAGCTCCCCCAGTGTGAGGCTGCCCTCCTCATGGTGAAGTTGAGACAGAACAGCTGCTAATCACATACCAGGCTTTTCTTTTCTTTTGTGGACTCCTCTCCTGTTTATGAAATGCCCTTCTCCTGACAGACATGTTAGTGACAGTGCTTCAGCACAGGCTGGCACCAGGATGGCAGGGTCCCTTGGCTTCCTCTGCTCCTGAGCTGTTGCTCACATGCTCTTTCAATTTTTATAGCCATCCTCTGTTTCCTGGAGGGATTGGTGGAATGAAACCAGGACTAAGCCTGCTAGGGATCTATGTAAGGATTTAGTAAGCTCATGTTAGAGCAATGGGTTATCTTGTCTATCTCTGCACTAATGCAGAGTAGCTGTTCGTGGTGTTGAATGATTTAAGGGAAGGGGCTCCCGCCAGTCCATGTAGGAGACATTTTGGCAGTCTGACTTGCCTCCCTGTCGGGAAAACTGCTGGGCCTTTAGCCGAAATCTTAGTGTTCGGTTTCATTCTGCTGTTTTAATGCATCGCCCTCCCAGACGCACAGAGGGGAGGGCGTGAGAGCAGGCTTGAGGCGCTGTCCCCCTCCCAAAGGGACCATAGACTGTCATAGTTCCTGCATCTAATGGAGTGTGCTCCCCAGGGGAGAAGGTTGCTCCAATGTGGACAGGGAGGAGAAGTCAGTCAGTCCCCAGCATGAGAAAGTGAACCAGGGGATGTGGGGACCATATCAAAGAGCAGTACTCCCCACAGCCTGCACACTACCCTTCCAACCACTGGCGCTCCTCCTTCACCCCTTTGGAAACCTGCTCACAGGTGGCTGACAGCTCTTCCTCTGTGCCATTGTCTGGGATCACTAGCCTGCAAGAACAATGGTGCTGCCACCTCCTCCAGCCCAGAAACTTCCCTTGATGTGACCCTGAGAGATGTCTCGCTCCTCACATCCCCTGTAAAACTCTACTTTTGTCTGTAGCCTTTGAAATATCAATGTCTTGGGCCACAGGTTGTTCCTTTTCCCAAACCGCTCTCCTAATACCTGGCTGTAGGCATGATACTTGGTCTCCATTGTGGCTTACACTGTTCTATTCAGGTTTTTATAGCATGCTCCTCAGAGTAGTATCTGAGCACCTTCCAATAGTGCGTTAAGCAGCATGACCAACATCTGTGACACGTTTATTCTCTCCTCCTCTCTCAGAGGAAGAAGAGCGTGCAGGGGCATGTCTTGTTTTGGCAGGGTGTTTTCCTTTGAGTTTTCATTTAACTATACTTGTTGCTATGTATTTCTATATTGGAGCAGGCAGGCCAAACAAATGGGCCGCGCAGATTGTTGCGAAAGTCAAATTTTTCGGACTTAGGTGCCTGAAGTAAGGCCATTTAAATCCAGTTGGACACCTAAATGCAAGTGGCCTGAGTGTTCACCAGTCCCACTGGAGTCAACGGGAACTGTAGGTGCTCAGGCCACAGCTGTAGTTCCATGTGGATAATATGGTGATAATATTTCAAAGGCACTTAACAGTAGTTAGAACAGAACACACATCTTCTCTCAGGGCTGCCATCAATTCACTACCTGTGCATGAGCTAGGCATGGCAGTATATTAAAAACACTCACACATGATATGGCAGGAAGCATCGCCTCTAAGAGTGAAGGGCTCTGAAGGTTTGTCTTAAGGCCAGGTCACACACACAGACCAGTGTGGAGAGCTGTCCAGTACCCCACCAGACTGGCCTGTGTTTATCAATTGCCATAATTAAAAAAAAAAAAACCCCCACAAATGTTGTATAATTAGAAACAAGAGGCCAGCTGTTTGTCAGACACTTAAATATCAAAATCTATGAAGCTATGAATTATAATGTCTACGACAAGAGAGCAAATCTCAGAGGGTTTGTTCAAGAAAGCAGTAAAAATCTATTAGTAAAAGGGACGAGCTTCCTGTGCAGCGAGTACTCCTCAGGAAGCATTCTGGCTGAGTCCGACAGAATCCGACTGCAGAGTGGCCACTCTGCATTACCCAGTGCAGGCTGTGGCTTTAAGCCATCATTCAGGCCTCTGTGTTTAAGTGCTTTGAACAGGAGGGGGGGTGGTGTTCTGATGATTCTGCAGTGCAGTAATCACTTAAACAGAGAAGAAAATGGGGGCAATTCTGTCTTGTGCTGTATGTGCAGTGAAACGTTGCTTTTAAATTAAATGCAGTTTTGGTACCTGGAACCTTGACTGTGTCCCTTTAACTATGTCCCGGCAATCGGAGAGATCAATGACTCAGCTTTTCCTACAAGGTGATTCTTTGAAGGCCAAGTCACTTGTTTGTTTTGACTGTGGCATTAACTACTGTGTTTTGTTGCATCTTTGCCACTAAAACAATGTCTCCAGCTGCCTGGATTTAGAGATGCTTTGCCTGGAGTTCAGATAACCTAGGTAAATCCAAGAACAGAGTCACTATTGACAAGCAGAGACCCCTAACACTTATTGGTGGTGCTGGCCAGTTAGCATTTCCATGAGTGCTGTAACATATGCATGTGTTAGGAACATTTATTCCAGTCATACAGAAAAGGAAAAAAGGGAAATTTAAAAATTTGCAAGGGTTGTCTACGCTGCAATAATGGACCTGTGACTCTGAATCTCAGCACCTGGGTCAACTGTCTCGGGCTCCTGGGCTCAAAATTTCAGTGTAGATGTTCAGGCCTAGACCCTTTAATCTGGTGAGGGTGGTAGGTCTAAGAACCCAAGCTCCAGCTCTAGTCCAAATGTCTACACTAAAGATTTAGCCCTGCATCCAGGCCCTGCAAGCCCAAGTCAGCTGGCTCAGGCCAGCTGCAGCTGTGCTGTGGGTCTTGTATTGCAGTGTAGATGTACTTGGAGAGTTTGAACGTAAATCCCATAGAAGTGAGTTGCTATTTCTGTGTGATTGACAGGTCTCCCAATCTCCTAAGGACAGACATCCTGTCATCCGCCCAAATGACCCGGCTCTTCTTATTTTCCTTAGAAAGAACACCACTGTGGGGAAAAGTCCCCAAAAGACATTCTGAAATACGAAACAAAGCACATAACATGTGACTCCCTTCACTAGCATATTTATTCCTTGGAAGTAAATAGGCACAAAATGAAAAGTGTGGGTCACCCACTGGTGAATGGATGTTACAAGTTCCCCAGCTGTACCCAGTTCACAGAAGATGAGTCTGTTCCAGCCCAGCAAGGGAGCCCTGGCACTCCCTAGTTCAAACTGTAGCGTTTCGTGCTTTTAGCTCTGGAGGTCCCCAGTTCAGTCCCCCAATGTGTTGACCAAGATGGAAGCTGTCACAACTGTAATTCTGCAAGTTACACAGTAACCAGCTCTCCTGTTGTCTAGCTAGGTAGTACTTACACTCATTGGTATCTGCATTTTGAAACTGATACACAAATTAATGAATAAGGCCCCAGTCTTGCCATGAACTGAGTGGGTGGGCCAGTGCCTGAGAGCCTGTTACAAAGCTTTGGCTACACCAAACTGAATGTGCTAAAAGCCCATATGGGTAATGCTGGGCTGGAGTGCAGGCCTCTTCACTGACTAAGTTCTGAATTCAGCTGTCTCCTGTGATCTTATTTCCTCAATTTTTCTTCAGTTTAATACAATGAACTGTTGCCTCGCCTCATTGACAAACTGATTTGGGTAGACTTCAGGTCTTCTATTTTAAATGCTAGGAGAAATGGAAGGAGATCAGAATTACATTCTGTCAACCTCTTCTTGTTCTGGGCTCAATTTCTGACCTTTGTGTTTGGGCTCAGCCATGCTGGCAAAGTAATTGAAAGGTTGCATATCTTCTCTGAATTGGTGGGGAGTTTCTTTTGGTTTGGTTGGTTTTTCTTGTTCTATCCTTGAGTGGTTCCAGTCCTTTGTTTAATTCGCTGAGCTGGCTGAAAACAATGGATTGTTTTGGTGTTTTATGTCAGAAAATGCCATTCTGTCAAAATCAAAACTTTCTGTGGGAACATGTTGATTCTGACAATTTTCATTTAAGTGGGGAAAAAGGCCTTTTGATAAGGTTGATCAATTTGGATCTTATTGGAATGGAATAATTTGGCTGGCAATTTTTTTTTTTTACATATTTTACTTCAAGGGAAATTTCTAGGGGTGGGTTTATTATTATTCCAAATATGAATGAAAACAAATTCCAAAATGCTGGAATTTCCCACAGAAAAGAAATTCCGAGTTTAAGCTGGCTCCATTAATTAGATCAATTTGGCCAAGGCCCCGATTCAAAAACCTTAAATGTACGATTTTTCAAAGTGGTCCTGTGCACTGTTCTCTGTTAGGAGTGACAGCAAGTCCATTGTGTAATTATGGAGCCTGTGAATGAGCTTGGGTAGCATGGTTCTCATTTGACGTGGAGGTGGATCTTGGCTTAATTGGAGACTTCCTTTATCTTTGGGGATTGTGTTTCTCCCCCCTACTCTTGGACACATGGTATGATCATGTAAATTCTGAAATGTCCATTAAGAGAACCCCAATCCCCACATAATAACCTCCCAAATCCATTAGGGTATGATTATTTTTTCCCCACCCAAAACCCCCCTGAATCTTGTGCTTTGAACATTGTGTTTAGCTTGTTTGATTTTTACCCTTTGGGTAACGATCCTTTCCATGTTTCAGAGTAGCAGCCGTGTTAGTCTGTATTCGCAAAAAGAAAAGGATCACTTGTGGCACCTTAGAGACTAACAAATTTATTGGAGCATAAACTTTCGTGAGCTACAGCTCACTTCATCGGATACATCCGATGAAGTGAGCTGTAGCTCACGAAAGCTTATGCTCTAATAAATTTGTTAGTCTCTAAGGTGCCACAAGTGATCCTTTCCATGAGTCTCTTTAATTCCAGACACACATGGTAATATTTTATTCTTATGTCTAACTACGGTCAGGCCCTTCAGGGCTTTGGGTCCTCCGACATGGATCACAGATTTGGGGTCCATCAGTTGGACAGTAATTTATGTGGGGGAAGGAGATAGAATCTATTAAGACTGACTAGTAGTGAATGTGATGGTTGTCCTCAAATACAACTCGGAGGCTATTAAAATAAAGCACAAAAGACACAAATGCAAGGGGCCAGTATGACTTTGCACAAGTGTGACAACTGCAAATAAGTGTCGGTGTAGATTTGCAACAAGCTTTTTTTCCCCGCACTGTAGCTTAATTGGATGCTTGATGTGGCAGTAGTGATGAACGTTTGGTGTCAAAGCTGTTTAATCAGCCCTAGTCATGAAATCTGAGGCTTCTGACTTAAGTAACCATTATTAATTAAACTATAGCTTTGCAGTCTGGGAAAGTTTGGTTTTCCAGAATTTACACTGGAGTTCCTATTCATCTGTGCAGGAACAGTGCATGGTAAAGCTCCGCAGTCTTCTAAAACACAAACTTCTTCATTCTAGATTACAAAACTAATGTTTCTTTCAGATAATATGCTTCAGTTACATGGGAAAGAAACATATGAGTTTCCGAAAGGCTTATACTTATTGTTCCTTTCACAGTTTTGGAAAGGGTGTTTTTTAGCATGTCCATATAAGCTGTGGTCTGGGTTCTATTCATTTTGTTGTTTTTCCAGACAGTATCAGCACTTCCAGGAAGTGGTGACGCTTTTTCAACCAAGTCAATGAGAGGGATGTACTGTAAATTGTAAGTTGTACTCATCAGCTGCTAATGCAACTGTTCTGCGGTGTGGATGCAGGCCAGTTCCAACTGAGCACTATTAGTCCTTTAGAGTCTTCCCACAATTTCCCCTATATGCCCCGAAAAGACACACAGGTGTTCCCACAATTTATTGGCAGAGAATTCATAGGGCAGTTCAATGCAAAGAACCATGGGATGTGCTTCACACAAGTGAATTCAGCATTAGTATGGACACAACAGCCTGGGTGTTTTGCAGTGCGGCTGTTCTCACTTGAGCTTGGCTAACTCAAGAGAAGTAACTCAAGTGTAGATAACTGAAGTTTACTCTGCAGTGAAGACTGGCCTTTAGTCAGGAAATCTCTAGCTAGCAAATGTTCCTTTCTCCTGGATCTTTGATATAGAGATTTAATCGACTTGAAATCATTCTCATCACTGTGTGGGGAAAGCGTCACAATAAAATAAACTTTCTCCTTTCCAGCTAGATCCTAAGCATATTTTTGCTTTTTTGAAAAAACCCTCCAGAATCCTAACACAGAGAAAGTACAGCCAGTGAAGTAGTTTTCGCTACTTCTTTCATTTAAAAAGGCAATGAGCACAAGTAATAAGGTGCTGTGCATCCCTCCAAATGATTAGCAAAAAAATACTCTTCTCAAATGAGCAGTCCCATCATGCTGTGCCAGCCTGCATTAGCATTGTACGACATGCTCCCCCTAAGCCTGGGAGCAAAGCTGGCTTTTGTACTTCATGGTTGCAACCAAGGGGAGATTATTTTAGAGTGAAATTAGATGAAGAAAGAACTGATGAGTTTACTAAACATTGAAGCTGCTTTGGTGCATGTGTTCAACCATGATGAATTCAGCAGCCTGTTTGCTGATTGAGTCAACATAACAACAACCAAATGTTACCAGTGAGTGAATTTCAAATGAAGTTCAAGACAAATGGCCATGTCCCTGTGCCATGGGGGCACTCGCTGTAGAGAATAGGAGGTGGGGAGCATATACTCCCCTTCTGTGACATCCCTCAGGGTAAAATCTAAACTGTTGAATCATTGTGGCTTCTTTAATTCTCCAGTCTGGTGTTCACTATGCCCTGCTTTGCTGTCTGAGCTGACACCCAGCCACTCACCCCAGCCTCTAGCATGCAAGCCACCCCCAGACTTGTATCTGAGTGCTGTGCTCAGCCACTCTTGAATTACATATAGGGTGAAACCTGCATATCCCTAATCCCAGCCTTGTACAAGACCAGAAATGTGCTATCTTGTACCACTCAGTAAGTAACTGAATGGTACAAGTCATAAGGTCCATCAATTTAACAAAGAAATTGACCAAGCACCAGCCTTTGTAACCTGAATAGGTTCCCCCAAACACTTCAGCCATAAACACACTGGTTTAGATTAAATATAAACCAGATTTCTTAACTATAGAAAGATGGAATTTTAAGTGATTAAGTAGTATTGGCATGGAACAAGGGTGGCCAACCTGTGGCTCTAGAGCCGCATGCAGCTCTTCAGAAGTTAATATGCAGCTCCTTGTATAAGCACCAACTCCGGGGCTGGAGCTACAGGCGCCAACTTTCCAATGTGCTGGGGGGTGCTCACTGCTCAACCCCTGGCTCTGCCACAGGCCCTGCCCTCGCTCCACTTCTTCCCACACCCATTCCTGCTGTGCCCTTGCTCCTCCCTCTCTCCCCCCCCCCCCGCCCCCAGCCTCCTGCATGCTATGAAACAGCTGATCGGGAGGTGCGGGGAAGGAGGGGAGGCGCTGATCGGCAGGGCTGTCAGTGGGTGGAAGATGCAGGGTCAGGGAGATGATGGGGGGGGGGGGGGGAGAGGGGGCTGCAGACATATTCTTGTGGCTCTTTGGCAATGTACACTGGTAAATTCTGGCTCCTTCTCAGGCTCAGGTTGGCCACCCCTGGCATAGAAGATCAAAGTTGGTTACAAAAGGAAATATTATATAAAATTGCAAGCTAATTCCTATACTTTACCGTGCTAGTATTTCTAAAAATAAAAGGATTTCTCGCACCCAGAACTTCAGAGGTTCTTGCTAACTCGAATGCCTTCTAGTTAGGATCAACCTCTCCCGTAATCTCAGTGAGGGTGTCTTTGTCTTCCAGACGATCTTGCTTCCTTGTGTAGAGAAGTGGGAGGAGAGGCAGGTGAAATGATGATGTCACTGTCCCCTATGTATACTTTTCTCCTCGCTTTCTGGAATACCCCCCTCTACTCCAACTGCGGTGCAGATGCTCAGTCTGTGGTGTACGGTGAGATGTGTAATGTCTCTCAGGTGAACTGCAAATTCTTCACTCACCCCTTTTGTCTGTGTGAGGCTTGAGCCCTTCTCCAGGCCTCTTGTTTATAGTCACTTTTAAGGGTTAGTCTGTGGGCATTTCCCAGACTCACAACACGTTTCAGTAACAAACGTATAGAAAAGTGTCATAACGTCCTATACATTGATGATACACACGTTTAAACAGGACAACGAGTTTCAGCAAATGTCAATGATCTCTCACAAGGCATGCTTGTTACAAAATATAACCAGCATATACAAATGGTAAATATGGGGCTACAGGGTGTTATTTTGAGGTACAGTGTGTCACACCTCCACAATCTCCTCATGCAAGGGAAGGGCAAGATCTATACCTAATGCTCGGGACAGCCCCATGCAGGGAGATTTGCTTCTTCGCCATCCAGTATGCCACAGACAACAAGGGGGCATCATCTTCTAGACTGATTGGCTAAAGCTGTAGTCAGCTAGCATATACATTGGGGTGAAAAATTCATGATATGATATGATAGAAGTCTATAAAATCATGACTGGTGTGGAGAAAATAGATAAGGAAGTGTTATTTACTCCTCACAACACAAGAACTTGGGGTCACCAAACAAAACTAAATAGGCGGCAGGTTTAAAACCAACAAAAGGAAGTATTTTTTCGCACAACACCCAATCAACCTGTGGAACTCTTTGCCAGACGATGTTGTGAAGGCCAAGACTATAACAGGGTTCAAAAAACAACTAGATAAGTTCATGGAGGATAGGTCCATCAATGGCTATTAGCCAGAATGGGCAGGGATGGTGTCCCTAGCCTCTGTTTGCCAGAAGCTGGGAGTGGGTGACAGGGGATGGATCATTTGATGATGACCTGTTCTTTTCATTCCCTCTGGGGAAGAAACATGTAGATTGCTCAAGTGAGATGTGAATTCATTGGAACTACCTGACTTTATGCCAGCAGAGGGTCAGGCCCAGCACAGCTGCTGCCTTCACCTTTACTTCAGTCCCCTCTGCTCATGTTGAGGATATATGCTGACTTCACCATGGTGATTTATGGTACATACAGTCATCCTGGAACTTTGCCACTAGCCACTCTTTTCTGGTTTCACTAGCTCAGCAGAGATTCACCAACGTTACCTTCAAGTTCTAGGAAGCAAGGCTAATTGTAGACCATACAATGAACTTGCTTACACCTTCGGGGTCTCTTGCTGATCTGAGCACAAGGTGGCAAGGAAGAGAAAGAGGAAGCAGCTATAGGGAATTGGAAGTGGCCAAGAAAAGCATGGTTTGTTATATATTTCAGCTGGTTCCTGAAGATGTCTCCTTGAGCAGAGCCCTCTCTTAAACCCCCAGGCTTCACCTCTCTCCTGTTGCGGACCAGCTGTCATTTCATCAGCTGGGAGAGTGTGGTCAGCAAGTATCCTTTTCATGCAGATCCAGCTGTCCCTCCCTACTTTTCCCTCTTGGTAAGGGGTAGATTCCTCCAGCATCTCTGGGATACTGAACACTTCTCCCTGGTAAATGATCTGCATAGGTTCACATGAATCTCTTATTAATATCCTCCAGCCTCAGCTGCTCTTCCATAAAGAGATGCTCCTTTGAGATCAAGAGCTAAGCAGGGGCTGAAGTTTGGCTCCCCAAATTCAAGAAATGTTGCATCCTCCCACCTCTCAAAATCCCTCCTAGGTCACTCCTGCTGGGCAAAATAGAGTACCAGCCATCCAGTCAGCATCCCCACCCTTCCCTGCTTCAGGAACTATGCCATGGCAGTATATTTCAACCCAGAGCACTTAACCGCTCTGCATATAGTGCTATTACCATCTGTCCTTGTTTTCATGTGTATTATGTCCCATTCTTGTTTCTGTCCTTGACGGCTGCCAATAAGCATGAACAGGTTCCAATGCCATCTGTGCATCCTTTGAAATGAGTGTCACATCAGAACATGCCAGGTAGAAGATGTTTCCTAGACATTGTCTACAATACCAAGAGCACAGTGTGGAAAATGTCAGTCAAAAAACAATGGAAAAATCCAGGCCAACGTGCACCATGCTTCAGTTAGAGGCAGGAGGAGTGTTTTACAGTCTGCTCTGAACCATTGTTTAGTTCCAAAATCTCTTGCTTAATTAGATTGATATGAGGAATGGTCAGGAGAAAATTTCATAAAATGCTGCAACTTGTACCTGCAAGTCAATACAAATACCATGATCCCAACGAATTACTTTATATGGTCTCAAGTAACCTGACTGTGTTCCCCTTTCATAATGACTAGGATACCTGAGAAAACATGCCTAACATTTACTTTGTAAAACACTGGAATGAAACGCTAGATCCTGCCTCTTCAGGAAACTGTCGGTTTGTGTTTCTTAACCACTAACACCTCTCCTGAAGAGGGATATCTGTCAACACCCTTTCTCCCCCACACAAATCAGTACAGGGCTGTTTGTTACACAAGGCCATGGGCCTGCCTGTGTACCTGAGGTACCAGATCAGCTTGGTTGAGTTGCTGCATTTTGTCCATTACATTTGCATTGAACTGAACATATGTGCAGATCAATGCAGCCATTCTGGATCCAGGGCATCCCTTTATGGCAGACATCAAAATGAATCCATGCAATCTTCTGCCTCTTCCTGTCTCTTAGGGGTGGGGAAATGATACGCTGCCAGGACTTTGTACTATGTATTCTAGGAACTTCAGTCTGGTAATGGCTGGAGGATACTATGGTCCAACATTAGCTATTTATTATTATCAAGCCTGCCTTTGTTGACATAAGTATTACATATTAGCCTGTATCATGTCATCGTAACCAAAGCCGTTGAGGGGATAGCTCTCTCTCCTACTTTGGCCAAGGTTTGCATTGCTGTGCACTGCTCATTGCCGCAGCCAGCTATGGGCCCAATCCAACTCCCTCTGAAGGCAAAGGGAGCCTTTCCATTGACTCTAGGGGGAGCTGACCCAGGCCATGTGTCAGCTGTTTCCATATCTCAACGCCTTTTCTCACATGCTTGGGTCTTTTATATATATTATCCCCTGCCTCCTTTCCTCTCCAATTGTTCAAATATGTTACCGTTGCCAAGATCACAGTCAATCCATTTCTTCCCTTCCGGGATCATATATCTGGGAGATCTCCCTGGGGCTCGTTTTCTCTTCATTGTGCAAGATGGGCCTGGCTGATCATTCTTCATTTGCCTCAAGAGTGTGATGCTGGTTGACAAAAACATAGTGAGTGACAGGTTTCAGAATAGCAGCCGTGTTAGTCTGTACCCGCAAAAAGAACAGGAGTACTTGTGGCACCTTAGAGACTAACAGATTTATCAGAGCATAAGCTTTCGTGGCTACATCCCACTTCATTGGATGCATAGAATGGAACATATAGTAAGAAGATATATATACACATACAGAGAAGTTGGAAGTTGCCATACAAACTGTAAGGACTAATTAATTAAGATGAGCTATTAGCAGGAGGGAAAAAAAACTTTTGTAGTGATAATCAAGATGGCCCATTTAGACAGTTGACAAGAAGATATGAGGATACTTAACATAGGGAAATAGCTTCAATATGTGTAATGACCTAGCCACTCCCAGTCTCTTTTCAAACCCAAGTTAATGGTATCTAGTTTGCATATTAATTCAAGCCCAGCAGTTTCTCCTTTTCTGTTGCAAAATTGCTACCCTTAAATCTTTCACTGAATGGTCAGAGAGGTTGAAGTGTTCTCCTACCAGTTTTTGAATGTTATGATTCCTGATGTCAGATTTGTGTCCATTTATTTTTTTGCGTAGAGATTGTCCAGTTTGGCCATGGCAATGTACATGGCAGAGGGGCATTGCTGGCACCTGATGGCATATATCACATTGGTAGATGCGCAGGTGAACAAGCCTCTGATGGCATGGCTAATGTGATTAGGTCCTATGATGGTGTCACTTGACGGAGTGAAATATGTGGACAGAGTTGGCATTGGTCTTTGTTGCAAAGATAGGTTCCTGGGTTAGTGTTTTTGTTGTGTGGCTGCTGGTGAGTATTTGCTGCAGGTTGGGGGGCTGTCTGTAAGCGAGGACTAGTCTGTCTCCCAAGATCTGTGAGAGTGAGGGATCATTTTTCAGGGATAGGTTGTAAATCTTTGAGCTGGAGAGGTTTTAGTTGGGGGCTGAAGGTGACAGCTAGTGGCATTCTGTTATTTTCTTTGTTGGGCTTATCCTGTAGTAGGTAACTTCTGAGTACTCTTCTGGCTCTGTCAATCTGTTTTTTCACTTCAGCAGGTGGGTATTATAGTTTTAAGAATGCTTGATAGAGATCTTGTAGGTGTTTGTCTATGTCTGAGGGATTGGAGCAAATGCAGTTCTATCTTAGAGTTTGGCTGTAGACAATGGATCGTGTGACAATCATAGCAATTTCCTGTTTACAACATGAAGACCCAGAATGCTACACACAGTAGTATTCCAGACCACTGGGGCTAACCCGTACAGCAGCAGAAACATTTCTTCATTCCTCTCTGTGCAGACACTGTTTACTATTTTTTAATAACACAGATGGTTTTAGTGGTACATCTGTGCTCACCCTCCCCATATCTCCTTCCTAGTCTGTATGCTGTTTCTCACTTCCTTTTTAAGGGATGATTTTGTCACTTAATCTCATTAAAACTTCTCTTCTTTGAACTCCATGAGCTGCTTATCAGAGCACAAGCCTAATCTATCATTTGTGATTAATTTGTGCTGGTCCTCTGGTGCCTCGGACAACATTGTCATTAGATAATGGCATTCTCCTCAAGGTCATTTATACACAGTACAAGGTACACAATCAGGGCTCTCATTAACTATGTTGGTACCCTCCTGGTTACTAGTCTCTCTGCTGTACTATTTTTGATTTTATTGATGTCCACAGTTTCCTTTCCCTAAGCCAATTTCTAATGCACTTCACTTGCCTCCTGCCCAGCATACCCAGCTTTATGACTTTATAAATCAATCTCCTGTGTTGCACAGTAGCAAATGCTTTTTTTGAAATCCTCAGCACTTATCTGCATTGTTTTCCTGCTTGTCTTGCAATTCAGCCGTGTAGCCCAAGGATACAAGTACGCTGATTTGTCCTTTGCTAAATTACACATCTGTAAATCTTCAAGAACCTTGTCCTGTTAGAAGCTTAATGGCTCACAGGATCAGTAATGGGATACAGAGACTTCCACCTTCTGGCCACTGTTTTGAGTCCAGCTGTCTCACTGGTCAGTGGCATATGTGAAATTAATTGGTAGACTGTCTAGTTCCAAGTTAAAAAGAGTCCACGTTAAAAAGGCAGCACCATCACAATTGATACCAATTGGCATCGCCTCTGGCAGTCTCAGTAGAGAAGCCAAGCACTGAGTGGATATGGATCACAAAGCAACTTTTTCACCACTATCTGCATGTCTGTCTAGGTTCTTATAATGGCGTACGGCATTGTGGTATTTGAGCACCACTACAGACAGTCCCCCCACATGATGTAGAGACACCTTTGCAGAGCAGCAGCTAAAAGCATGTTTTAGTGTTGTACCGCTTCTGTGCGCTGTAGAGCAAGTCACCATATGGGTCTGTCAATCTGGCACCTCTCACCAGTACTCAATTCACCTGAGAAGAAAGACATTCATGCCCCTCGCTGGGATTTCCACTTGCATGGCAGGATTATGGGGGTTCTTCATTTGGAGCCTCTGTGAACTCTGGGAAGCAGGGCTTGTCCAAGTTACAGGTCTAGCTGCGCCCTGTCCCCTTCCGGGTCTCTGAGTGCACCTCCTCAGGTCCTAGGCATCCTGCCATTACCCGACCCACAGTGGAATTCTGCAGTTCTCCCACTTCCAGACCTGGCCCTGGGTTACAGTATGCAGTGTATCAGCTGTACTTACCTAGCAGGTCTGAGTTGAGCACCTGCAGTTCTTCTCTTTGGAAGTCTATGACCACTGGTGTACAATGACCAGGGAGCATCCTTAAACCCAGAGTATTGTTTGTCTTGCAGTGGGAACAAAGCATTTAGAGGGAGAATTTTCAAACCATCTACTCACGTGTTTGTTACCTTACGGCTTCCCATCCCCATCCTCTGATGGTAACCTAAGCAGGTCTAACTTCTTCAGACACCCCAGTGGGTGCCTGTGTCACTGCCTGGTTCTCCCGCACACTTATCCATGAGAGGGGGGCACAAAGAGAGAAACAAACCTGTTTTTATAGTTTTTTAATCTCCTGCATTCCAGGGCTGTTTCCTGGTGTTGTCTCTTAACAACCGTCAAGTGTTTAAGGAGAAGTAGCTTATCTTGAGCTTGTTTTTCCTTAAAAACCTCTATTAAATTCAATCAGCATTCATACAGTAAACATTCTGATACTTAGGTCAACAGTATTTCTAAATCATTACAGAACTGCTCCACATCTATCACAGGGCTGTCTGAAAGAACCCTCACCACTAGGACAAAAAAATTTTAACCTGATTTTTTTTTTATTCATTTTATTTATGTATTTGTTTTGCAGGTTTCTGGAGTAGGAGAGCCCCAAAACACACATCTTTCAGCAGATGATAGAGCAGTTTCTCATCCTAAAAAGGGCACTTGCTGCAAAACTGGCAAATTTTTCCATGGAGAAAGTTCAGGAAAGCACAGGATTTTCACCATTTTGTTAGCAGAAAGCCATACTTGCAAACTGCCAGGAACATTCATTATTATTACTTTCATCATTCTATTTGCATGACAGCAAAGCCTAGAAACCCTAATGAGGATCAAAGTTCCATAGTGTTAGGGGCTGTAATTACACGCAGTGAGAATCAATTCCTGTGCCAAAGAGACAATTTAAATAGGAAAAACAGACAGATGAGGGAGGGAAAAGGAAGTATTACAATCCCCATTTTACAGGTGGGGGAACTAGTTACTAAGGCACTGAAAGACTGGGTGACTTGCCCAATGTCATGCAAGAAGGCTGTAGCAGTGGTGGGAATTGAACCCAGATTTCCAGCCTAGTGTCTTAACCTTAGAACCATCGTTTCTCCCCTGAAAGCTCCTATTTTTAAAAAAAAATTGGCTCCATCTGTGTTGCCTGATGGTCCCTGGAGCCATTTCCAAACTTGGGTCTTGAAAACTAATCCAGGACGTTGGCATTTTCCTTGTGTAGATGGGGCCATACTACCAAGAAATCATTCCCTTTCTTGTGGGAGCAAATGGTCCATGACCAATTGTTGTCCTGGAGATGCTCGACAAACTTTCACTTCAGGCAGATGTATTCCCTGGTTGTGGGGAAGCTCTACTTGTGGGTATCCTCACACTGTACCAGATTTGTTCTCTCCTTTCTAGCAAATAGAACAAAGACTTTAGGCATGATTCTGTTCTTATTGACACTGGTTTGACCCCCCCCCCACTGTAACTGCATTGACTTCAGTGGAATTACTCCTGATTTCCAGTAGTGTAACGAAGATCAGAATCAGGCTTGGTGTCTATAGGCAAAGCTTCCTTTTTCACAAACAATGTGAATCTTTCTTTGCTCTCTGTAAGTAGCACACTCTCCTGAGTTCTGTTGAGACCATATATATTTTCCCCCTTTATGTGACTTCCCTTTTGTGTGCTGCACTCTACCCTCTTTGCTTAGGCTATCGCAACACTATATTGCAATCAACAAAAGAACAAAAAACATTTTTGTTCACAGCATGCTCCATTTCCACTGAGAACGAAGATAAATTCAGTTTCATTCAGAGGCAACACGATGCAATCACCAGTGCCCAAGGCTGGCAGCAGAAAGGCTGAATCTAAGCACCCATCATCAAAAAACACTCCAATCTTTATTTTTTTTATTTTTTTTAAATGATGCATCTGTTTCCTTGTTTGAGCGGTAGCTGTGTTAGTGTGTATCAGCAAAAACAACGAGGAGTCCTTGTGGCACCTTAGACTAACAAATGTATTGGCACTCCATGCATCTTATGAAGTGGGTTTTAGCCCACAAAAGCTTATGCCCAAACAAATTTGTTAGTTTCTAAGGTGCCACAAGGACTCCTCATTGTTTTATCTGTTTCCTTGGACTCGGAAGCAGGAATGGGCAGCAAGAAGCAGACATTGAAACTAATTCTGATTTACTGCTGTCAGCTGTCAATTCCCTCTTCTGTTTCCATGGAAACACAGGTTGAATGAGGGGAAATGAGGCAAGGGTTTAACAGAATGACTTCTAAAATATTTGCCTTTCTTTTATGTTGAACAATCCTCCTCTCACTTACAAAATGGAAAGCAGGAGGAGAATCCCCACAGTAAACCTAATCAAGGCATCTCCTTAATGTTGTTTCTGTTATGGCCTGTGTTATGCAGGTGGTCATGAAAAATGATCACAATGGTCCCTTCTGGCCTTGTAGTCTTTGAATTGATATAAGTGGGAGGCTTGCAATCTGGCCCAAAGTGACTAAATTCCTTTAACTAATTGCAATATGTCTGTTTCTGACAAATGTCTGTGAGATACTGGGGTGCCCTGCATTTTCAACAGTGACTTGTGGGTTTGAAGGTCTGACTTGAGACTAGAGCTGAGTGAATAACAACTGGGGACCAAATTCAAAAATCGAAACAAAAAAATATTGGTTCAGATTTAACTGAAGCTGAATTTTTTCAGGTTTTCTCTTCAAAAAAAAAGAAACCAGAAACAAAAATTGTTGCAGAAATGCTGAGCATGGTGTGTCCAAAGTGAAATTTTCTCCCAACCCGGAGTGGTAGCTGCTGATTGCAAATGATACAAAAATGCCAGTTTTGCCCCGCAGCTCCCAGGGTCTGCAGCTCGCAGGCAGCCTGGCCAAGTGGACTGCCCCAGGGACAGGGACGCTAGGGCTTCCAGACTCCAAGCCAGCCTTGGAGCTGCACTCTGGGAGCCTGTTCCAGGACCTCCCAGCTCCCACAAGAAGCCCTGGCATTGCTGGAAGCCCTGGTGTGGCGGGTCTCTGGTGCTGAGCCACAGACCCAGGAAGTGCTGGAGTCTGCAGCAGCCTTCCAGGAACCCAGACAGTGTTCTGCGGGTGCCCTGCCTTGGACTCCCTGAAAGCCCATCGCACTCAGCTGTTTCACTTTGCATCCAGGGAGATGGAGGCTGTGGTCTGAACGTGGGACTGAGAACCAGGAATTCCTGATCCGTACTCACAGCTTTGACTATCTTCTCTTGGAGTCACTTTTATCTCTTTGCCTCGCTTTCCTCATCTGTGATTTGAAGATTATTGAACTTTCTTCCCTGCAGTGCCTCAGAGGGTAATGGTGCGCTAGAAAACTTTGAAGAGGGTAAGCACTGTGTGAATGCTGAGCACTGTTCCCCAAGGCAAGTGGATCTCCATTACAACTGACCAGCTTGTTTTGTTTTGTTTTACACTGGTTATGGCATTAAGACAGAGCCCTGAGCTAGCACAGGCCTCTCCCAACCAGTTATCTGGTTTGCAGAGAGAGTGGTGCAGCCTCCTCTTTCCCAGTATGCCTGGCCATACTCCCATGTCCTCTGCCCCACCTTGCGCCCTTCAGCGCTTTGTATTTACTAGGGCTATTGGACCACATTCTGGGCTCAGATAGCAGAGGAACTGCATTGGGCCAGATCCTCATTCGGAGTAAATTGGCATAGTCCCATTGACTTCAGTGGAGCTACACAGATTTACATTAGCTGAGTTTGCCTTCAGTAGAGTGACTCCTGCTTTACACCGATTGTAGCTGAGAGCAGAGTCAGACCCACTGTTTTCCATCTGACTCCAGTCTACTGTTCATTATCGTGCCATAAGAGATAGCATCTTATCATACGGCTTGGTTCGATTGCGGCACTGAGATGAATTCATCACTCTGCAATAAGCAAAGGGTTTGTTGTTGTTTTTTTTTTTTTTCAATAAAAATCATTTCTCCTCCCTCCCCCCCACTAATTCATGAAGGACTTCTCAAACTCTGAAAAGTGCTACTGGTCTATTTGGAAGATCGCCCATATTAATAGTAATGAGGTCATTTAAACGGAGAGGAATTTCTTCCTGCAGTAGAACCTCCCACTTTTCTGTGTTAGCAAAAGCACAGCACTGTCCTTTAAACATTTTTAATTACATTCTTTCTTTGGCACTGGTCAGAAATGTCACCTCAAGCTGTCTGACGGCTCTGCATGATTCATGCAAATCTGAGACCTGCATTATTTACTCTGCTTTGGGGAAATCTGCAGAGGGGTTTCTAACACTTCAAACACACAACGGAATCATCACGCTTACTTGCCAGCTAATTGAGAGTCAAAAATAAGCCATGCTGGGCTGAGTTCTGCCTCTCCCTATGCCAGGGCATTAGCTCTTTCCCCTCTTATGCATTGGAGCAGGAGCCTGGGACAAGCTGTGTCCTAGGCATCGCCTGCAATGCTAGCATCCCTGAAGAGGTCATGCCTGGGTGGGAGCAGGGTGACCCCTTCTCCATTGCACCAGGATGATTGCACTGTGAGGGGCACTAGCTACACTTACCATACATATGCAGTAAGAGGTGCCCCTCCTTGTGCTTCCCCAAGTCCTCTAAAGGAATAATACCTCCATGCACCACACCATCCTGAGCCTCCTTCCTTCCTCACTGCTTGAGCTCCTATGAGCCAATACGGAGTCCAATATTTGCTTCATTCTGAGTCAACAGAAGACAGATTAATGCCATTTAAGGCTATATATGGTAAGGAGCAGAAACGCATAGTGCCATGTTCTATTTGTCACTTCACACAGGCTGCTAGAGCACATGATCTAATGCAGCAGTTCTTATGTCTTCTTCAATCAATATGTCTAGAGCACAGGCTCTCAACCTGAAGGACACAAACAGATCCAGAGGGTCGTGACCACCTTCCCTTTCTATATCGCATGATGGCAGGAGGACCCTGGAACTTTTTCCTGTTGTACCATGGGGCGATGGAAAAGCTCGAGAACCATTGATCCAGATCCAGGCAAATAGCTCATGTAAGCGGGGGAATAGTCCTGCTATTGTGGGGAACTTTCCTGGCTTCTGCACTATTCCGGTGAAGTGGGCTAGCAAAAGGATCTGACTCCTCGCTCCCACTTCCTTTACCCAGTGGCCTCCCTGCCCTTGTGGACTCCCCTTCCACTCTCCTGTCTGGCAGAGTCCTCGTAACCCCAACAAGGCTGGGCCCAGGATTCCTGGGGGGATCAACCCCAACCCTGCTGTGGTCACCTAGGACAGGGGCTAGGGTCTCCCCACTCCAGGGTCCTCTCTCTGCACTGAGCACTTCTCTGACCCACTGACCACTACATATAATTTAAAGCAAATGCAAGTTATTTAATGAACAATCAATTCTTAAAAAGAATAAGGAAAAATGGGAAAGGTTAAAGGAAACACATCACCCCGCTCTGTGGCAGGGAACATCACAAACAGCGTCTCTGGAATGTCCGGGCAGTTCAGTCTGTTCCTTGTAAGTCCCAGGCCGCCTTCTCAGGCCCTGGCTGTGCTGCAGGGATGCTGTGGATTGGACACTTGCTCTGGTGGTGGCCACACGCTCTCAGGCTCTAAGTGGTAGGACCCTTCTTCCCAGTGTTGCCCCCGCCCTGTCGGGGTTACAATCCAAGCCTGGCCTGCAGAGCCCCTTGGCTGAGGCGTCTCCCTGTGCTGGGCCTGCTGCCCAGGGACTCCCTCGCTCTCCCCAGCTGCTCACCGCACCCAGCTCAGGACTGCTCTAGCTCCATCACTCTGTCTCAGCACTGCTGCTGCTCTGCCTCCAGCTCCCTGGGCTGCTTCTTTGGCCCCTCTGGCTCTGGTTGCTGCAACTCTGCTCCCAGGGCAAGTCTGCTCTCTCTGGGCTGTGCCTCTGGCTTTGGGGCTGCAGCTCTGCTCCCAGGACAGGGTCTGCTCTCTCTGAGCTGCTTTTCTGGTCCCTCTGGATCTGGCACAACTCTGCTCCCCAGCTCAGCTTGAGCCCCTGCTTTCTCCTTAGTTCAGCCCCATTCTGTCTGACCCAGGCAAATCCAGCTCACACGGAGGACGGGACCTTCCTGGCCTCCTGATTTAGCCTACCTGCCCTGTCATTCAGGCTGACCTGGAGCACTGGCCTCTCCCCATTGTTCCTGGGGGCTGTCAGTCTCAGGGTCCTGATTCCTCATCGACCCGCTCCCTTTTTAGTACTGGGAGCTAGCAACTAAAACACCCCCACTGAATGTTAGTAAGGGGACAACAATCCCCTTACACTCAACTAAGTAATTTAGCTGATGGTTTTTCTCCTCTTCTTTTTCCATTTCTGACTGTCCACAAACAGATCGTGGTTTTCTCAAATATATTCATAAACTAGAAATTAACTAAAAATGTTTATAAATTAATTCTTGGTCTTTGTGGCTGCAAAAAATCTGAAATATGAACTCTCTAGATTGGACACAGACACGTGATAGGTTTTGGTTTCCTGGTTGCATGAGTGTAACTCTTAAAATCAGGTGTTTACATCATGCAATTTCATGGGATGATGAATTGAAAACTCGCTTTCCAGGAATATTTTGCAGTTTTTGTTTAGGACTGGCAGTTTCAGCAAACCACCACTTGCTGGGATATTTTCAGAAAGTAAAATGGAAAGTGGAGCAAATTTGTTTAAAAATTCCAACAAATACTTTTCAGTATTTGTCCAGCTGTGGTTCTGTACACAGCTATGCATGCTGAAATGCTAGGTTCACGTCTTCATAGCTTTGCTGGGTCACACATTTCTTGTTTCGGAAATAATTTAGGAAGAGTCCTACAAGTGCAAATGTGAACATGCATTCAGAATTGGGGTTTGCTAAATAGCATTTTGTAGATTTATACTCCAACTGTGATTAAATGTATGTTCAGAGTCCAACAGTTTTCAATGTGCAAATTAAAAAAAAATGCATGATTTATTACATTTAAAAAAACCCTCCATGTTTGTTAGTCAGCTCCTGCAAACACACCAGCTCACTGTATCAAGGGAATTCTCAAGGGTAGTGAAATTGATTCATTACATTTTCCATCTGCCACTTTTCTCCATTTAGATACAGTGATCAGGTCTAAATGTTGTTTCGCTCTCCCTATATGACATGTTATAATCTTGTATTTCATTCGTTCACTTACCTTCTTCAATTACTACTGCTCCTGTATCCTCTATCAATCACTACTGAAGCTTATGTGGTTGAATATACCATGATTGATAAAACTATTCCCTAGTTCAGTTTTGCTCAGTGTACATTCTTGCTGCTTTTTAATTGGCTAACAAAGTCTAAATAATTCCATTTAAATTCGAACAGACCAGTGTACTGAGTAGAATTCTTCTTCCTGAGGAAGTAGATTGACTGAGGGGAAACTTCTCAGGCATCACTGAATTGAAATTTTCCTGGAGGGAAGGGTATCTTCTTCCTTTTGTATTCCAGTTATAAAAGCATTTGGGAAGATATGAATTGTCACATTGGTTCAGACCACTGCTCCATCTAGTTCAGTCTTCTTCCTCTGACAGTGGGCAACTACCAGCTGCTTCAGAAGAATTGTCCTTAGTGGACAATTTGGAAATATCCTGCCCCTAAAGGAAGTTTCTTCCTAACCCCCATCTGTTAGTGGCTTTGTTGTGGCCTGGAGAAATGAGGATTTATATGGCATCTAAAATGTATTTTACTCTATTTATTGTAACAGGATTTTTTCTTAATCAGACTACGTTTTTAGTCTTGATGACCTCTTGTGGCAAGGAGTATCATAGATTTGTTAGGCATTGTGCAAAGAGCATTTCCTTGGATCAGTTTTAAATGTGTTGCTTTTGAATTTAATTGAGTGGCCTTGTGTTTTTCTGTATGGCAGATGCTAAACTGGAGCATCTGATCTACTTCCTCTAACCCATTAATTGATAACTCTAGCCTTGTTTTCATTTCCTCTCTAAACTAAACAGGTCCAATTTTTTCCGTCTCTCCACCTATGAATGTCTTCCCATGCCTTTCCTCATTGTTGTGATCTGACACTAAACCTCCTATTTCTGCTGGAGATTTTTACTAGTTTACTTTTGCCCAGTGCTGCGGATATCAATGATTTTAGCCTCTGGAGTGCCTGAGTACCCCTCAGTGGTGCTGTTAAGCTCACCCATGCTCCAGACACACAGGCCACCTCAGTCCCATCTTAATTGGACAGCTTATTAACGTACAGTGGTCTCTGTCAAAATGTTGAAAACCCAGTTAGCATTGCTGCAGTTTAAGGTTCCCTCAGCTGTATTACTTACCAATGTAGGGTTACCATACGTCTGGGTTTTCTTGAACTTTTTTTCTCTTTTTTTGGTCCTCTGATCTTCGTCCAGGAGGATTTTCGAAATATGAACAAATGTCTGATTTTTTTTTTCCTTGCTCGTTCTTTTTCCAACCTTGATTGTGGTAGAACTGCAATTCCCGGCGTACCCTAGCAGCAGCATGCATGTTCACTGGGTTGCCACGCTTACTTCTGCACTGCTGCTGGTGGCGGCTCTGCCTTCAGAGCTGGGCGGCTGGAGAGCGGTGGCTACTAGCTGGGCACCCAGCGCAGAAGTAAGGGTGACATGGGTATTGACGAGTCACTGAAAATGATCCTGCTTGTACAGTGCAACTTGAGGCACGCATCTTGCAATCAGTCACTGCTGAGAAAGATGGGCTCTCCAGAGAAATATGCATGGGCACAACAGAAAGAAGCACAGTAAGATAGAACTGACTGCAAGTAAAAAGGTACATTTATGTTTCATTTACATTTTTTTTGAGGCCATTACCCTTGTTGTTTATAAATATTCAAAGTAGAAACTGTACTCCCTCCTCCTCAAGCTCTCCCTCCCCCCCAGCAGTGTTCTCTGTTAGGGAACTTGAAATATGGTAACTACTCTAGGAAGCTTCTATGTATATTGTAATCCCTTTTGGCCTGAGCAGTTAGCCAAGATTTATGTTCTTGAGGGTTGTTTCCATTAGGGGGACAATAGAGGATGGAGCTGTTTTTTATTTTTGTTTTTTTTCATATAATCCTGTTTTATTTACAAAGAGTGTACAAGGTCCTGTGTCCCTGAATACAGTAGGACTCAAACAGGAGGCAATTCCTTTGCTCACGATTCCAATCCTCATTCCATCCAGAACTCTGCCCGAAAAGCTTCCCTTCTTTTCTTTCTTGCTGAACCATATTTTCAGTGTTTCTCTTAGTGTCTACTTGGCTTTTCACGGCTTCTCTCTGGTTGCATTTGGATGCTTCTGCTTGTAGACACGCACAGCTCCACCCACCAATATGGTGCAAAACCCTTCCCCCACATAGCTCAGCTCCTGACCGACCTTGCATGCTGTCTCTCTGTTTTGGGTAGTGACTCCTGTTGTTTCAAACATCTTACTGCAAAAAGGAGTTGAACTGCTTCTTACCAGGGCTGTCAATTAATTGGAGTTAACTTTTTAAATCAGTTAATTTTTTGAGTTAATTGCGATTAATTGCACTGTTAATAGAACATTAATTGAAAGTTAAATATTTTTGGATGTTCTATATTTTCAGATATATTGATTTCTATTACAACACAGAATACAAACTGTATAGTGCTCACTCTATATTATCTTATTACAAATATTTGCACTGTAAAAATGATGAACAAAAGTATTTTTCAATTCACCTCATACAAGTACTGTAGTGCAATCTCTATCATGAAAGTGTAACTTACAAAGTTACAAACAGTGCCATGCGAACACCTGTTCTCCCTTTCAGGTGACATTATAAACAAGAAGTGGGCGCAGTTATCTCCTGCAAATGTAGCCAAACTTGTTTTGTCTGAGCGATCGGCTGAAGTAGGACTGAGTGGACTTGTAGGCTCTAAAGTTTTACTTTGTTTTTATTTTTGAATGCAGTTATTTTTTTTGCACATAATTCGACATTTGTAAGTTCAACTTTCATGATAGACATTGTACTACAGGACTTGTATTAGGTGAATTGAAATATACTATCTCTGTTTTTTACAGTGCGAATACTTGTATTCAAAATAAATATAAAGTGAGCACTGTACGCTTTGTATTCTGTAGTGTAATAGAAATCAATATATTTGAAAATGTAGAAAACATCCAAAAATTTAAATAAACTCTATTCTATTATTGTTTAACAGTGCGATTAATCATGATTAATTTTTTTGTTTGACAGCCCTACTTCTTACCTTTATCCTGAATGAAGGATAGATGTGTCACACCCACGAACTTCAAAGGAGTTGCACTCGACCTGCATCAGCACAATATAATGACTCTTACATAGAAAGGGTTACGGAAGTAGTACAGTATTTCTCACTTATGCACCAAGAAATGCACATCCTTACCTTAGCCAGTAGTTCTGGACAGAAAACTTAACTGAATGCATTTTCAGGGCTAGATTCTGCTACCCTTACTCATAATTGGTAACAACTGCTTCTCAAGTTGTCCCATTGTTTTTAATGCTATCTATCGGTGGTACATGTATGGCCCCAGTTATAGCAGTATCACAAAAGATCTGTGAGGTAGGGAAGTATTTTATCCCTGTTTTACAAATGGGAAACTTAGACGCTTGTCCCAGGTCACACACAGTCTCTGGCTGAGCAGGAAATTGAACCCAGTCTCCCAAGTCATAGGCTACTGCCCTAAGCTTCCTCTGTGGGTTTAATAGGCTATGCTAGTAATTGGGCTTACTGTATTCTTATGCAACTCTGAATTCCCTGACAACTATAGCTTTGTTCTCTATACTTTATGTTTTTGTGACATAATTTTAACCCTTTTGCCTATATATGAGAATTATTTCATTTTCTATTCTGATCAACTTTAAAAACTTCCAAATCTGGCACCCCCTTGTCACTGCATTACAAAGGGGGCGGTGATGCCCCTTTTTATTCAAATACCCTGAAGACTGAATAGATTTTCCTTTGGGAGATTCCTGGTTACCTCTCTCTCTCTCCACCATGAAGGTCTCTGTATTTCCAGCAAATTCTATTGCCTCCTCTATTATCTGTTTGTTCTTTTCTCTCCTTCCTTGTTTGTTTGAATTTAGTACTAGATTTTGTACATGCCTGCACATGCCAAATTCAACTTCATGCTGACCCATGGAAGACCCTAAGGGTCAATGTCAATGGTGTGGAAATTCAATATGTATTTTGCTGAATCAGGATTGGAATCTCTCTGTTTTGCTTTGCTCACACTATTTCCTGGGTACGCCTTCATGCCCACGGCCCTTGAATGGGTACATCACAGGTTATAGCGACTCAATGCTGCCTGTGGAAGCTCATGCCCTTGCTTTGTTTTTTTTTTTTTATGGCTGTTCTCCCTGGTACTATCACAAAGTAATACAAAAGTGTTCTCACTTTTTTTTCCACCAGGAAACATAATTCTAACCACTTTACAGTCTCGGGCTCTCGAAGATCATTTCCTGATCTAATCTTTTTGGTTTTTAAAGTCAGGCTTGACAAAGCCCTGGCTGGGATGATTTAGTTGGGGATTGGCCCTGCTTTGAGCAAGGGGTTGCACTAGATGACCTCCTGGGGTCCCTTCCAACCCTGATATTCTAATTCCCTCAGGGTCCATAACATCATCTAAGAATCAGCCCGGTTATCTTCACTGGCCGTAGCATCTCTCAGCCCAAAACATTTGTATGATTTCTCTTCATACACTCAATCCTATTCCACCTAGACTGCCCCTCTCTCAGGGCGCTTGTGTATGCTCTGTGTTCTGGTATTTTCTATCCTTTGTTGTCTTTGTTTACTCATAGTCCTATTGTTGTAATAATAATAATCCTCCTCCTCTCTGTTTCCAGGAGATGCATTATCTTATGATATAGATAGACGGCTTCCCACTGAGCTCTCTCCTTCCCTCATCACTAATCTGAAAGCCTTGCCAAATAATTTTCCATATTAGCAGCTGACAGATAGGCTTCCCTATTTCTGAGATGCAGCCTGCTGTGATTTTCCTGCTACCCCAAGCTGCATGAGAACAATCTAGAGCACATGATTGCTCATACCTGTTCTTTCCCTTTTTGATTCATAGAGAATTTTCTTTCTCAGAATGTCTCACTCCCAAAGAGGCCAATGATTGGACTATAACTCAAAAGGCATTTTACTGCTATTTAAATTCAGTTTAATATGAGTATTGTGTTGCCATTTGCCTGAAATAGCTGAAACTGCTATGGCACTTTTAGCAATTGTCTTATATGGCCTCCAACACTCTACCATTAATGAATTTATCCTCATATCATCCCTGTGAAGTAGGGGAATATTCTTATTTCCTGTTACGGACATGTCGGGAACATGACACAGAAAGATTAAGGCTGAGTTTTTTCAAAGGTGCTGGGTGCCCCAATGCCCTTGAATTTCAGTAGGAGGTTAGCACCCAAGTTCCAGAGGTACCTTTGAAAATGCCAACCCTCATAACTTGCTCAAAATCACAGAGGTGGAAAATAATACCCGATCTCCTGATTCCCAGTCCAATGCCTTAACCACAAGTCCATCAGTCTAATTTCTCTGTCCTGCCATAAACGAGCACAGTGTACCTTGTACTTGTGCACTCTTTTAACTAGACTCGGTTACAGTTTTATTTCTGCACATGGTGGTCAAACTACCCCTACTCTTTATATCAGAATAGATACTAGCACTAGGAGCTTTAAAATTTGGGCTTCATCCAATAGAGGTATAGGGAGGTGCAGATGGAGAGGCAGCTGCTCCACTCTCCACACTGTAAGGCTGGATGTGGAGCTATGTGCCACTGGCATGCTGTACTCCTGCTCTTCGAAGGAGCACCATATTTTTTGAATGCATGGCTTGGATGAGTGCAAGCTACACTTGATCTGCCCTTCCAGCACCCTCTCATTTGAGTCCTGAGTCCCTTGGGCAAGGGAGTGCAGAGAGAGGTGTCCGCTTACGTGTTGATCCGTGGGGCTCAGTCCTCCATGCTCAGTAGTTGCTGACTAAGCACTGGCTGAGCATGAGTGGTGGGGCGAGAGCTGACTCCTCGACCCCCAGAGCTCTGGTTGGCTGGAAGCCTGGGAAGAAATCCCACCCCTGACTTCCTTGCCTCCCCTTGGAAGGGGGGGATGCCACTCCAAAGAGGGAGCTCAAGCCAGCCTGGGGAGAGGGGATTTGTTCAGGCTACCTGGTTGCCTCTGGCCCAGTTGGGTGGGAGAAGAGCACATACTGATGGAAGGAGCAGGCCCAAATGCAGCCTGGACTGAGAGATCGGCCCAGAAAGCAGGCCAGGCACACTTCTGCAAGAGTGGTCCAGACCCTGCAGAGGAAGCCCTGACCAGCATGATGTCCACAGGGACAGACACCTGGAGATGCAGTAGAGACCAGAACTTACCACTCCTGAGCATATGTGGCCACTGCAAGGTGCACTAGGTGCCCCGTCTGGAGACTCAGAGGCTGGGCCATTTGGACAGTTTGTTGGTTACGTTTAAGTGTGGGGGGCTCAGTGTGTTGTTGCTGGGGCTGTATTTGGGGCTCCCCTAGTGGTCCCTTGCTGATCCCTTTTGCTGATTGTGGCTGGGTCCCAGCCTACTAGGAAAGGATATAAAATCATTGGCTTTCTATCCAAGCACAGCAGTTATTCCTGGGTAAATTCCTGCCTCTTTGAGGGTTGTAGGAGAGAATCCAGGGGACTGGGCTTACTGGGAGGCAAGTGGGGTTCTCTACCCTGACTCCCTGAGGCATGTGGGTTGGAATTTGGGGACAGTAAATGAATCAGGGTGCTCCCGCCTCCAGGCATGGTCCTACCCTTCCTCCTCATGGCTCTGCAAGTGGAAAATGGTGATGGAGGAGGGTTAGTGGTTCTTCACTAGGCCAGCTAAGCTGCCAGCACAGGTGGAGGATGGCTCCGGGACCGAGTGGGAGGGATGCACTCGATAGCAGTCATCACCACTGCACCAAAAAAATACTTTTAACAGCTGCCGCCAAATGTGGAATGTGCCCACGGCCTTGGTGTGCCATCAGAGCTTGCTAGAAGTGTATCCTCCCTGCCACGGTTGGGTATGTTGGGGGAAGGAAGCGGTTCCTTAACTCTCTTCGTCTCTCCACCCCCTCAGTGCAGCACTTAGCCCTGTCCAAGTGGGAAGAGGAGTTTGGCCACCTGACAGGCAGTCCCCAGGCTTCTTTAAAAGTTTGCATGATCTCCAGCCAGCTGTTAGGTGTTTTATACTCATCTTCCTATGTGTCATTAGTATCATTCAAATCACAACAGTGGCCAGTAATCTGAGCAGAGACTTTTTTTTTTTGTCCGATTAAGTGAGCTGTAGCTCACGAAAGCTTATGCTCAAATAAATTTGTTAGTCTCTAAGGTGCCACAAGTACTCCTTCTTTTTGCAAATATATACTAACATGGCTGCTACTCTGAAACCTGAGCAGAGATTGTGGCCCCATTGTGCTAGGTGCCGTAATAATAAGAGGCAGCTGATATCCCAACGAGCTTGCAATTTAAATAGAGAAGACAGAGAAAGGGAGGGAACTGAAGGGCTAAGTAATGCACAAGGTCACACAGGAAGTTTGTGGCAGAACAGGGAATTATCAATGAAGTCCCACACCAGCACCTTAACCACAAAGCTGTCCTTCCTCTTGATTACTGGTGCATTAAGAGAAAGATTAATGAAATGACGTTATCCATAGTGCCAACTGCTGCACCTGACAATGGCATAAATTATATATTTAGCAGCAAGAGGCTTAAGTGCAATAGCATGGTGAGAATGTGGGGAACATGGAACAGCCTTAATGCAGGTCCCTTGGGAAAAGGTCCCAGTCCTATTAGGCAAATCAATGTGTCCATGGGAGCGACAGGAACTTATCACCCTATAGGATCAAGCCTTGAAGGAGAAATGATAATGTAACAACTGCATCCATCTGAGAAAAGAAACACCTGATTACAAGGTTTCCAAGCATTTGCAATAGTTAACCTCATTGGAGGGAATCAAATGATTTTTCTAGTCCGTGGCAGGAATAATTTCCCTATTTTTATTATCCCTGTGAGGCAGACAGTCCATTAAAGAGCCAAGGAAAATTGTCTGTAATTGAAAAAGCAGGAGTAAATCCTGATTGGTCTTATGTATTAGACCCAGAGGTCCTGTTCTAGTCTATGGGCTAAAATCTTAGCTAAGTTTGGAGTTTAGAAGCACAGTGGGGCTGTAGGATGCTCAATAAAGTGAATCTTTGTTAGGTTGACAAGAAAAAAATGGAAAGATGGTTTCTTTAGAGTATGGGGGTGAATTAAATGCTGATGTGCCTCATGCCATGTAGCACAAGCCAATGGTTTGAGTAGAAAACTGGCGTTGAATATTAATAGGTAGGTCACCAGACCCAGTACTTTGTCTGTATTTGGGGAAGTCTCTGGGATCTCTTCTGTAAATGACAGGGATTCAAACAAACACCCCGATCCTTCAGTGGGCTCCACATAGGTGGATGCCTGTGCCACATGGAGTCCCATTGAGTTCAGTGAGGACTGGGGCCATAGCTGCTTGCTCAGAAGTAGTGATCTATGATCCATGATGCACCTTATCCCTAAAAGGTCATTTTTAAGCATAGGGGTATTTTTTGTTTGGTTTCTTTTGCTTAAATTATATTCGGTATTACTGGGAGATGTTTGTGGTGCTGTATTAAGGTGGTTTTAAAAAAATATTTTGGTCACAATTTATATAATACTTGGGCAATCGGGAATTAATGGCGCCTGCATCCTAAGGTGAACATATTTTCAGAATCAACAACTGGGACATTCTTGGAGCAATGAAATCCTCAGATGCTCTACAGCCTGGTTTGGGCAATCTCTAGCTGGAGCAGAGCGGATAAAAGAGAGGCTGAGCCCTGTCACTTCCCCCCCCCCCCCACTCCTCCCAAGATCCCTCAGAAAAAGGAGGGCTAGAAGGACCACCCACCCCCCTTGCTCTCCAGTCCCCATCCCACCCGAGGGGTTAAAGCAGAGTAGTTTACCCTGACGAGCCTGGACCATCAATTGACTGGATTTCTATTGCGAGGCTGTTGCCTGATGCTTTGGCCTTAAACAATGGTACGTGAACCATATTTGCTATGTGGGGAGTGAAACAGAGGTGTGCAAATCATCTTGTACCAGCAAGGCAGCTTGTCTCAAGCAAAACTCTTGTCATTGCAAACAACCCAACACTTTGACTGGTGATATGAAAATCCCAGACATTCCAGGCCTCCCAAAGGAAGTTCTTGGGAGACTGAGGCATTTCTCGAAAACTGAGACCTATGGTTTCTTTAGCCATAGACGTACAGCTACAGATATGAACTTGACCAGTAAGCCCAAAGCACCTTGTTAATGGGTTTATGGGCTAAACCCCTGAAAAATGACATCTCCTAAGATGCACAGCTCAGAGAGAGCCAGGGCAAAGGTGACTTTGTGCAGCCCAGACTCTGGACCATTGTGGAGGCTGAAAAAGAGTCTGGTTTAAGTTAGAATGGCCCCAGGGGCTGCAATAACTTATGGCTTTTTTCCTGGGCTGCCTACGACTTGCTCTGCAGCCCAGAAAATCTGTAGTGCTGATTAATACAATGAATATGCCCCTAGCCCTGTACCCAGCATGGTCCCTATGCCAGTATTTTCCCAGAACAGCATGTAGCAGCTGGAGTAGGGCCAGAATGCAGTCCAGGGAATATTGGCAGACCCATAACTAAACTGTATGTCTATTGGATGCCCTTTGTCTATAATATCCTTCAAACATTTCACAAATCTCTTTAGTGTTGGGATATTTTTACATAACTTCTGACAATGCATCACAGCCGTTTCTGGTGCTAATTCTGAAACCAGTTTAATGAGACACAATGTTTGCATAGCAATATTAAGGATGACAATCAAATTGATAAATGCCATAAAATCAAGATATGGCTTTGCCCTTAATTTGACCCACTATGCCTTGAGGTTGAGAGACCCGAGTTAAATTTGAAACATCTAACCATTTGGAAACTCTCTTTCAAAAGCATTGCGCCCCGGGTTGAGCTAAAGACAGTTTTAGCCTGATCTTTGAATTCCTGTGCATTAAGGGTGTAAGACAGCGGTTCTCAAACTTTTGTATTGGTGACCCCTTTCACACAGCAAATCTGAGTGTGACCCCACCTGATAAATTAAAAACACTTTTTTATATTTAACACTATTATAAATGCTGGAGTCAAAGTGGAGTTTGGGGGTGGAGGCTGACAACTCACAACCTCCCATGTAATAACCTTGCGACCCCCTGAGGGGTCACAACCCCCAGTTTGAGAACCGCTGGTGTAAGACCTTAAATGTTGTTTAAATATAGCTTGTCACATGCCCACCTCCTTTCCTAAAAAATAAAAAATGAATGGCATGAGTACATGAGATTTGATGTGCTAGATTGTAACAGGTGCTTCAGAGCTGTTGTGGTCTGTCATGTAAATTCAATAAAGACAAGTGCAAAGTACTTCACTTAGAAAGGAAAAAATCAAATGCACATCTACCAAATGGGAAATAACTGGTTAGGCCGTAGTACTGCTGAAAAAGATGTGGGAGTTGTAGTGCATCACAAACTGAATATAAGTAATCAATGTGATGCAGATGCGAAAAGGGCTAATATCATTCTGGGGTGTATGAACAGGAATATCATATGTAAGACGCGGGTGGTAATTGTCCAGCTGTACTCGGCAATGATAAGGCCTCAGCTGGAGTACTACATCCAATTCTGGGCACTGCACTTTAGGAAAGGAAGAAATTGGAGAGTGTCCAGAGGAGAGCAACAAAAATAATAAACAGGTTTCAGAGTAGCAGCCATGTTGGTCTGTATTTGCAAAAAGAAAAGGAGTACTTGTGGCACCTTAAAGACTAACAAATTTATTAGAGCATAAGCTTTCGTGAGCTACAGCTCACGAAATGAATGCATCCGATGAAGTGAGCTGTAGCTCACGAAAGCTTATGCTCTAATAAAAATAATAAAAGATTTAGAAAACCTGACCTATGATGAAAGGATAAAACAACCAGGCATGTTTAGTCTGGAGAGAAAAATACTGGGGGGACCTGATAAGTCTTCAATTATATTAAGGGCTGTTAGCAAGAGGATGGCAATCAGTTGTTCTTCATGCCAACTGAAGGGAGGACAAGAAGTAATGAGCTTAATCTGCAGCAAGGGAGATTTAGGTGAGATGTTAGAAAAAACTTTCTAACTATAAGGGTAGTTAAACTCTGCAATAGGTTTCCAAGGGAGGTTATGGAATCCCCATGATGGACAAACACCTGTAAGGGATGATCCAGGTTTACTTGGTCATGTCTCACAGCTGGGGACTGGACTAGATGACTCTCAAGGTCACTGCTGACCTTTCAAAGTCACTGCTGACCCTACATTTCTATGATGCTATGAGTCTGAGTCCATGTACCTAAGTGGCTTGAAGCATTACCATCTCAAGCTCTGATCTCACGAGATCTCGTCAGCAATGTAGGTTGGGCTAGGTCACTGTTTAAATGAACAGACCTCTCGGGCGATCCCAGGAAGTGGTACTGATGATTCACTTGCTGCTACATTCTCCTCTGAATCAGAATAGAACCATGCCACAGCACGGTGGTACACGGCACTGTGCTGCAAAGGGCATCATCCTGCAATTGGAGACATTATACTGACTACTTGTGGGGAGTCAAGATTTTGGATTAGAGGGATAGATAGAAATTAGTCAGGTAGTGATCTCTAAAGTAATGGCCCACTCGCCTCTATTAACCATGCCATAGACTCCTGTAAATCAGGGGCTAACGTGAGGGAAATGCAACCATGTGACCTTATTTTATGTATTCCTTAGTCCTCACTTCCCCCTTGCCTTTGATCATCTTCTCCATTAGTTCATCCCTCTCATTTCTACAATGACTCCTGCATGAGAGGGATCAGGTCTGCCTTTCTGGCCTTTGAAAATGATTTTAAAACCTAAACAATGAGGTCATCAGGTCTTTGGCTATAGTAGGACTAGCAGATTTTACTGCATAAAGATCAATGTGTTACATATTAAGATTCTCCCCAGATATTGGCTTTGACTGTGGGAGAAGTTGTCCAAGAGGAAGATGAGTGACCTGCTACTGCCAGCTCTAGAGGACCTCTGTTAGCTTAAGCGCTAGAGGCCTGTTTCTCTGAAGCAGTCCAGTCTCAGCTCCCTATGGCTGGGTACTCAATGTACCTAGCTATATATGCAACACAAGGATTTTTTTACAATACATTGGGTTCAGTGGGAATTAAATGTATCCAGGCTGAAAACTGGAGAATTTAGCACTTGATATTTATGTGCCTGTTACACTGAGACTGAGTTTAATGTACAATTAGAATGTATCAATAACAATACTTAATGTGATGGCATGGTCTAGAAAAGTGGTCCCCAAACTTTTTCCCTCATGCTCCCCCTTACTGCTGTCCACTTTCCACCATAGGGTGACCAGGTGTCCAGTTTTCCAGTCCAGAACACCCGGTTGAAAAGGGACACTGGCGGCTCCGGTCAGCACTGCCAACCGAGCCGTTAAAAGTCTGGTCTGCGGTGCTAAGGCAGGCTAGTCCCTACCTGTCCTGACTGGCACCGTGCTGCACCATGGAAACAGCCAGCTGATCCGGGTCCTAGGCAGGGGGGCTGTGGGGCTCCACATGATGCCCCCACCCTGAACACCAGCTCCGCACTCCCATTGGCCAGCTCCTGACCAATGGGAGCGGGGGGGGGGGGGCGGTGCCTGCAGGCAAGAGCAGTGTGCAGAGCCACCTGCTGCGCCTCTGCCTAGGACCCAGACCAGCTGGCTGCTTCCGGGGTGCAGTGCGGTGCCAGCCAGGATAGGTAGGGATTAGCCTGCCTTAGTGCCGCAGCACCATCAACCCGGGAGCTGCCTGAGGTAAGCCCCAACCTCAACCCTGAGCCCCAACTCCCTGTCCCAACCCTGAGCCCCCCCAAACCCAGACATCCCAAACCCCTCATCCCCAGCCACACCCCAGAGCTCTCACCCCCTCCTGCATTCCAACACCCTGCCTCACCCGCAGCTCCCTCCTACACTCCAAATCCCTCTGGCCCCAGTCCCCAGCCTGGAGCCCCCTCCTGCACTCCAAATTCCTTATCCCCAGCCCCACCCCAGAGCCTGCATTCCCAGCCGAAGCCCTCACCCTCTCCTGCACCCCAACTCCCTGCCCCAGCCCAGGGAAAGTGAGTGAGGGTGGGGGAGAGTGAGCCACCGAGGAACGGGGAATGTAGTGAGTGAGGGTGGAGCCTCGGGGAAGGGGCAGGGCTAGGGTGTTTGGTTTTGTGCGACTAGAAAGTTGGCAACCCTATCCGCCACCCTGGAAGCCATAGCTGAGGACTTGATTGGAACCAGGTGCCATAGCTGGGATTAGGGCTATTGTTGGGGCCGGGGCGGGTCTGGGGCCGGAGCAGAGCTGAACAGAGCAGGGCTGGGTGGCATTCCCTCCCCATCCACTATGTGGCCTGGCCCAGGCTCCCACCATGGCCTTCCAAATGTTCCTCTGTGCCCTCCTAGGAAGGCGCACCCCACAGTTTGGGGACCTCTGGTTTAGAAGATTAAATAGCAGTCTGGGAGCTGGGTACACCTAAAGTCTAATCCCAGTGCTGACAGTGACATGTATGGTGGGTTTCCATGTCTCAGTTTTCCCATCAGTGAAATGGGGACGATAATACTTATTAGGGGATGTTTTGAGGATTGATTAATATATGGACTGTGCTTTGAAAAGGCCAAACACTGTGTAAATACTAGGTCTGCTTATTGCCAGTGTTATTCATCTCTGGGATGCTAGATTGATTAACCCTTGCCATGTCTCTGCAAGGGAAATGGGGAAGTACTATCCTTCATTTTACTGCTGGGGAAACTGAGGCAAGGAAGGTAAATGACTTGGCTAAGGGGAAATCAGTATCCAAGCTGGGATTAGAATTCAAGAATTCATGGCTTCCATGCCTTATGCTGAGAGCAGACCCCCTTTACATTTAAAGATGCTCCTACCACATGTACATCATGTAGGGCCACCTTTAATACAGCGTTTGTTTAAGAACTGTCTAGTGTATCTCCCTAGGAACATAGCCCCATGTCGCTGCTGGCTTCTAACCTCGTCTCTCCAAGGTCCCATTATCATACACTATCTTCACTTGCTTTTTTGTGTGATGCACAGACCGGGGGGCTTGGGCATGGTGACAGGGAATCCAGTCTCTGCTCATTTGTGCTCTGTCCTGTACCCAGGCTTGGAAAGCGGCAAACATTTTGGTGGTTTATTTACTCTGTCGTTAACTTGCGTCTCTGGACTATTTGGTCAAATCTCAGTTCACAGCCCATTTAAAAAAAATGGAGAGACTGAGCTGCATTTCTGGAGCTGGCTTCTGCCCTGAGCTGCAGCTATGCCCTCTCTGGCCTTGCACAAATGTGACCGGGAGCAGGACTCCTGCAGATGGACTGGTGTAAATGAGGGGGGACTTGGCTCACCATCCATCTGAAGAAAACAGTGGATTTCTTAATGTTCTCCAGAAATTTCTGGAACATTAATAGTCACGGGGAGTAAATACATAGGAAGCTGAGCCCCACCCCACCCCACCCAATTTGTTTTTGTTGCCGTGCTGTCAGGTTCAGTTAACCATTTCGATAGCTTAACAGGGCTCAGCCTCCAAGCGAACGCTTTTGATCTGATAGGCAACTGCATCCCTTTTTCAAAGGAGCCTGCTCCCTAGGACAACCACATCACAGTGCTGATTTGCTGCAGTGAAGACCGCAGCGCGTACAATATGCCCTCCCCCCTCTCCCTGTTCTGCTTACAGCATCAGTCTGTAGCCAGTGCAAGGAAGCAGCCGTGATACCCACTAACCTATTCATGCTTTGGAATGCCTCAGTGAGAACCCAGGAAAGGAGCCACAATTCCTAACTCTTCAAGATGCAAGCCAGTGCCGATTCTACCAAGATGGACTGTCTGTGGAGCAACTGGAAATGTCAGGGTATTATATCTATTCTAGTGTTGCATGCCTAGAAAGACTGCATGGGAGAGAAGGCAAAGGCAACATCCATCCATTTTGCATTGTTCACCTGTGGGCCTTTGCATGCTTTTTATTTCCCCAGAAGATTTTCTTTGAAGTAATTTTAAAAAACAACTCTAATTATATGCTTTGAGTTTCTTTTATTTCTCCAGTCCCCAGCTTTTGCATCTTAAACATATAATGCAGGACGTTTTCCTCTCACGCTGCAGCTCCTATCAATGCCACCCTTCCCTGATTATGTAGCTTCTTTCCTCGTCCTTGAGGATCATTGTCCGTCTGTGCCCAGCATGATTTCATATGCTGTGGGCTTTTAGAAGAGGGCAGTAATTGTGAATTTGTGTCTGTTTAGGCTCCTGAGGTTTACAGACAGTCCTGTTTTGGAGCTTCAGTGCATCCTTTTGGATGGGACACACCCATTTTGAGATCTGTGTCCACTGTCAACACAAAGAAAATGTAGCCCCAGCAATAACTGTAATAATAATACTGTGGCATTGCCACACATTTGTCAGTTTGCTGTATGGTAGCCTTTAAAATTATTCCATGATTATTTTTTCTAGCACACCCCTAAACCAACTGCTGTAAAATATTGCGCTGTTTTGATCATCTGTTGTGTAACTGACAAGAACAATAGAGGCTACGTTCTGTTATAACAAATTTATTTTTGAGACGGTCCATGTTAGCATTGGGTGTGGCTGGCTACCTTCCAGCTCGCCTGACAGCTTTTCAGCCATTTTTATTCAGCTTCACACTTAATAGCGAGCATCTATCCTTTGTTTTGTTAAGACTGTCTATGTGACACTGCTTGGGGAGCAGATTACAGAAAAATAGATGGAAAGATGGATCCAGTCTTGTCATCTTATGTATGTGTGTGGCAGGCTTTGTTTTATTAATTCTATAATAATCTTTATGACAGCAAGGTACATTTTTTTCTTACTTTGAACATATTGTATATATTATTAATCATCTCTGGTGGATCCCTAAGAGTGAATTACACTGTAGCAGCATCTGCTTAAAGGGCCCGTGCTTCTTTTCAGATGTAATTTCTCCTCCTCAAAAGAATATAAACCCTGGTAATTGTAATGTGATCTGGAAAGCCTTCTGAATGTGTTTGGGGAGCAGGGAGGTTAATTGGATCCATCCAATTGCTGTTTCTGATATATTTTAAACCTTGGTTCTGCACATAATCTTCACTACATTCTGAGGGATTTATCCTAAAGTCAGGCAGCTACAAAGTAAACAGATGCACCTGCTAATATAAGCCCCTGGCAGATCACAGCTTCCATTGTGTTAATAAAGAACTATCTTCACCACCAAGGTTTATTTATAGTGCCACAAGTACTCCTTTTCTTTTTAACATGAATTCTGTATACTAAATTCCATGAGTTACTTTAAAACAAGGCTAGATATTAAAATGCTGCCTATTCTTGTGGAAAAGAGAAAATTGCTGAGTCAAGTTGTCAAACTCATCTTGACTTAAAGCCAGATTGGATTTTTTTTGTCTATCTTTACCAAAAACAACAAAAATATATACATAAATTACAAAATAGAGGGGCACAGGGTATGCTATCTTTGCTTAACAAATAATTAATAGTATTATTGTGCCATCTGTCTTTTTGCAGTCTCCCCTTTGAAATCAATAGGCAGTTTGGCTTTAAAATTGAATGACACAATGTGACCCATGTTGGTGAGAAAGAAGCTAGTTGGAATAAATGATTACTATCCTTTACTTATCTTTTCCTTTCCCTTGATGTAACTTTTTATGCATGGGGAATAGGGGGTGGGGACTTTTGTGATGAAAGGAGGGAAGATACTAAAATAACAATAGGATATTGCCTGTGTCTGTAACATTCTACTGATCAAACCCAAATTCACATGACTGCAGAACTGTAACCCCCTCAAAAATAGACACAAGAAGAACAAACATTGGTGGGGGGTTATATGGTCAACAGTAGACTTTTGACACCCCCCAACACACACACCTCACCGCCAAATATCTATTTTCTGGAAAAATGAAGTTGTTCAAATTTTCCATCTTCATTAATTAGTGCTTCATGTCAGGTAACTTTTTTCCTTTCATAGGGCTGTCTATGTACATAACTGACAAAGATAAAAGCCATTGCAAATAATACAATGAATTTTGATTGACGTTATGGAAAATTTGAGTGGTGGTTAGCACAACTTTTAATTTACTAGAAAGCCAGGTGTGCAATTAACTAAAATTAAGGACTAGGCAATGTAATATATCCATACTATTTTGGGGTAGGGTAGTGAAAAGCTAGGTGGTGGTTATTCTGAAGAGCAGCAGATAAAATAGTTATTGCTTTGGTTTTGCTCATCTTAACATGCTTTTTGTAAAAATTTTTTGTGGTAATGAAAATACATTCAATGTTGGTATGTAATATGCAAATATATTGCAGTGTATTTTTATCCCTCTATACTGGAAGTATGACATGATTGTATCAATCACAGATGATGATACAATCCTAAGGGAGAAAAAGTCATTCTACCCTGCTAGACATATGTCCCATTTAAAATATTATCATTTGAGAGTAAGGTGAATTACAGCAGACAGTTGTTTTGTTTGCATCTTTCACAGTTAGAAGGTGATGTGTCTGAAGTAGACTGGGGTTGAGCTATCCAATATGTATGATGGTGCAGAGGTACATATACCACTGTGTATGCCAGCCACTGCGGGCCTCCAGACACTAACAGTCAGAAGAGCTGACTGCAGAAGGTAGTACTTCAGCAATGATGTCACGATGCCAGGCAGTCACGTTGTGCAGTGCTCTGAAGTCATTCCAGACGTATGATTGTTGGAAGCTGTGTTTCTGAGAGTGGCTTAAAAACATAAGATGGCAGCATCTACCGCTTCAGATGTATGGGCTGCTAGACCAGGCATCCTGACCTTCTATGAAGATGTGTCATGATGCTCTAGTACAGTGGTGCTCAACCTCTCCAGACTACTGTACCCCTTTCAGGAGTCTGATTTGTCTTGTGTACCCCCAAGTTTCACCTCACTTAAAAACTACTTACTTACAAAATCAGACATACAAATCCAAAAATGTCACAGCACACTTATTATGGAAAAATTGCTTACTTTCTCATTTTTACCATGTAATTATAAAATAAATCAATTGGAATACAAATATTGTACTTACTTTTCATTGTAGAGTATATAGACCTTATAAACAAGGCATTGTCTGTATGAAATTTTAGTTTGTCCTGATTTTGCTAGTGCTTTTTATGTAGCCTGTTGTAAAACTACGCAAATATCTAGATGAGTCGATGTGCCCCCTGAAAGACCTCTGCATATCCCCAGAGGTACACATATTTCTGGTTGAGAGCCACTGCTCTAGGATACCCTTTAATCAATACTTATGGTATGTACCAGTTATATTAGAAAAGACCTCCAAATGCCTTGCATTGCACAGCTAGTTATTTGCAATAACTAGCCAGGCAGTCACCTCTGCTTTCATTTCCCCTTCCACAATCCACTTCTTAGATATCCATGAGTGACAAGTTTCTGTCTGCTTGTCTGTTGACCTACAAGTCTCAATTAAAAAAACAAATGTGAAAGATTGCAAGTAAAGAACCTGTGGAGTCTTTATAGAAATGCCACTAAATACTAACTGTAGCATTCATCTCTGTAGCACCTGAATGCCAAGAGTGAATAAGGACTGCAGGTGTCTTTGTTCCAATGAAGCTAAGTAAGATGGACTTCAATGTTATGAACAGGGCTTGTACTGGCGCCTGTTTTCTGAGTATTATCTTACTTTTTCAATTAAAGAAGGAGCTGGCTTTAAAATGGTTCTGAAAAGCTAGACCAAGCATTTCTCCATGGCTATGTTCTCTGTTTTCAGTACTGATAGCAATGTTCGATGGTAATAATATTCAAGTGTGCATTTAAAGTGTAATCTTGTTAGCAGCATTGAAACCATTCTAATTAGCCACCTTGTCATAAAATAGTAATTTCGGCCTATTGTTACTGCCGATGCTTTCCACATTTTCAGAGGTGGATTGTTTCAACAGCCGTTATAGATTAGATCCTCATCTGGTGCAACCTGGTGTGGCTCCAAATGAGCTAGGCTAGTTTACACCAGCTAAGGATCTGTCCCTAAGGATCCATTGTATATCTTGTACTGAATCTTGATAGATACAGATACTTGGAGCCAGGTTGTCAGCTGATGTGTATTGACTTAGATGCCAAGAGTTCTATGGAGCTACAATGACTCTGACCCACTAAGAATCTAGCCCCTTTTTCTCTTTCAGAGGGTTTCCTGTAAAGACTGAACAAATGTGGTCAAGTTGTAGTTTAAGGGAAGAACAGTCTTCCAATTTCAGGTGTTCATGTTTGTTTGTTTTTTTGCAGAGATTATAAGGCTAAATTTACCAAAATCAGTATTAAGTCCCTAACCTGGGCTGATGTCTTTTAAAGGTTAGCACAAAATAAAGTTTATGAAGTTTTGAGTAGATTGAAATAAACAAACCCTATTACTCCATTAACACGCAAACAGATTAAGGGCCAAACTTTCAACCCTGCCTGTAACATTTCACCTGCAATTTGGGTGACTAGATGCAGTGACTTGATTTGTGTGCATAAATGTTGTTATATGAGCAAACTTTGTGAAGGTATTATTTTAGGGTCCCATTTGAAAATTATACCCAGGTTCACTACAGACTTCTATTGGGAGCAGATGCAAATTCAGAAAAAGGGTTTTAGCTATTTGATAATCCAGGTCTTATTAAAAATATGGCTACTGTACCTATTGGGTTCTGGGATGTGAGCGGGCAGAAGCCCGCAATATGGCCACTGTAGTGGGGTGGTTACCCCGCTCCAGCCCTGAAGGGCTTAAAACAGCCCTGGGAAAAGATGGGCTTATTGGGAAAGCAGCCACAGCTGTAGCCAGTGCAATCAAGGCCCAGCTGGCCCTTATAAGAGGGCGGTGGGCCAGAAGGAAAGAGTCTCTCGAGAGAGGGAGGGACGGACGGACGGACTTGGCTGCTGGGAAGCTGAGGAGGGTACCTAGGGTGGAGCAGTGCTGGGGAAGGGCAAAGGGAGTTGGGGAACTCCAGCCTAGCAAAAACCCAGGCTGCAGGCCTAATTAAAGGCCTATAAAAAGGTACTGGGCCTGCAGAGGGGATGCCCAGAGATAAGCAGAGGCAGTTGGTCCAATCCCCCTTTGCCGATGAGTAGTTCATAGACTGCAGTCTGCCCCACAGAGTGGGGGCTAGACAATGACTGGCAGTAGCCACTGAGGCAAGATAGGGATTGGGGGTTCCAATAGCAGGGGCGACCCAGACTGAGGGGGTACTGCCAGGGGGCAGAACCCTAATCTAGAAGGGCAGCGGGGTCCGGGAGGGACACGGGGCCCAGCGGCAGGTGAGACATCGGCCTGCAGAGGGTGTTCCTGGCTGGAAGGGCTAATTCCCAGGAGGACCGATAGGAGGCGCCGCACTGGTGAGTCATCGCCTGCAACAGTCACTATTATTACCTCTCCTTGATTTGTTTCCCCCTTCAACTTGATATGTGCCCTGTCACCCATTCACAAAGTCCATCTCATTGGCACACTGAAGAGTTACACTGACAACCCCATCCCTGGACCAAGTCTGGTGCAATACTCTGGGAGCTCTCATCCTGTCTGTCCTGATAGCCTAGGAGCTTTTTCTCTCCTCTTCACTGTGGTGTTCCTGTAAGCTGCCTTTGTATGGCAATCTGAATAATGGGGCCAGTCAAAATCTGAAACCTCTTCCATGCATGTTTTCAAGGAAAAAGTTCATTTTCTTTCAAAAATGTGTGCTGAAATTTTTAATTTTCTTATTGAAACAAAATTAAGTGCACATTTTCCATTTGCTTTTAAGCAAAGTGAAAATTTGGGGTCTTTCTCCCCCTCTGTTTCTCTTCCTTCCCCCCCCCCCATTGGAGAATAGGGGGGAGGGAAAAAAGGGGAAAGAGAGGGGGGGAAAAAAACAAACCACTTTCACTTTGATTCTAATCAAAACCAGCTTTTCATTTTAACGAAATATCGAGACATTTCGAACATATCACTCAAAAAGTCATTTTTTATCATCAAAAACCCCTTTTCAGTGAAAAAAATCTCAACCAGGTCTAGTGACTAGGCATAAGCTCATATAAGCAGCCATGCTCTGCCCTCCTTATGGCTTGCGTTATCAAAGTAGCCCCATGCTAGACTTGCACAGACAACTCTTCAGCAGCACTGTACTGGAGGGGGTGGAGCAGCACTTCGGGGCTTGCTAGGCTGGTCAGGTTTAGCAGCCCACGCTTAGGTGTGGACAGCTTTATTTGGGAACAGGAAAGGCTCACATGAGCAGACCTTCCAAGGTTAAAGGCCAGACTGTGCCTAGACTCCCCTGCACATGTTTGCAGTGGGGGGAGGACACAAAGCGACTGCCCCACTTTGTGCCCCCTTGCCTCAGCAGGGCCCAGGCATGATAGCCCTTTCTTGCTAGCCACACCAACCTCTGTGCATCACTAGCTAGTAGAGCTAGCGAAATAGGGAGGAGGGAGCTCGTTGCACCATCCTAAGGGATAGTTCAGCAGGGGCACTCCCACTATGCCCCTGGCAGCTCTAGAAGGGGGTGGGGTTTCCCCATTCCCTTGGGGGTGCTGTGTGCCGGAGTTTTAAGAGGGACCACACAGTCCCTCCCTGAGGTGGTGCCTCGCCACTCCTCTCGCAAGGCAGGGCTGTGCCTGTCGGGCACAACTGAGCCCTAAGATGTTAATTTCATCAAGAACAATGGGACAAGCCTGCACAAACCTTTCAGGGGAGAGCTCTGGGTGCGCAAGGGAGCGCAGGAGAATGGGCCTCAGAATAAGGGGTGAGCAAACTAATTTACATAGTTCACACCTTTGACCAGACCAAACCCTGACCATGAAGTTTGGAAAAGCTCATCTAACCTTCTTTCTTTCCTTTCTCAAATGTTGCCTTTGTCTGCTCTTGATTTCAGACAGGACCAGAAGCATTAACAATGAAATGCCATGAGAGAGGCTTTTCTGATGGTATTTCTGACCTGACCCTGACCGTTACCATGGAGTGCTGGAAACAGAGGCAGTAGAGTCCAGTGGTTAGAGCTCTGGACTGGGAGTCAGGATTCCTGGGTTGCATTCATATAGTTGCCTCTGGTTCCATTGAGGATCTTGGCTGAATCACTTGCATTCTCTGACCCTCAGTTTGCCCAGCTTTAAAATGGCAACAATAGAACCCACCTTGTAGGAGTGTTGGTGGAATTAGTGTTTGTAAGTAACTTTGAGCACCATGGATGAAAAGCACTAATCTACTGGGAAAGTATAAATTATTGTTAATCTTTCTTGTTTAAAAGTCTCTTCTCATGAGATTTGCAAACTGATTTCAAGACAAACATTCAGGTGAGTTTTTGGATAATAAGCAGCTAAATTCTCAGGACCAAATTCTGCCCACTGGTGTGCATGTGCAACTCCCCCAGGTTTCCTAATAAACTGCATATGCACATCTGAGGCTGGAACTCGTCCCTTTGATGCTTAACTGAACTTCTATATCTTTTGTGGCATTCACATGTCATTCAGAACCAAGCACTCGCCAAGCAGAAGAACATCAGGCAAGGGACCAGAGTGCAGGAGATGCAATCTCTGAGCATCGCCCAAGATCTCAGTCTGGCTTTTAGAAAAGCAAGCGAGGCACATATTTGTGTGTAGAGTAGGTCTAATTACTGTTTCACATTTTGTGGGTGTGCAGAACCTTTTCAAGATACACAGCAGTGGTGATTTTCTTAGCTAAGACTAAGATCAACTTCCTGAGCTAAGATCCAGGAGATAGGACAAAGAACAGGCAATGGTCCTGAGTGGAGAGGAAAGAGGATACCTGCAGATTAAGTCTCACCAAAGAGACCCAGCTTCAAACTATCTTCAGAAAACTCTCCTCTGCAGCAGAAGTGTAGTGTATCTGAGTTGCTTGTGGATTCTCGTTGACATGAGGCAACCTCCAAAGAGCGGAGGCCTATTTATGTTCTGGAGTGAAACCAATCATAGAACACCTGTACTCCAGGAGCACAGGGTTGTTGGGTTTTTTTGTAAACTTCCTTTAGAATCTTCTCATTTCCTTCTGAATGATCAAATTCTTTGATTAAGAAATTGAAACTAAAACTAAGAAAGTTGACTGCTGTGATGAAAGCCACTAAAAACAAGGACAATCGTAACGCTCCAGATGTCCTTCAGCACCTCCTGTACTCAAAATGAGGCTTCACCACTAACATCTACTTTTTCTGAGTCCCAAAATGCCAAGCTCTAGACTCAATCCTTCAGGCCTTACTCAAGCAAAATTCCCATCGATCCCAATGGGACCGCAGGATTAAGAGCCCATGTTTAGAGGACAGACCCGGGAAGATGTGTACTACTTTGATGTTTTATTGCTTCCAGTTTTAACAAGGCCACCATGCTTATCTAAACCACTGAGATTCTCCCCCCCCCCCCCACCCCCAGTGAGATTTTAACGGCCTGGCATTTGCTGGCTCCTGCTCATTTTATGTCCTGTCTGAAAATAAATCAATTTAAACAACTTCAACTTTCTTCATTGTCAGAATGAGAATGCCTTTTAAAATACAAAAACAACAAGGAGACCGGTGTCACCTTAAAGACTAACAGATTTATTTGAGCATAAGCTTTCTGAAGAAGTGGGTTTTTACCCACACAAGCTTTGCTCAAATAAATCTGTTAATCTTTAAGTGCCACCGGACTTCTTGTTGTTTCTGTGGATACAGACTAACACAGCTGCCCCCTGATACTTGACACCGTTTTAAAATACACCTCCTTGAAAATGGTCTATGGAGGAGTAATTCTGGCTATGCTGGGGACCTTAGCTAGCTGTGCATGCAAGGGCTGAAGTCACTGGGAGCTGGTCCGTTGAAGTCCGGCGGGTGGGGTTAACTTTGACTTCAGTGAGAGCAAAGTTGGGCCCTTTCTAGTTGTATGGGATGCTGTACCAATCTGATGTTGATTTTTCCTTACAATTAAAGATGGGCCTGAGCCCTGACATTTGAGATCTGGTAGAGGGTCCATATCTAAGCTTCTGAAAGTTTGATAGGGATGAAGAGGGGGGCTGGATCTGTGGTCCTGGTTCATGTCCATCTCTTCTTAAAATTAACATTGCCACACCTCATGCAATCAGGAATTCTGCCTGTTTTCCTTCATTTCCATTGCAGATCAGGCAGGTTCCTATTAATAAAATCCTGTACACAAATCTGCAAGGGGCAGGCAGTATTGTTGTTTTATTAGCAAATAAGGCACGGGGGGGGGGGCCCTCTTGTCTACAGATAGGTTTTTGTTTTATTTTTTTAACATTGGTTGTCATTCCTAATCCTGCAGCCTTCCTTGTGTGAAGAAATTCCATTGATGTCAACGAGAATGTCGCATGAGGAGCAGTGGCAAGACTGGTTTCTTAATTATTGTCAACCACCTAGTATTACCATGTATGGGGCCAATCCTGTCACATTTAATCACATAAGTAATCCTAGTTTTCCCGAATAATCCCATTGACAGCAGAGGGACCATTTTTGGGATTAAGGAATACTCAGGGGAGTAGGGAGTTACAAGATCTGGCATTCATTAATTGCATGCCTGTTCTCTTGTGTCTCCTGTCAGTATGCTGTAGGTCATGCATGCTGAGTTATCTAGAAGGCAGGAAACTCCTCTTTGTCATCCATTGAGGTCTAGGAATGTCTGTCTGTCTGTCTTCTCATAACACCAAGTGACTAAGATTGCAGAATAACCTAGGCCCTGAAAGCCATTGCTCTGAAAGGGATGGGAGGCCTTTTGGATAGGGATAATGCACAGTATTGCCAGGCTACAAACCCAGGGTCAACTCCCACTCCTGGTCTCTTGTCCCAAGGGTTGGGAGAACAAGAAGGGTGACCTCTCTGGTTTATTGAGAGCTGGCATAGGTGGATTCTCAGGGGCATCTTGCCCTCAGGGAGAAGGGTGGTCTCTGTGATATGGGCCTCAAGGATGATGGGCTGTAACCCGAGAGAAAAAGATGGGATCCAGAGGGGTCCAACGAGAATGGGGGGGGGGGGGGGAACCCTTATAAAAATAGCAAAGACACTCTGTCGGCTCTGTAGTTCATGGTAGCAGTCTTCTGAAGCTGAGACTTGCCAGCCATTCTCCAGAAGTTGCATCCCTCTGTATTTCATTTAAATACAGATGACCCGGGGTGGGGGGGAGGCAGAGGTGGGGAAATGATATATTGGCATAGAAAGATGTCTTAACAAAGTGATGAGAGAAAACACTGAGCAGGTAGCCTTTGGATATGCTTTGATACTGGGAGAACCCTCTGCTAATCAATGCATAAATAGCTGGATACTATTGGCCAGATTTTAATCACCCTTCATCACGTGGAGAATCCTCTATTTTGCCAACATGCACAAACATGCAAGTGGATCTGTAACAGTGCCCTCTGTGCCCCAGGGTTAAAATCCTGGCCCCATTGAAGTCAATGGCAAAACTCCTAATGACATCATTAGGGCCAGGCTGTCATTCCATTTCTCTGAGGTCAGAATCTGACCCTGTAAAATATATATATATAGTTAAACAATGTAAATAATTTTCTGAAGTTTTAAATTAGTGTATGTTTTACTGGAGCATAGAAGGGATTTTAAATACTATTGTTACATCTAGGTTTGTCTGACACTGACTGACTGTTTCTAATCATGATAGACCCAAGGCATCCATTTTTCAGGGGGTTAAACATTCATTTGGTAAGAAGTAGAGATGGAGTCAAACCAAAAACCTGGATCCAAAGACTGCAAAACTTTGACAGTTCACACCTGGACCTTGGTCTATAATGAGCCCAGTGAAACTCACTGAGCTGAAATTTCCCACCATGTGAGTGATCTCTGCTGCTCTGTGGCTCAGGCTTTGTCCTAGTAATAAGTCACAGTTGTCCAATAAAGGCTGTTAATTAACAAGACCTTCATTGTTGCATTCAATTTCCCTAGCTTTCCAGTGTCACTACTGCCACTGGACCATTAATTAGTGTTTGTATATGTGCATCAAAATTCTTTTCTTAATTTCTCATCCACAAAAATGCTACCCAGGGAATGGTAAGCCATAAGCCCCGCTGCCCCACATGCATACGGTACGGGTCCTCTGGTTATGGTGTTCACATGTAAGGGAAAGTGTCTTGTGATGCCATCTGTATGCTGAGCTGTGCATAGGTTTGTACATGGTCTTCCTCTATTGTGGGCCATTCCTTATGCTTGCAGGTCACAGGTTTATTAAAATTCCAGAGAAAATGCTGCCCTCCCACATGTTTACTGTGTAACCGGGACAGGTGTGGGAATGCTCATGCAATATTCTGTATAATGATACGCTCCCCTTCTTCCTGTACCTCAGCTTAACGCCATAAAACACCAACTGGTATCTTAGTGGACGCTTCCCTAGTAAAGAAAGTTGGAATAGCACTGACCTATATCCACAGGCATGGGGACCACAGCAGGCTCATTTCTTGGTTCTGTGTCAATCAGCCACTGAGTCCACAGGGTTGTCTTTAACTCCTGTATTTATAACCTTACCTCCCCTTGCACTCTGATTGCACTCTGCTCTCAGAGACTGGCTAGGGTATGACCTGCCGGGTAGGCTGCCCACAACAAAAACTTAACAGCTACAGAGTACATCCAGTAACTGCCACACCCTGCCCTGTTCTCATCAGACATTAAGTATACAGCGAAGAAGATTCTTGTCCCCTCCCTCTGGACGAACAAAGTCAAACACTGCAACATAAAGCGCATGGGTTACAATTGCTTGGACGATTGCTTGGACATTTGTTTTGTAGAGGAAGAACTGGGGAAAAAAATGTGTGTGATTTTTCAGACTTGAGCAGGGAGATGCCTTGTGGATTCAAAATAACTCATCCCGTCAGTGCAGAATTGCCTCTAATGTATTTATACACGGGAATCCTATCAGTCAAAAATGTTCATTTTCTGTCTTCCCAACTCCTGTCTTTTTCTCTTAAAACAATATTTTACAAAGAAGAAACGTGCACGAGTTTGAAGGCATGGGGACATTTTAGACATAATTTGACTAAAATCATATATCCTCCAGATGCAATTTTGGGATGTCCTTCAAATATAAAAGATAACACAGGCAAACTGGGGATATAGCAATATGAGTGTTTTGGTGACCACACAAACCATTAAAGCTCTGTTCTCATGGTTACCATGAGGTCATCACAACCCTTGATGAATGTGCATAGTAATATAGCTCACAGCAGCGCTCTCAGGCCCTTTGTCCCTGTCTTTGGTCCCTGTCTAAGTAAACACTATCTAGTGCATCAGTGCTGTATATGGTGTGTCTTCCAACTTTTGGGATGCTAGATGCCCAATAACAAAAAACATTTTCCAAAAGAAGCAATGACGTCTGCCAGGAGAAGTTTCAGGCCCTGTACCTAGGAAATTTCCTCAATGGGATAAAAGTCACAGGCTACTGACATTATTTATTTTTAAGAACTTAGGTCTAACTTACACTGCAAACAATACATCTAATTCCTACCTGTACCTATCTGGAACTGTTGCTACTAAGTTCATCTAGTTGGATTGCTAGTGCGACTGCATGGCAGAGAATGGAGAATTCAGATTAGCTTAATGAGATGAAGTTATATTTAAAATGATGGCTGAGAGTTTGAAAGTTTCTTCTTTCAAACCTAAGGTTTGTGTTATTTGAGTTATGCTTTGCAGAGCTCTCCTGCATTCATTTCTAACTCAGAATAATGAACAAACTGGACTCTAAAAGTAGACAGTTAGTAAATGCGTTTCTCCATTGAAAACTCTTCAAAGAAAGTGACAACACTGATTTGTCATAGCCTGAGAGCCCGATCCTGCTTCCATTAAAGTCAGTGGTAAAACTCCCCTTAAATTCAGAGGTGCAGCATCTGGCCTTTAATGAGGAGAGAGAAATGGTGCTGAACTTGAGGTTGTTTTGATAAATCATAGAGTGCTTTATACTTCTACAAGTAAATAAGGCCTACAGTGGATTCTACTGGAATTAATACAAAGATACTGGCGTGAAAGTAATGTCACCCTTGTTACAGTAAATTAAAAACCAATCATGAGGAGCTACTGCTAAACAGCTTTTGCATGTTAACAGCTGAGGTTATAATTTTAGGCTGGGGTTTTCAAAGAAGCAAGAGGGAGTTAGGGCTCCGAATCCCATTGAAATGGAATGCAATTTTCGTGCCTATTCTCTTACTCTCCTTTGAAAATATCATCCTCAAAGGTGAGGTGCTCTATAGCTTGTCACTTCGTCTCTTTAAGATCTATCAAGTTGAGCTGTGCATGTGGCTCTGCTATCAAATTACATGCAAATCGCATATCAGTGGTCTAGCATGCCAGGAGCATCCCACCTCCTGTATATTCAATATGGACTTTTCAGAATCCTGCGACTGTAATTGGGTCTGGGTAATCGAATGCTCATAAGAATCATTCAGTAAACTCATTGCTCACAGCATGGCAATTTATTTAAGACAGGTTATGTGGACTGGAGTAAAGTCATTCATTCTCTTTCTGCAGGTCACTTCCTCCCTAGAAATATGACTGGGGATCTAATTCATTTGTTGGTGTTAATTCATATTATGAATCATCCCTCTCTAATTTTTAAGTGAATTTTGTGCTCATGAAAGACAGAAACCTAAACACTTTCTTAGGGAATGTCTACAGGTATAGCGCTGCAGCGGGTCTGGTGAAGACACTCTTAGACAACAGGTCAGCGCTCTCCCATCAGCATAATAAAATCACCTCCACAAGTGGCAGAAGCTATGTCGGTGGGAGAAGCTCTCCTGCCGACACAGAGCTGTCCACATTGGTGCTTAGGTCAGTGTAACTTATATTGCTCATATATATTGCTATATAAAGGAGTTTATTCACACCCATGAGCAACATAAGTTCTGCCAACATAAGCTGTAGTGTAGACATAGTCTTAGATCAGGTATAGCGCTGGTACAATAGGTCCTACACCAGTTTGTCTTCACAGCTCTGCATGTGCCTGAATCCTGGCCCAGAAAACTGGCTGTGTTAGTATTGACTGAGGCTTTCTAGAACAGAGGCTGCTAATTGTGACAGCTTTTCTGGGGGTTCTACATTGTGGACAAAAAGGGACTAGGGTGAGGCTGTGAAATGCCATTTCAGTGGTGACTCAATGTAAGATTTGAACTTAAGACTTCAAAGATGGTGTCCCGAGTCTCTGTTTGCCAGAAGCTGGGAATGGGCAACAGGGGATGGATCACTTGATGATGACCTGTTCTGTTCATTCTCTCTGGGGCACCTGGCATTGGCCACTGTTGGAAGGCAGGATACTGGGCTAGATGGACCTTTGGTCTTACCCAGTGTGGCTGTTTTTATGTTTGTATGATAGAAAACCCACTGGGCCAGCAGACCGAGTACAGCATATTGTGCACTCAATTGATATTACATTTGGAGCCACGAAATAGTGTGTGTGCACACTGGGCTGGTATCCTTCCCCTTTGAATTTCACCTTGACTACACTTAAGAATAACAAGGGCACTTAAAGAGAGGATGCAGCCATTGTTTGTTCATCTGGCGACAAGGGGGCTGATTAGCCATTGCACTACCCCTTGTGTATCATTTACACCCAGGGGAGTGTAAAGGCTTCTATTTGAGGCAGTAATGATTTACACCTCCTTTGTGGTGGGGTAAATGACTAAACAAGGGGCAGGGGCAGCTGTGAACCGAGTCCAAGGATTCTGGCTACCGTTGTTTTCACAGCCTCAGACTTCTCTTGTGTTTGACACTTGTGGTCGGTTTTGTTGTCTAGAGGAACACCCATGTCTCAACCCCCATGTTACTGGCTGCCACATACGTGAGATCTTTTGCTCTTTGTAGAAGAGGTACAGACTAAATATCTGGGGCCAGATTGTTGGTCCTGCTATGGCTGCTTTGCACTGCTCTGGTGATGCAAAGCAGCCATAACCACGCAGGTATGCCCCATCGCCTCCGAGGATGTAGTGGTTCCAAGATCATGCCAAGAATAGGAGGCATATCCATGGGAAAACCAGGACATCCATTTGTCCTGGAACAGGCAGCATCACAGTAGGTGCATTCTATCTGGATGCCACTGGAACATGCAGCACAATCCCTCCTCGAGTTCCCTGTGTATCAGTCACAATCTAACTCTGCATCTCTGCAAATGGGAGCCAGGCTTGGGCAAAACGGAAACCTGCCTCAAAGGGCTCATGTTGATGAGCTCAGCGCTTTGTGTCCTGTGCCCCCAAAAGTACCTATATTAGACCATCTCATCCTCTCTCTTCCCCGTGCCTGTCCAAGGAGCAGTCAGGGACTTTGCTCACTCCATGACCAGGTGTCAGGGGCATAAGACTGAGTGACACCATCTGTCCTGACTGTCAGTGTAGTCTCTGTCCTGGTTTATTCACTTACAGCCAGATCCTCAAAGATATTTAGGCTGCTAACTTCCACTGAAATTGGTGTAAGGTAGGAGCCTAAGTACCTTTTGAGGATCTGGTCCTTACGACAAATCCTGCTGCATCCCACAGGCTCAGAGGCCGTGCAGACTGACCCAGCATTGTTCCACTGCACGTAGGAGGGATAAGATTTGGGGAACCCATGCAGCACAGTTCTGTGGGTCCTCCCAGCCTTCTGCCATGCAGAAGGAGTTTGGGGCATCAGTGGGACCGGGACCAGCAGATCCACCACTACACATGTCCATGAGTCACTGCCTCGGGGCTATAGGGAGATTTGGCTGCTGCTGCTCCATAGTTTGGAGAGGAAGATTCCTTCTCCTAACCCCTATGAATCCCTACTATACTGACCATCCCAGATCATTCGTCTGTGCCTTCCGGGAAGAATTTGGACCAACTTCTGTTTGTGAAAGAGACAAACTTTCAAGCTACACAGAGCTCTTTGACCTGATCTGAAGAGCTAAATTTGTTCTTTATTCAGAATTATTCCACAGCTAACGTATAAACATATAACATATAAATATCACTTGATCTGTACCATATTCAAGCAGTTCATCATGAATAGTCAATGTTTGTATTTAGAGCTGTTTTTGATTGGACATTACGTCACATGGCATGGTTCTGTTCCCTGATTGGATGAAGGCCACTGTTAAAAGCAGATTTCGGATATAAATATTTGGAATCATGAATTTTACAGGAATAGTCAACAATGTTTGCTTAAATTTTGATTTTTTTGGTGAATACTCCTGTTGGTAAAATCATTTTGCTACAATGTTTGTGGTACATGGACACAAAATGGGTCCAAGCCGGGCAAAGTGAACTTTAAAAGGTGAAGATGTATTTACAGAAAATGTTTTGCAGTGTTTGCCATGCTCAAATTAAAACATATAAATTGTATAGCTAGAGAAGGTTGGCTAAGTCTCTTAAGAAGTCTCATGGGGTTTTTAACTTCCAGCTGAATGGTCACCAGACTAAATTGGACCTTTCCTTAAATGTCTCATTAGTTCCCTAACAATGTAACAAATAAAACTGGTCAGAAAATAAGGGTTGTTGTTTTTTCTCTGCTGAAAGCATCAATGAAAATGGGGGGGAAAAACTGTTCTCATTAATTTTTTATTTTTTTGTTGATATACCAAAAACTGAAAAATATTTGGGATTTCTAATGAAAAATCTAGTTTTCAAGGAAAGAAGACACTTTTTGGAAAAATTTTCATTGAGTCAAAAACTCAGTCTTCCTTCAAAAAAAGTTTTGATGGGAAATTTTGGAGTAGCCCTACTAATAACCCATAGCCCTCCATGGAAGAGTCATGGTGGAGTAAGTAATGAGGCTGTTTTGAGACTCGGACATATGACGTTCTGGTTTAAGGGCCAAAATGCTACCCACTAAGCTATACTGACACTGCAATATAGAGATATTAGGCCAGGTTTTGATCTTGTTTGCAATTTTGTGTCTCTGGAATAACTCCACTGATGTCAACAGAGTTTTTTACACACACACACACACAGAGTATCTGTATCTATATAGTCATTTGTCCCTTTGGCTAAGTCTACACTATGAGGTAAGGGAGTGATTCCTAGCTTGCATGCACATACTCACATAACTGTGATAGCAAAAGCATCAGTCACATGGCTTAACAATGCTAAGTATCTACTGAAGGGGTTCAGGTGGATATGTCTTTGGCATGGCTAACCCATGCTGCCGCTGCCCATGTTATCACAGCTACACTATTTATACTCTAGTAGCTTCATCGAGCTAACGTATGTATATGCAAACTGGGCATCACACCCTAGCTTGCAGTGTAGATATAAAAAGAAAAGGAGTACTTGTGGCACCTTAGAGACTAACAAATTTATTTGAGCATAAGCTTTCGTGAGCTACAGCGGAGTACTTGTGGCACCTTAGAGACTAACAAATTTATTTGAGCATAAGCTTTCGTGAGCTACAGCTCACTTCATCGGATGCATCCGATGAAGTGAGCTGTAGCTCACGAAAGCTTATGCTCAAATAAATTTGTTAGTCTCTAAGGTGCCACAAGTACTCCTTTTCTTTTTGCGAATACAGACTAACACGGCTGCTACTCTGAAACCTGTCATTATGCAAAGTGTAGATATAATCTTTGTTTTTCTGTAAAAGTGCTTGGTCACCTGAATCTGCAACAGTAGCTTGCTTTGAAATCATTGCCATGCTGGAGATTGACTGATTTATATCTTCTCTTCCCAGCTATTGACCTGTTGTACTGGCGTGACATCAAGCAGACAGGGATAGTGTTCGGAAGCATCCTGCTACTGCTCTTCTCTCTGACCCAGTTCAGTGTGGTCAGTGTTATTGCCTACCTGGCACTAGCTTCTCTCTCAGCCACCATTAGCTTCAGAATCTACAAGTCAGTTTTACAGGCTGTGCAGAAGACTGATGAAGGCCATCCATTCAAGTGAGTGCTTTGCAATCATTGCCAAAGGGGGGTATATCCTGCATTATTCATTGTTAATGACAGAGTTCTGTATCTGCCGTAAACACTTAAACCATAGACATAGTGGGTTTCTTTTTCACAATGGGGGAAAATGTTATTTTCCACTGTTCGGGGTCTTAAAAGTCCATGAACTGTATTTGCTCAAATTTAAAAAAAAAAAAAAATTCACCCCTCAGACCTTGAAAATTTTAGCCTGAAAGCTGAAAGATTTAGGAAGTTAGAAGCAACTAGAAAAAAGGACCAACTATAGTAAAAGCTATCGCTGTCCCTGGTGTTCCAGCTATAATATGCTTTCCCCCCATAGCAGCAAGAATACTGTCCTACACTTGTTTTTTACGAAATGCCTAGATTAATGAGCTTTCTGTAAAGCAACTTGGACATGGATAACACAAGATAAGTGTTAAACGTTAATACTTTTGTTTTCAGAGGGAAAGTCGTAGCTTCACCCCAGCAAGGTGAGAGTCTCAAGAGATTGTCAGTTGGAGGAGATGACAGAAGCCTGAGATAGATTTTCTTTCTCTCATGTGGAAATGAGGGAAAAGAATCCCCAGTTTCCAAAGGATCCTAAAGAGAGCCCTCCATGGGGAATGGAAAAGGGGTGAGGACTGGGTGAGAGCAGGGCAGCACAGTGTTGGATGGGGTGGGCCAGGGTGGGTCCCAGGGGACACAAATCATTCTCCCCTGGCTCCCCACTGAGTTTCAGAGAGAAAGTTTGTATGGCCTGGTGTTGTAGTACCTTTTCCACATGGACCATCGTAATGCTGGCAAGCTGCCCTTGAATTTGGAGCTGTGCTGTCAGGGAAGGGAGTAAGAGATACTGGTGTTCCAGAACTGATGCAGAGGCAGGAGACCTGTGAACAGATGGCTCTGGTCTCTGGTCTTCTGCCATTCTCCTGGAATCTACAGTGTCTGAGAGGCTGGCTCCATGGCCCATCCCGTGGGGGGAATAACTCGTGTGCCCAATGGCAAAATATGGTGGGAAGAGCCACAGGAGGAGCCTTGTCAAGTTTCTTCCCCTGGCCTCCTCTCACAGGTTTTACTATTGGATGAGGCAATGAGGCCCGTAGTTGTCCAAGGGTGAAATATCAGTGCAGGGGGGTAATGGTGGTATTGATAGTGCAGTGGCTGCTACAGCTGCAGAGAAAATGAGCTACAGGGTAGTAGGGAACAGCAGGGGGAGAACAGCACAAGAGTAAACGAACTGCAACTTGCCAGTGTTTTGTAACTGGATCTGTGTTTCTGGCAGAGCCTACCTGGAGATGGAAATGTCTCTCTCACAGGACCAGATTCAGAAATACACAGACTGTCTCCAGTTGTACGTGAACAGTACAGTCAGAGAGCTGAGGAGACTCTTCCTTGTCCAGGACCTGGTGGATTCCTTAAAAGTAAGATTTGCTTAACCATTTTGAATCCCATTGGAGAGGAGAGATTTTACAGAGCAGAACACTGCTTTTCTTAGTTTCCATAATGATAGTGCCTTGATAAAACCTAGATGTGTGTTACTGGACAGTATAAAGGTTCTGCTCTTGTTCTCTCTCTCTTTTTTTTTTTAACTAATAACTTTCTATACATTAGTGATTTAACATTACGTATTGGAATTGAGTGATCCATGACATAAGAATTATTAAAGATTTTGGGCCAGATCCTCAGCTGATGTAAAATGGCATAGCTCCACTGAAGTCAATGGAGCTTCTTTGAGTTACTCCCTCTAAGGAGCTGGCCCACAGAGCACTTTGTTTTCCACCATACTACACTCCTCCTGCAAGGTATTCGGGACTTGGCTAGCAGCGCGGTTGCCCATACACTCGCTAGAACTCTACGAGACACTGGGATGTGATTCTCTCCCCCTTCCTTGCCCACCAACCCATCCCATCCCTTAGCTATGTCATTTCCTGCTGCAGAAGAATGTCCCTGTTACTGCTCAGCCATAATGGTTATTTATTATCTGTTGTTTTAGGAGTACCCAAAAGCGTGTTAGGTGCCCCCACGCCCCTCAGAACAAAGAGGAGACTGTCAAGAAGCAAGTCATTTGGACTTAAGCTCTTTTGAAAATTTTACCCACAGTTCCTGCCTCAAGAGGCTTACAATCTAAAGCGTCAATTGTGCAATATACCATGTGCAGGAAGACCCCTCTCTTCAGTGAGGCTCCACACAGGTGCAGGGGTCTGCCTATGCTGAGCTCATTGCAGGATCAGGATCATTGCACCAAAACGCAATGAGGAGAATGAGGAGGAGAACTGCAGGGGGGATGGTAGTGGAAGGAAGGATGGGGTTATATTAAAAAAAAAAAGAAAACAGTGGGATGGCTTACCTTGGTCTGCACCCTTCCTAAAAATTTGTAGGGTTTTTTTTTTTTGCATTGGTTTTGAAAGTCTATGAAAAATTAGTCACCTACAGCAGATGTCCCTAGTTCCTAAGCATGCAGGTATTCTAGCTAGTTAAGTGAAGCTAACAGAATAATAATATGCCCATATGCTAGCTAGTTAAATGGAGACATTTATTCTTGTCTGACAATTTCAGTGATTGTCAGGAGATCTAATGATTTGTTTTTAATTTAGTTTGCAGTACTAATGTGGCTGCTGACTTACGTTGGAGCTCTCTTCAATGGCCTGACTCTTATGATCATGGGTAAAGATCATCATTTATTTTAAGATCTGTTTTTAAACATGTATTAACCATGGCAATTTCTTGTTAGAAAAACCAGCGTAGTCCCGCATTATCTCACCTCTGAAATGTGCTTTCTCCACAGTTAGACAATTATCTTGGTTCTACTTACTAATACATATTCATCTTTATTTCTTATTCTGTTGGCCCCTGATATATATCAGCTAGTTGCTGTGCTTAGTGGCTTCTCAGCTGCTGGGTACATAATGATATAAATTTCACATTTGGAAGATTCAGTCAGGGTTCAGTTTTAATACAGCTTCTTGAATCATCTCTTGGGACAAAATGACATCATGTGCTTTTGCCTTTTCTTTCAAGAGGAAACTAGATAATGCATCTTGTTTTCTGTGAATAACAATCTCAACTGCAGAAATTTAACACTGTTTATTTTTCCCTCAGCTGTGGTCTCTATGTTTACTCTACCTGTTGTATATGACAAGTATCAGGTAAGTCAAATGACTGTACAATAACTATCATTCAGATTGGATGTGTGAATGGTTCTAGCGTTCCAAGGCCCTGTTGATCTTCAGATGTCTGTTTTTGCTCTTTGTAGGCACAGATTGATCAATACTTGGGACTTGTGAGGACTCACATAAACACTGTCATGGCAAAGTGAGTTGAACAGCAGATTTTTACAAGAAGCATACCTTAGGTTCACTTGTGTCCTTAGGGCACATCCATACATTGGGGATGGCATGGAAGGTTATGGCCCCAAGGGGAGCAAAAGCAGGAATTCTGCCACTGAGAGAATGTCCACCAGACCTCCTCAGTGCACAGGGGGAGTGTGCCCAAAGCCACACATCCCTTTCTGGAGAGCAGCATACTGCCACCTGTGGCCTAGTCCTTTGCTGCAGACCAGTGGATATCAGGGGAGGAATCGCGTCTTTCCACTCTCCTTCCCGTTTGGGTAGCTATGAAGGGAGAAGCCCTGGCACTCCTCTGAGTTCCTTACACAGGCTGGATAAGGGAGAAGATGCTCTTTGCTCCCTTTCCTCACTGCCCAGCCCCAAAAGAGCTGGAGGCAACTTGGCCCTTGATACTCTGGGCTTATTTCATCCACTCTTCGTGACTATAACGGCTCATAATAAACTAACCTGATATTTCAGGTTTCAGAGTAGCAGCCGTGTTAGTCTGTCTTCGCAAAAAGAAAAGGAGTACTTGTGGCACCTTAGAGACTAACAAATTTATTAGAGCATAAGCTTTCGTGAGCTACAGCTCCGATAAAGTGAGCTGTAGCTCACGAAAGCTTATGCTCTAATAAATTTGTTAGTCTCTAAGGTGCCACAAGTACTCCTTTTCTTTTAACCTGATATTGACATGGATGGTTGAGGTGCGTCTGCAGAATAGCAATGCTGTTGTCATGAGCAATCTTCTTGTTCAAGAAAATTTGCCTTCTGTATGTTCAAGTGTGAAGCCAATATGTGCACTCACTCTGATGCTTCATGTGCTGAAGAATTAAAATTCATCCAAGTGCAGAAAGATGGCCCAAGGGTTTGGCCCGATTTTAAGTTCTCCAAATGGGGCTTAAGTGGGACTTCACGGGTGCATGGACCTGGTGCTGGCCCACTGGTGCACAGCAGGGGATGTCACCCCTACATTTAATTTGGGCACCGGGCTTAGGACTCACCTCACACAGAGAAACAAATTGTAGGCCTTTACTTATAGTAACACTTACTGTTTGCTGTGACCTAGATAGCTGGAGAGCTCTGGGTTGCAGATCTGCTCAACAGCCACCTCTCTCTCCCAGCCTCTGACCACATTTCGTTGGGGTTGCATAGAGTCGCTCTGATCTACACTCCTGAGCACTCAAGGTCTGCTATATTATAAAGATTGGCCAAACAAACTGAACCCCTGGCTCTGAGCACCACTATCTTCTGGGGATGTTAAAAATCAGGATCCAAATTTTGTATTTTAACTGTATCTCTAGTTTGTTACAGATGATAACATATGGTGGGAAATCAAAGGAACGGCAAGTTCACTGAGCATATCCCGGGTATATATGAACTGTTAGACCCCGACTGCTTACTCCTGTGCTCCTGGATACAAGGTCCAGCTCACCATGTGGGCAGGCTCTCTTACCCCCTTCCCATTTCTTTCCTGTGCAGGTGTGTAGTTTAACCCACAATCTAGCCCTCTTTGTTTATAGTTGTTACACACACATCTTACCAAGGCACCGAGAATGAAGGTAAAGCAAAGGTCACCTTCTAGCTAAGAAAAGTCACAATGCTATGGAATGATTTTGATTAATTGCCATCTGACAGTGTAATTCTATTTTTTACACGTAGGATTCAGGCGAAAATTCCAGGCGCTAAGAGAAAGGCAGAGTAAAGCAGACCTCAAGAATCCATCAACAGTAGTGAATAATGGGGGAGTCTGGACTGCAAACAGCTCTGCTCTTACACTTTATTGCAAATTTATTGTTCTTTTTTTTTCTGAACACCATGTTCTTAAAACATAAAACACAAAAGCAGCTCTTTTTCCTTGCTGCTTGTGTACTCTTAGAATATTTGCAATCACTTGTGTCAAGCACTAAAGTATAGTAAAGAGAAAAGTGTACTAGATGTGGTTTTTGTGTTGCTTATAAAGTGCATGATGGTGAGAGCCTAAATAATATTGATTTTTAAGTGTTTTTTCTTCTATTGGCATTGCTTCTATAACTTTAATGTTACATGTGGCTAGGGCTTTCCTGCTTAGTGCACTGATGCAATAGTTAAAATTGCTTCTATGTCACTGGGTCGCTGGTTGGGTTCATCTTTATTAACTATATAGAATTGTGGGCTAATGTTTTAGTGTTTTCCAGCACAAATGGAATAAACAGTAATCAGTACTTATAGTAATCAGTTTTGTATAACTAAAAAACAAAACAAAAACCCAGTACTTTTGTTGTAAGGGATTGATGGGCTGATTTACATGTATGGTAACTGGAAAGTTCCAGCTTGTTAAATTTATTACACTTTGTATTACATTCTCTGTAGTTCCTAATGGACTTACTTACTTATGGACTCTGAATATTTGCACTTATGTACTTGATACCGAATGCAGAAATAAATGTTACTAAACGTACAAAGTTCTCCCTCTTGTTGCCATTGGGGTCACATTAGAATTTGTAAAATCAATACTCCATCTGCAAAAAGCATGAAGGGCTTGTTTGTTGGTCTCTCTCTGGGAGCTATTTATGCCTATTCCATGCAGTTTTGCCACTACAAAATTGTTCAATCCCAAAAGATTGTCTGTACTTAGTTCATTTAGCAGTTTCACATCCTGATGAGTAAAGAATGGAAATAAAGCAAACTTCCTAGTGCCAAAAGTTCTTTGTTTTGTTGGTGTCATTACTACATTTCAGGCACATGTAATGGTCAATGAATTCTCTTGAAAGTTGCCTGATTACCTCCTTAAACATGGGCCAAATCAGACACAACTCGGAAAGCAGTCAGAATGGCACTGGGCATTGTTCAGTCTCACCATACCCAGTATTTTGACTGTTTTAGTACAGATTTCAAGGGATAAAGTGGGCTAAGCTGGAGTAGTCCATATTGATCACAGGTGCTGAGAGCCAAAATGAGTGCTTCCTTCAGTTCAAAGCTGGTTTACAAAGCCTTTTATAAATTGAAATTTAGTTTCTGAGAGCCAATAGATTAAAGCAAATCCCTGTTGGTTGGGGCTGGTTGAAAATTTTCCATGTCCATTGTTTTTTGACAAGAACTTGGAGGCTTGACAAAATGAAAAGTTTCATGAGAAGTGTTTGCTATCTGCGAAAAATTTTGACTTTTCATTTAAACCTGAAAACCAGAATCTTTTTGACCAAACATTTATAGGTTTTGGTTTTTAGCCTGCAGTTGAAATTTTCTCCAGAAGACTTTTTCTGCAGAGAGAATGGGGGGAAAGGGGATGGGAATTTCTGACTAGCTCTAATGTTGATGTCACTGGTGTATATATTTCCTCTCAGAAAATTAAGCTTCATATCTAACATGAGCTCTTGGAGCATTGAGCATTTGTCTGGTCTTTTGTGAACTGAAATTTTTCCTTAAATTCATCTATTTCCTACCTCTAACTGCCCAGTCACTTTGCCAACACATTCCTCAATCATGGATTAGCCACAATTGTAGGCACTGTACAAGCACACAAAACAAACAGGTGGTCCCTGCTCCAAAGAGTTTACAAACTCTTGCAATTTGAATGGCGTGACTATTGATTTACGGTAGTGTAAATGAGAAGAGAATCCGACTCCTAGGGAAAAAATGATCCAGCAATTGTAGAAATACACCTGCATTGTTCCAGTTTTGAGTTATTTAATCTTCAAAATGAATCTCACCCTTTTTTTAACATTTATATAACATTTAAATATCCTTTTTAAGCTTATTATAACATTTTATAAACCTCAGCTGCATATATATAACATCTTTGTAGATCAAAGGCTGAAAACTCCAGATTGATATATTTTTCTTTTCATCCAACGAAGTAAATTTCTTTTAATTGATGCAGTTATGAGAGTGTTTAATTTGAAGCCAGTAGTTAAAATTGAACAGAACAGCCATCTGTGCTTTAACTGCATTTCTGACTTCCATATTCAAAGACTCCTAGAGGGATAGGTTCTATGCTGTATTTCCTGAGAAGACCGGGTGGGTGTAGCTGAGGGCAGAGACTGATCTTCAGCGCTTTTACTACCAGTGATAGAGTGTGAGAAGGACAGATCCCAGGGTAACTTTTGGGATGAGTTGTAGTGCTGATGGTTAGTTTGACTGGAAAAATAAGAAAATGTGACATTGTCTCACTGTTCCCCATGCATGTGGGACTCCCCAATGCCATTTTTATAGATTCAAGTAGAACCACGTGTTAAAAATTCTACCTTTAAGAAACACTTAAATGTTGATTCTTCACCTATGACAGTGATCTCCAAACTTTTTTGATCGCGCACCTCTATAAGTAAAAAATTTTTGAGCACGCACCCCCAATATATCTATCTATATATTTATTTATATATAAATTTTATACATGTACTACTCTACTAATATATTATGTACATTATAAAACACACAAAAAACAGAAAGGATGAGAGAAACTATTTTTCATTTTTTTTATTTTATTAATGGTACAAAAAACCTTTTTGCTCTCAATAAAAAAATATTATTAATATTTTTAGTGAGAGCAATGTGATTGAACATGCTTCATTATTTTTGAAAATCTTGGTTTTAACACTTTGTGATACAGCGACTCGAAGGTCTGGTTCTAAGTTCAGTTTATTTCTCACCTGGGTTTTAATGGCTGTCATAGCTGAAAAAGATGCCTCACAAAGATACGTAGATCCAAATGGAAGAAGTGCATCGTTGGCTGCGCTTACTAAATCATGATACTCATTTTTTAGTCCCATCCACCAATTATGCAAAGGTTTTTGTTAAAATTCGGCTAGTAAATTTCCATCTTCTTCTTCGTCAATCAGTTGTTCTTGCAAACTAATCGGAAGGTGTTGCATTTTTATATTTTTAACAAATGGGTTCAAAACCCACTTGAACTCTTCATTTGGAAAAAAGAAAAGGAGTACTTGTGGCACCTTAGAGACTAACAAATTTATTAGAGCATAAGCTTTCGTGAGCTACAGCTCACTTCATCGGATGCACGAAAGCTTATGCTCTAATAAATTTGTTAGTCTCTAAGGTGCCACAAGTACTCCTTTTCTTTTTGCGAATACAGACTAACACGGCTGCTACTCTGAAACTCTTCATTTGGAAGGTTTTTAAACAGTTTAGAAAATTCTGTTTCCAAGTTTTTTAAGTGTGCAGATATGAGAGTTTTTAAAGGTGACACACTTGCATCATTTTTGGCAACAAAATCACATAATGATGGAAACATTTCCAAACATCCATTTTCAAAATGCTCTCTCCATAGCACGAATTTCTTTTGAAAAGCAGTTACTTTCTCTCTCTCTCTGTTAAAACGTCACCTTTACCTTGCAGGGACAGATTAAGTGTGTTTATTTTTTTGAAGATATCTACTAGGTAGCATACTACTGACAGCTACTTGTCATCACAAAAAGGTCAGCAAATTTGGAACACTTGTCTTTTTGTAAAAGAAAAATGCTGTAACTCATCTTTAAGTTCGACAACTCTCTTAAGCACTTTGCCATGAGATAACCGAACAGCAAACCTCTGTGTGGTACAAAAGATTTTCATGATCACTCCCCATCTAATTACTAAGTATTGTAAAGATTCTACTATTTAAAGGTCTTGTTTTTATAAAATTAATACACATTGATGACATCCTGTAGCACTTTGTGCACTTCTGGCTCCAACTTCTTTGCTGCAATAGCTTGCCTATGAATGATGCAGTGAATGAATTTCACGTGTAGTACTGTCTCTGTAACCTTACCCCAGAATCCTTTCTTTATTCCAGTCAAAACAGCCACTCCATCAGTGGTTACACTTACACAGTTTTATCATAAAACATTGTTTTTATTAAAGAAGTCATTTACTGTTGAGAATATATCTTCTCCGGTACATCTTTCCTTTAGTGGCTCACAAAAACGTAGTTCTTTGTGTATTTCATTATTGAAACAGAATCTAGCAAATACCATAAGCTGAGACGCGTTAGAAACTTCTGTACTTTCATCCAACTGTACAGCAAACCTCCCACACTGCGTAATTCGTTCTAATACTTGTTTCTTCAAATTTTCAGTGATGTTTTCTATGCGTCTTCCAACAATATTTGCTGACAAAGGAATGCATTTTAGTTTGTCGCCATATTGTTTTCCATGTATTATTTCATCCATTTTTACCGCGGCAGGAAGAACAAGTGGCAGGAAGAACAAGTCCCCAATGTTATGTGGCTTTTTGTCTTTTGCTATTAAGTAAGAAACCTCAAAAGAGGCTTCTAAACATTTATCATGAAATTTTGTAAAGGACTGGATTGAGTATCACATGACTTTAAACATCGCTGAAAAAATTGTAGAGGTTTGTCTTCATATTCTGAATGCTTAGTTTTTAAATGTCTTGCTAATCATGATGGCTTCATACTATCATTAGCTAATATCTCCAGGCACAATATACACTTAGGGTGAGGTTCATCATTAACAATAGTGGACGTAAATCCATATTTCAGATAGTCTTCTTGATCATTTCAAATTTTTTTGGCTGACTTCTTGTCAGGTCTGATTAGATCGTCATTGTTTTTACCTCATCATGTGGTTGACGAAGACCTTGTACTAGGAATAGGAGAACTGTCAGCTCTGCAAAAAGAAAAGGAGTACTTGTGGCACCTTAGAGACTAACAAATTTATTAGATTTATTAATTTATTAATTAGAGTTCATCATGCATCCGATGAAGTGAGCTGTAGCTCACGAAAGCTTATGCTCTAATAAATTTGTTAGTCTCTAAGGTGCCACAAGTCCTCCTTTTCTTTTTGCGAATACAGACTAACACGGCTGCTACTCTGAAACTTGTCAGCGCTGCCATTTTCTTGCTGCTCGCTTGTGCTCGCGTTATTAGGTATTATCTTCAATTTGTGGTTTCTTGGCAGGAATCTTTTTAAGCCACTTGTCCATTTTGCAAGGGTTAGTTTAGTTAAAACTAGATAATATCATCCATAAATCCACGTAACCAGGCAATACGTATTTAAAATACGTATGCCACTGTATTTTCCACCGTATGCATCCGATGAAGTGAGCTGTCGCTCAGGGAAGCTTATGCTCAAATAAATTTGTTAGTCTCTCAGGTGCCACAAGTCCTCCTCTTCTTTTTTGCGGATACAGACTAACAGGGCTGCTCCTCTGAAACCTGCAATACGTGGCAATAGGCCGAAAGCGAACAAACAAGCGAGGGTGCCACTGTCAACCCCTCCGCGTTGGGGGGACTCCCACTCTTCCCTCAGGGTACCTCGCAGGGCCGGCTCCATGCACCAGGGTAGGAAGCACGTGCCGGGGGTGGCATTGTGGCCAATCTTAGGGGCGGCCCTCCTCCGGCCGCCCTTTTCTTTTCACTAACCCTATTTTAACCCACCTCTTAACTAATCTGCCATTTAGGTATTCTTCATTTATGTGCACGTCTCTGGCTACGATCACTACCACTGTTCCCTTTTCGATCTGTATTGCTAATTCAGAACATAATTCAAAGCCGCTTGAAACCTCTTCACCGCTTGTACTTCTTGCAAATTACCCGCTGTTGTTTAATCTTCCCCATACATCATTAAAAAGACAAGGGGCATAAAGAGGCACGTGAACGTTGGTCCTTAACACACGCATTACAATCATAAAGAACAGGGCTCGCAGGAAGGTTGTAGGTAGAGCCTTAATTCCAAATTTCATCGCTTTAGACTATTTTTTTTTTTTAAATTTTGCAATATTTCATGCTCTTGTTTCAAATTAAGTTATGGGTATTTTCAACCTTAACGGTCTTCAACGAGTCTGGGCTTGGTCCGGGAATGTGCAATTAAGGATGAGGGACATTAGCAGTGGCTCATGCACTGGCCAATCGACCCAAGCTAAGAGCATTGTCACTTCAGAGAGGAAATTGCCCTCCCACAGTGCCAGCGCACTGGCCATAAAAGAAAGGGGGGCTGGCAGCGCTGCCTGTCCGTCCGTCCCAGGCTGGCGGCGCCGTCTGTTTGCCCTGCAGCCGGGTCTGTCTGTCTGGCCGGCCGGCCCCGTGGCCCCGCCCTCCGCTCGGGGCCGCCCGAGGGCTCGCGGCGTCCGGTTCCCCGGGCAACCGAGGCGCCAGCTGCCGGCGCGGCGGCGCGATGGAGGCGCCCGGCCTGGGGGGCCCGGGCCCGGCCCAGGCCGCGCTCGCAGCCCTGGGCCACCTGCACGGAGCGGGTGAGCGGGCGGGAGCCAGGGGGTGGCCTGCGGAGCCCCCCCCCCCCGTAAGGCGCTGCGGGGGGCGAGCACCGGGCTGGGCGGGGATCCTGGGTGGGGTCCCGGGCTGGGCACGGCTCTGGGGGGACGCTGGGCTGGCCATGGCTCTGTGGGGGAGGGGACACCGGGCTGGGCTCCCCTGCCTGGCCCCTGGCCCCCCCAGCCCACCGCTGGGCCCCCATTCCTGTGGGGCTCCCCTGCCTGGCCCCCTCCCCAACCCACCGCTGGGCCCCCCGTCCATGCCTCTCCCTCCCCCAACCCACCACCTAGCCCCCTGGCCCTGTGGGGCTCCCCACCAGTCCCCCTCCCCCTCCTCCTCCTCCTCTGCCTGTCCCCCTACACCCCACCCTGCCAGACACCCCTATTCACCAGGCACCCTCCATCTACCCACCCCCGCTGGGCCCATCTCCTGCCCCACACCCAGGGCTGTGCCCCACCCCCCATACGGTCTCACCTCCACCGCCCCCCCCCCGGCCAGGCCCTGGTGCACGTGCAGCGCCTCCTGCTGGTGACGGATGAGCACGGGACGGTGATGGGCCTGGATTTCCAGCTGGAGGCCGGGCCCCCCCCCAGCCGGCCGCGCCCCCCCCCCGCTGGAGCAGCTGGACTGGGCACGGCTCCTGTAGGGCGGGGGAGGGGCACCGTCTGGGCACGGCTCCTATGGGGGGGAGGAGGGGACTCTGGGCTGGCCATGGCTCTGTGGGGGAGGGGTACCGGCTGGGCATGGCTCCTGTAGGGGCGGGGGAGGGGATACCGGGCTGGACACGGCTCCTATGGGGGGGAGGGGGGGACTCTGGGCTGGCCATGGCTCTGTGGGGGAGGGGACACCAGGCTGGCCGTGACTCTGTCGGAGGGGACACGGGCTGGGCACGGCTCCTGGGATGAGGACGCTGGGCTGGCCATGGCTCTGTGGGGGAGGGGAGGGGACACCGGGCTGGGCACAGCTCCTAGGGTGGGGCAGGACGGGGACGCTGGGCTGGGCATGGTTCTGTGGGGGAGGGGACACCGGGCTGGGCACGGCTCCTATGGGGGGGAGGGGGGGACTCTGGGCTGGCCATGGCTCTGTGGGGGAGGGGACACCGGGCTGGCCGTGACTCTGTCGGAGGGGACACGGGCTGGGCACGGCTCCTGGGACGAGGACGCTGGGCTGGCCATGGCTCTGTGGGGGAGGGGAGGGGACACCGGGCTGGGCACAGCTCCTATGGGGGGGAGGAGGGGACTCTGGGCTGGCCATGGCTCTGTGGGGGAGGGGTACCGGCTGGGCATGGCTCTTGTAGGGGTGGGGGAGGGGACACTGGGCTGGGCACAGCTCCTAGGGCGGGGCAGGACGGGGACGCTGGGCTGGGCATGGTTCTGTGGGGGAGGGGTACCGGCTGGGCATGGCCCCAGAGCAAAGGGTGATTACATAATATTCAGTTGTCATTTGCCCTATCTCTGGTCCTGAAGGTCAGCAGGGTTAGTGACACTGGGGTGTAAATTGCCCTCCTCTCCAGCCCCACTGTGGGATCCAGACCAAGAGCAGCCCTGCTGCTGGGAAAGGGGTAGGGGAGTGGGATGGGGGTGAGTTGTCTTCCTGTCCAGCCCCACTGCCAGCTAGTTGGGGGTCCCAGAGGCAGAACAGGGGAACAGCTCTTCGAGCATATGTCTCTTGCTTCCTGTGGATCCAGAGGGGGTAATTTGCTGCGTTAGGGGGGTGAAACAATGACTCATCCCACTGGGGTTCCCTTTCTCACCCAGATGGATTTTGGGGCAACTCCATGAGGATTCAACCCCCAATTGCCCCATTCCCATCCCATACGTATTTCCACAGGAGGGTATTCTCTGGGCCAATGTTATTTACAGGACAATCTTTGTAGAGTTTTATTCATGTGTAAGTAGGAAAAGCTACCTTGGGAGGCATATACTTGGGATGCTTTATATGTATTTTACACTATGTATTTGTTCAGATATACCCACACTATGGCAGGCATATTGAGACCCCTATCCTGCAATGAGCTTCCTCTCCCTGTATCCATGCAGAGCTCATTGTGGTAGCAGGGCCTGATTTTGAAAATCGGTATTATTCAAAGTATCAGTTACACATTATTTCAGATATGTCTATAAAATATGACTAAAATATTATTTGTCTGTCATTGTTATGGGCTGTCTTGTTCCTACTTGACCCAGGAGGTGTCTATCTATTAATCTGACTGCCATAGGCATATAAATCAGAAAGCTGCTAATCCTTCAGAAATTAGCATTTTGTGGGGGCAGGTAATATGTGTAGACAATACACTTCTTTGGTTTGATTGTCACATACACAACCTTCTGGTTTCTCTGGGGGACTCAGACTTTTTGGCAAGCATATATGTCATGATCTGTTTAGGTCCCTAGATCCTCATGTTCTACTGCTTCTTATTTTTGCAAACCATTGTTTTAAAATCTTCTTGAACAAGTAATGTTTCCACATGTGTAAATTTCCCTCTACCTACACATAGCGCTAGCACACTGGGAAAACCATACATGGCAAAAAAAATCCTTCTTTGACCTCCATTTCTGCTGATACATTGGAGAAGTGAACACATTTCACACACTGGGCAAATATTGCATTCAGGTGCTGAGACAGGTGGTCTGAGACAGATGCCTGTGGTCTCCTATGAGCTTCTGCAATGAGCACATGGCATCTGAAGAAAGAAGGTACTTTGACAAACACTCAAAATACAGAATCTTTCCTTTTGGGCCTTAAGAGTTTGGAAAGCCCTTGAACTGATTTGAAAGTTAATTTTGTTCAAGCGATATCTGACAAGAAGCTGGTTGTGGTGCTCCCGAAAGGCCTGGAAAATAAATCTGCCATCTGAAAGCACATTTATCACTATATCTGTCACAAGAAATAAAACGCACTCTTGGGACAACAGAAAGGGCTAGAAGATAGATACAACATTGGGAAACTTCAGCAATCAACAGTTTGCTGCTAAAGCCTTTGTGAAAGGAGGTTTTGCAATAACTAAGAATGGAAGAAATTGATTCAGGAGGAAAGATTAACCACTATCTAGGGAGAGGCATTGTTTTAGAATAGTGTAAGCAATGAGGTATAGCCAAGAGTAATGGAATTAACTAGAACAAAGAAAAAAATGGATTAGATATTGGGGGCAGAAATTCCAAACTCAAGTTTTATTAGACTGTGGAATACCTTAGAAGGGAAATTGTGGAAACCTTTTGTTGGATTCATTTTAAAAATAAATTGTACAGGAGGGCTAGACAGCTCTAGTGATTGGTAATGGGCTATGAACATTTTTCCTTTAGGTTGCCAGTCAAATCTGACTCTGGTTGATAGTGATGGAAAGTTGTTACTGTCTGATACCTGTTTAGTGCCCAATGTAACATGAATTGCTAGTCTTGGACAAGTTCCTTGTGGTGAGATGTCTGTGTCATAACATATTTACCACTGATAGCCTCAGCTGAGAGCTCAAGGACTGAATGGGGATGGAGGCTGCATATCCTTGTTGTTATCCCTGGGTAGGTCTCTTTAGTTTAGATTTGAGGCATGTTGGCAGGGTTTTCTGACAACCAGGTTGAGCCCATTGTGCTAGGCACCATACAAATACATGATAAACGTCTGTCCCTGCCCCAAGAGCTTACCATCTAAAAGACAAGATGTAACAGAGGGATGAGACAAACAAGTGGGTCAGAGTGGCATGAGATGGCTTAACATATAAATATAATAGGATGTGAAAATGCTTAGTCAGTAGTAGTGATCACAGCTCTCTACTTGCCTGGCCGTTATCATGTTGCAATTTACCATATGCGTTACAGAGGAGGTGAGTTTTGAGGAGGGACTTGAAGCAGGACAAGATGATAGCTTTATTGATTGGGACCTTTTCTCATGTGTAAAGGACAGCCTGGCAGAAAGAGCATGTTAGAAAAGGGGAGAATTGTGAGATCAAGGCTGGTGTTTTTGAGAGAGTGAAGGTGGGAGTCAACATTATGATAACAGATCAGTTACATGGAGAGGGGCTAAACTATTGAAGGTGGGAGCTTTGTAAGTAAGGACAAAAAGGCTGTGTTTGATGTACTGGAAACAGGGAGCCAATGGAGAGCCTTAAAAGGGATATGTGGCATAGTCAGTGCAGTGAGTCATGAAGATGATTTTAGCAGCAGCATTTTGAACGGATTTGAGGAGAATGAGATAGCAGGCATTGAGGTCAGAGTGTTGATCACAGTCGGTAAGGAACAGGATGGTTAAGTCTTGGACAAGAATTTTGGCAATGTGGGCTGATGGATCACTTGATTACCTGTTCTGTTCATTCCCTCTGAAGCACCTGGCATTGGCCACTGTTGGAAGACAGGATATTGAGCTAGATGGACCTTTGGTCTGATCCAGTATGACTGCTCTTATGAGAGGAAAAGTTGACTTTTGGAGATGTTGTGGAGGAAAGAAGTGGCAAGTTTTAGACATGGCCTGGGTGTGTGGGTCAGAGGACAGGGCCACGTCAAAGAGGAAGCCAAGATTATGTTAGGAAGGATGATTGTGATAGAGAAAGTAGAGGTCTTTGGTGGGGAGGGAGAATAGGTCATGTTAAGTTTCATTTGACAGCTGGATATCCAGAAGGAAATGTCAGAAAGACAGAATGAGATTTTGGGTTTAGATAGACTCAGGGTCCAGAGGGTAGAGAAATTTTTGTGAATTATTAACATAAAGATGGTAATTGAGCTGCAATTATGGATGAGATTCACTCAGAGATAAGGTGTAGGAGGAGCAAAGAAAGGGGCTGAGGATGGAGACCTGCATATATTGCCTTGTCATCAGCAGACTCTTCCTGTGAATAAAGAATACTTTTCTGCATTTTGCAGGTTCCCTTTCTTAAGCCTGTGTTTGGTTGGGATTTACTTCCTTTAAAAAAAACTACATACCACCTTGTAAGTGGGTACTATCCCATTTAACAAATGGTCCTGAATGTAAGTATGCCAGAAAACTGGCAGATGAATTGAGTCAGATAATAAATGGCTGAATTTTTTTTATTTTATTTTTTTTGCCCAAGGATGTGGAAGCAGCAGTTCATAAAGAGCTTTCCCATATAAAGTTAGAAATCTATCATTCAGGGCTTGGCATTCACAGTCCGCTGCCTATAGGCCTGCCCAATGGGCCTCCTAGCTCAGCCTTTTTGTCTGCAAAATTGAGTGGGCAAGAAGAATGCAAGAGGAGAGGCCACCACCATGGAAAACAGGGAGAGAAGGTGGGGAAACAAGGAAAGACACAATGAGGGAAGGGAAGGATGGCAACACAGAATAGGAAGGATAAATTATAATGGCCTGTAAAGGGGATAGTGTTAGCTTTTGAAGTAAAAATGAGGGAAAGAGAGAAAACCAAATAAATAAAATAAATCAAGAGGGAATCTGGGAGAGAGGACAGAATTAAAGCAATTGAAAAAGGTAAAGAGAAATCAAGAAAAGACTTGACAAGCAGCAGTGTAATTAGTGACATTGATTTTATTTTTGCACAGTATGCTCTACATTTATTATGTTTCTGGGGAAAGTAGCTCACAGATCTGTTGATCTGCAAGTGGTAGAGAGATTGCGATGACAGAATGTTGTTGTTGAAATAACTGGTCTCTAATTGCTGCTTACTGCTGGGCCTATAGCACAGGGCCAAATTTTGCTGTGATTTACCTCCATGCAAGCCAACTATATCGGATGGACCTCCCTTCTGATCTCACTTACGCTGGCTGAATCATGAGTAACTTAATTCAAGTCAAAGGAGTTACACCAGCATAAAAGTGGTAGATCGTTAGAATCGGACCTAGAGACAACGGTGGGGTACACAGGGTGTAAGTTAGAACTTGGCATGAAGGCCACTAACTTGACATAAAATTCTAATGAAGACAAGGTAGTTTGTAGTTTTCACCCAAGTTAGCAGGTCAAATAAAGAATATGGGAGAGCCTAGGGTTTTACTTTGAGTTAAATATTAAGAGTTAAGAATACTCCTTTTTTTCCCAGTGAAGACAGCCTCCATTTTGTGGTCACAAGTTCATGACAGCTCCAACTCAGAACTAGTATCCCTGTTTTATGGCACCTCAGTAGACCAAAGTCCTTCCAGTTTTTTCTTAAGGATTGGGGTCCTCTGTGGACCAGAGGTCCTGACCATTTGCTGGATCAGAAACAATGCTATGGATCAGGTTACTACCAAGCTATTTAACCAAAAATCTTTCTTTGCCTGTTGGTCCCAGGAGAATCCAGTTTGAACTAGATTATGTGAACCTCTCCGGGGGGTAGCTTCAAAAGGCATCCCAAGTACCTCTTAGGACAGGGGTTCTCAACATTTTTTTTCTGAGGCCCCCCCCACCATACTATAAAAACCTGCATAGCCCTCCTGTGCCATGACAACTGGTTTTCTGCATCGAAAAGGTCATTGTTAAGAGGTAGCAAGCAGGGCAATTGTCCAGGACCTCACACCACAGGGGCACCATGAAGTTAAGTTGCTCAGGCTTCAGCTTCAGCCCTGGGTGATGGGGCTTTCTGCCCTGGGCCCTAGTGAGTCTAATGCTGGGCATGCTTGGCAAACCCCCTGAAACCTTCCCATGGCCTGCCAGGGGCCCCCAGACCCCTGGTTGAGAACCATTGTCCTAGGAAACCACATTCATATGTATTGTCCCAAACAGTTCTTTGAAGATCATAATTCTTCCCAAATATTGCATTAATCGTGTCTTCTTCCTAAAAAAGTTCCATACAGTCCCACAATAATACGTAAACCTTTGCATTTTAATACAATGAACTCCTAAACTACTTAAGCCTAATACAGTAGGGTTTAACTTAGTTCAGTAAGGTTTATCCAGTATTTTGTCATGTCTGTCATGCTATGTTCCCCTAGAACTTTATACTTAATTTCTTACGTCTTTAATTTGAGGAATGTAAAAGGTGTTGCCCTAGTTTAGAACCATGACAGTAATCAATTTAGCAAATAGTTTTGGAATAAAGCCTTCTCTTTTAGAATAACACTTATAAAATAATGTAGCAGTATGAATATATAATTTTAAGGTTAAGGGAAAAAATTGAAGCTTTTAATTTTACAATGTTTTTAATTTAGAAATGCAACTGAAAAATGAAACGTATGCATTCAGTGAGGAAGCTGTGCAGCACCTTGAAGATGCTGTTGAAGCTATTAAGAAACTGGTAACATAAAACCTGAAAGTATAAAGTATTTAGAGTCACTTGTACATGAGAAAGATTTACAGTGTGAAATTAATATTTTACTGTTGTATCGTAAGCAACTTTCTGCTCTGAAGGTCATATTCTCCCATCAGAGAAGGAAAGACAACTCCAGCTGAAGAAGTCAGTGGAAGCTGTGCATGCACTTTGCAATGTGCACAATTTGGCCCTAATAACATAAACCAACTAATCCAACCCTACCAAGATAAATCACACAGCCAGGGAAAATGTGGGATTCTGTTACTTTGGAGCAGGGGCAGATGTAAGCTCCCAATTCAATGGACCATATCCAACCCTGCTCCTGCTCCCTCTGCTCCACATCCAGCCCTGCTCCCCTTCTCATCTCCCCCCAGTATGTAAGGAAGTTGCCATTGCAGCCTGGAGTGGGCAGGAGCGTACTAATGAGGTACCCCTGCCCAGCAGCAATGGCACAGGCTCCCCCACTTTCCCCACACCACAGCTCCCTGCCAGGCTGGACAAGGAGAACAGTCTGACTTGCCCCTTCTGCCCCCACAGCTAAATCCTTAGTGCTCTCTGCTTATTCAAGGCTTCCTGTTGGTCCATGGCACTGAGAGGAGCTGTAGTGGGTTCTGACAGGAGGGCCAGGAAGGCAGAGTTGGACCTGGATGCTGGCCATGCTCCCCCCAAGCAGGAGTGCTCCCTGTCCACCCTCTATACCTTCCTGCTTGCTCGAGGCTTCCCACCGCTGCATGGCACTGAGAGGGGCTGCTGCAGGTTCTGGCAGGAGTAGGGATCTGGGTGCCGGTTGGGAGACATGAGATGCAGTCATGGAAGTGCCCATGTGGGCTCGATGTCTGTGGGTGCAGTTGCACCCATGGACCCTGACTAGAGTTGTCAGTGCTTTGGAGAACTTCCCTAGGATTAGGACCAGTCCACACTTTGCATAAGTGTATGCACTTGCACTGAAGTCAAGAGAGGAAAGATGCTCTTGTGATCAATGCAATGGACTGGGACTCCAGATCTGGGTTCCCAGCGCTCTCACAGATTTCCTGTTTTGGTTTAGAGCAAGTGATTTAGGCCCCAGTCTTGCAATGAGCTTGTGTAGGTGGAACCTCACTGAAATTAATGGGGCTCCACATGAGTGCCAAGTCTGCTTGTGAAGGGCTCTTTGGAGGATAAGAGTCTTATTCTTTCACTTAATCCCATCTGTATGAATGAGAAGAATACCTCTTTGTCTCATAGGGATATTGTGAGGATACATCCATTATTGATTGTGAGTTGCCCAGATGCTACAGTGATGAGCACTACATAGAAGCCTGTATTAAAAAATAAAGCAAATAAGTAATTTTGACCTAGGTATTTTTCCCTCTGACCCCAATGCACTCTTTCCTGGAGCAACTCTTAGTGTCTTTCACTACAGAGAGATGAGAACTCCCATGTGCATGGTTAGGGTGTCATCTGTGATATTTCTTAACTGGAAATGGCTGTTCTTAGATGATTGGCATCTGTCATAAGGACATGGTAGACATTTAAAGCCAAAGTGGTTTCAAATAAAATGCGTTTTAAAAAATCTCTTTAATTTATCTGCTGGTAAATGTAAATCTCTTATAAAACTCTCCTTTCCCACTTCACTACTATTCTAACTCACCTATTTCAACCCTCCTCTTCAGTAATTAATCATTAAGGCTGCAATTCTGTCATGGAGGTTGCAGAAGTCATGGATTCTGTGACTTTCCATGACTTTTGCGGCTGCTGTGGCTGACCCCAGGGCCAGCTGTTCGGGCGCCCTGCAGCCAGCCGCATTGGCTGCTGCTGGAGCAGCCCCGAGGCCAGCCCCACTGGCCGCTGCTTGGGAGGCCTCAAGCAACAGGCCCCAGGGAGTACCCGAGCAGCAGTCCTGGGGGCAGCGCTGGGGAGCGCCCAGACACCAGGACCTTGGAGTAGCCAGTGGCTGAGGACAGTCAGCCCCCTCGGCCAGTGCAGGGGCTAACCATTGGTCCCTGGGGCCCCCCAGAGCAACAGTGTTCTAGGGTTCCCCAGAGCAGCAGCACCCCATGGCCCCAGGAGCTGCTAAGTTTTAGTCAGGGGTATTTATATAGTAAAAGTCATGGACAGGTCACAGGCCATGAATTTTTGTTTATTGCCCATGACCTGTCCATGACTTTTACTAAAAATACCTGTGACTAAATCTTAGCCTTATTCATCTTATTAATCAGCTTACTCATGAGTTATTTTTATGTCACTAGCTCAGTTCAGTAAAAGTGTTTTTTCTTTTTCACTTTTACTGCTAGTTGAGTCTATAATTCCTCTCCAGTGAAACCTTCATATTTTCATTGTGTTTCTTGTATATTATTGCCAGCTCTTCAGTCTTTCTACACTTAAGGAGAGCAGTGTGTACTGGGTATAAGTGTAGGCATGTAGAATTGAGTATTTGAGGAATGGGCTTGGGCTACCTCTTTTCTTTCCATCTTGCTTAGGCTGGTGAAGATAGCCGTTAGCAAAACTGAAGGGAAGGCACAAAAAGGCAGGTCAGGCATTAGGCAACCATCTAATTGTCTTGTAGGCAACTGCCTAGGTCACCACTTATTTATGGATCAGCCACTCTTCCCCACCCACCTCCAGCTGGAAGCTGTATCAGCACAGCATTGATCCAACCCTTCCTCCCTCCCCCCCCATACAGTTTCAGGGGGTCTGCCCCTTTAAGGGCTCCTCTCAGCAGTGACTCCAGCCTAGCTTTGATGGGTGCCTATTTAAGGGTGCCTCCAACACACACACACACTAGTGGTTCATAGCCAGGAACTGACTCACCAGTGTGCCAGCCCAGGATTTGAGGGTTTTTTTCTGACATTTAAATAATGCCCCCCCCAACAGAAGCTAAGAGCCAGGATCTGCCCCAACAATGTTGTTCTGGCGCAGCTGCTCCCCCAAAACAGCTTTTAGAGTGGGGAGAGGGTCTGTCCCTTTAAGGACTGCCACACATGAGAAGCCTGGAGCTGCCACACCAATATGGCTCTGGCCAGCCCTCCATGGGACAAGGTTTTTTGGAGGGTAGAAGTGCCTAGGCTAGGGTAGCCATGTATAAAGGGGGAGAATTAAGAGTTTAGAAGCCTCAAAGCACTTTTTCACATATTGTTCTGTTAAGTGATTGGTGTTGAATCTAATCTTTACGTGATCATCTATTTGTTAATTGTCAGGAAAAATTAAGAAGACATACCCTTGAACTTCTAGAAGAGGAGACTATAAAAAATAGTAATCTCCGTTTAAAACTCCAGAATCTTCCAGAAATGGTTACCAAGGAGTTGGAAGGTAGTGTCAAATTAACCAACTCTGAGAATATAAGTGGGGAGACAAAATATATCCCTAAAGTAAGAGAATCGCAGCTGAGGACCTATAGTTGACAGTTCCTACAGTAATGCATTAAAGATTACAGAAAATAAGCCATATTCAGATTGTTGTTATACAGGTTTGTTTGTTATTTGCAACAACTGCACATGTTATATTTCTAGCTCTTGTTGCTGCGGCCCGTGAATCCAGTACTGCTAAGATAAATCAATTACAGACTGCACTGAAAAACATTACATGTGAAATCGAATCACTGAATCAGGAACAAATCCTTTGTGAAACACAGAATGCTGCTATGTGGTATGTATGTATTAGCTTCAAGGTTCAGTAAATCATATTGATAGAGTATTAAGGAGAAATGAAATGGAATCAGAGCCTGATGAACAGTGCTTGTCCCTCGCTTCTGCAGCGAGCTGCAAATCTTCCTAGGCAGCTCTTTGCTGCGGTAGCAGCCCTGCTTTTGAAGATCTTGTTTCTTGAGCTGCTGTCACTGCCTGAGTCTGATGCCATCTGCCCTTTGCTGTAATGATAGATTGGCTTATGGGAAAGTGACTGCGGATCTGGTTATGATGACAGCGGCAAGGGGAGAGCCTTCTGCCTGCAACAGTGAATGTCAGAGGACAGTCAGAAATAAGGATAGTTTTAAATTTGCAGCCCCAGATCACCACCTGTGAGAGAGAGCTCTGAGTTAGGTGTTTATGCTGAGATTGCCCCTCAAAGCATTAGGTCAGCACTGTGTCAGCATAACCTCCTAGTGTAGACACAACATACACTGACAGAAGGAGGAGTTCTGCCAGTATGGGAACACCACTTCTGCAAACAACATTAGTGATGCCAGTTTTCCTGTCAGCACAACTGCGTCTACGCTGGGGATTTTGTCAGCGTAGCTATCCTGGCTAGGAAGTGTGAAGTTTCCACATGCCTGAGTGACATAACTATATTGGTATAAACTTTAATTGTAGATCAGGCCAAAATCTCTGTAAACACCATCTCATGGAGATTCCTCTTCCACATTGCCCCATTAGGATGTAGGGGCATTTGCTTTGTCCATGCCAGATTTTATGTTCCTATCACTTTCTGCCAAGGAGCTAGAGTTGTTCAAAAAGAGATCATAGCGTAGTTTCTTACTGCAGGAAAACTGATATTTTTTTTCATTCCTTCTGTTCTGGAAAACAGTTCATCTATTTTTTTTATTAAACTTTCAGAAAATATTCACACCTGAAGAAGTAAAACATTGAGAATGTTATAAGCAACTGAAAACGAACCTTTAAAATGGACAGGCTTAGATAGACTTAATTACAGGCAATTCTGTATGCACTACTATACCTATATTTTATATCTATATGGTGCTATACTTATCAGAGTCATTAATGTATGCTTTACTTTATTGAAAGGTAGAAAATAAAGGTTCAGGTCTAGAGCTACGCTGCAGTGTTTTTACTGACTTCAGCAGGCTTTTTGGACCAGGACTTTAATCCTTATGGCAGGTATGCAGTATAATCTGTCTCTGATTTATTTTTGCCAGTAAGGAGCGAGAGTGGCTGTGGGTCCAGCATGAAGAAGCTGTAGCCTTATTGAACCAGCAGATGGCACAGAAAGCTAACACAAATATACTTTCAAATGAGTTTTGCAACAAAACAAGGGATGCAGAACAAGAAATAATCAACCTAACGAATGCTGTGCAAGAAGTGAAAGATGTTCTAGCTAAAGAAATAAAAATATTTAATGATGAAAAAGAAATGTGGGCTAGGAAGGTAAATATCATGCGCTGTACTCCAGACTCATAAACGTATACATGTTAATATATCTGCAAAACTGAAACGGTTTTAGGAATTATACTGAAATGTTGATGTTTGTTCAGTGCCTAGCACAATGGGGTCCTGGTCCATGAGTAGAGCTCCCTAGTACTATGATCATACAAATAATAAATCATAATAATATTTATGCTAAACATTTTACACAGTTTGCTCTCATGAAGTCAAATTATGTCTTCATACAAGTACAATAGAAAAGTGACTTCTAACAAACTCTTTATATTGAAGAGGGGGTGCAAAACACACACGTGATAGAATTTAAGAGAATATAAGAGTTTATATAATGTGTGTGTGTGTGTGTGTGTGTGTGTGTGTGTGTGTATATATATATATATATATAATATGCAATTTCTTATATTCTCTTAAATTGCCTATTGAATTCTGACTCCTTCTGTTTAATTACTTTAATATGAGGAGAAAGAAAGGAGAAAAATATCTTTATTTTATAGTTTTTATATTTTGTCTTTCTTACTTGATTTCTGTTTTGAAAAATGCCATAAAATACCTCTTAAAGGATGTTAGATTCTTTTAGTTTGACAAAAATATTTTTCTGTAGCCCAGTATTGCCAGGACCTAATGACATGCCTAATTTTACGCACTGTGAGTAGTCCTGTGTAAGTTAATGGGACTGTTTATAGCATATAAAACTAAGCATGTGCGTAAGTCTTTGCTGGGTCAGAGCCTAAATTAATACTGTATTTTAATGAATTATTAATAGGATTTTCCTGTAGGGTTTGTACACACAAATTATGGACAGTGCCCCTGTAGAAAGTTCTTTTCTTCTAGTATAATTTTTATTGAAAGTCTCCAGAGACTGCCCTATTTACAAATATAGAGACTTTCTACTTTAGTTAAGCAATACATCTTAGCTTGTAAAACTGGTTATATTTTTAAATGTAGAATGCAGAGATGAAAACAAAACTTGATCTTCAGAAGGCAAAAACTTCAGGAAAAAAAGATGAATTTGAAAAATTGTCCAAAAAGCTATCAGCTGTGCAGTCTGAGATAGCTCAAAATACAGCGGTAAGGACAAAATAGCTTCTCGCAATAGAGTTCTTATTTCAATGCAAATTTTTACTGTAAAGGGCATCAACTTTTAATTTAATAGCTAGACAAATTGGAGGGAGTTGAGAGAAGAGGGCTGGAGGGACCAGCTTCTATGAAGAAAGAATGAAAGAGCTAAGGACTTATCTACATGAGGAAAATTAACCGGCATTACTAACCAGTAATTATTCCATAATAAAGTCACTTATGTTCCGGAATAGAGTGTCCGCATGGGGGAATTATTCCAGTATTGCTATAGCACAGTGGTTCCCAAACTTGTTCCGCCGCGTGAGCAGGAAAAGCCCCTGGTAGGCCAGGCCGGTTTGTTTACCTGCTGCGTCCGCAGGTTTGGCCGATCGCTGCTCCAGGCCAAGGGTTCGCTGCTCCAGGCCAGTGTCAGCGCCGTTTCCAGCAGCTCCCATTGGCCTGGAGCAGCAAACTGCAGCCACTGGGAGCCGCGATCAGCCAAACCTGTGGACACAGCAGGTAAACAAACCTGCCCGGCCCGCCAGAGGTTTTCCCTGCACAAGTGGCGGAACAAGTTTGGGAACCACTGCTATAGCAGAATAATTGTTCTGCTATAGCTATGGCAGTCAGTTTTCCCATGCAGACATGCACTTTATATATGTGCAATAGCTCAGCTAGATGATGACACAGGCCCCAGTCTTATAACTGCCACCAGATGTTGCCCAAGCAGAGCCAGTTGCATGATCAAGGCTAACAAGGAGAATTGACAAATCGCAAATACTTGATGGCTAAAAATACCAAACAGGTAAAGGGGTTATTTAGTGTGGTCCGAGGTGGCATAACTAGGAGCAATGGGAAAAATAGAAAGGAGTACGCTTAATCTGAGTATCAGGAAAGGTATCTTGGCAATGAGATGTTTTAGAATATGAAATAATCAACCAAAGGAAGTGACGGAAGCCTCATTGCATAGGACTCAAAAGTAAGCTGGACAAAATAACGTAGCTGCATGAATAAAAACAATGTAGGGCATCTCAAGATCTGGGAAGTCAGAACTAATAGGTTGAAAAGGGTAATTGGGATTTCTATGCCTTCCACACAATACTGGCTACCATTTTTACCCCATATAGTCAAAAACAGTTTTCCCTTGTTTTTTCACAGGAATAACTTCTCAGTGTCTTCATCTGTCCTCTTACCCTATATCTTCACTGCAGAGGTAACTTGAGTTATATACACTTTAGTTAATTCATCTTGAGTTAGGCCGGTCTACACTTAAAATTTAGGTCAATGTAGATACAGTGCTCAGGGATGTGAAAAATCCACAGGTTGGCACAGCTAGGCTATCTCGCAATGTAGATGCAGCTAGGAATGTTTCCATCAACTCAGGCCTGGTGTGCGCTATGCAGTTAGTCAACGTAAGCTGCTTTGCATCAACCTAACTGTGGAAGTCTCTTCACTTAAATTTGGCTCCCGCTGAAGTTAGTGCCTCTGTGTGCCGATTTAGTAACATCACTACCCCCAACAGCATAGAGTCACAGTCAATGTAATTAGACCAACAGAGTGTCAGTGTAGACACTGGGTTGCTTACGTCGACTGTCACTTGCTTTAAGGAACCATCCCATGATGCCCCACACTGACAGTGCAATCGATATAAGCACTCCTGGTGAGGACTGCGTGCTGTCAACCCATGGAGCCAAGTGCGTATACACACAAGCGATTTAATAACTGCAGTGGCTGTATGCCAACATTAATTAGGTTGACATAATTTTGTAGTGCAGACATGGCCTTAGCTACCATTGCCTGGGGAGGTGATGTTTCTACAATGATGGAAAAATTCCTTCTGTTGCTGTAGGCTGCGAGCACACTATGGAGTTGTGCTGGCACAGCTATGTTGCTACAGGACCCTGTAGGGTAGACATGGTGAAATAACACATGAGCATCACAGAGTGATTGGATTAGCAGCTGATGGGTCGGTTTATACTTCCTGGTGGGTCAGCCAACTTGAGTTAAAAGCACTACTGCACTTGTTAAGGTTTTTGTGTGTGGACAGGTGTTGAGTTAGGGGCTAAACTAAAATTATAATTCAAGTTAACTCTGCAGTGAAGACAAGTTGGAGGATAGAGTTTGTAGCTCAAAGATCTTTAAATCTCTTTTGGTTACCACTGTGACTCGGTTTATTAACACTGTTAGTGATAAAATAGAGTAAATATAGAAAAGTACTGGCTTGACCAGTACCTTAAATATCTTTTTTTTTTGTATATTGGCTAATCGTTTTGTGTGTGACATTTCAGAATAAATATTAAAAAGTTACACAAAAATTGTGCAAAAATTACATGGTTTTTAAAAAAAGAAAAAGTAGCAGTAAATGAATAATGTGAATACTATTTATGGAATATTGTGTATCAGTACTAACTAAATAAATTAATTTTTAATAGACTATTTTTAATGAGAAAGTTCAGATAGCACGACTGAAAGAAAGAAACGAACAACTAATAATGGATTTAGAACTAAAAATAACGGAAAAGCTGGAACTCTGCAAAAGGAAGTAAGTGATTTGATTGTACTCTTTGCTAAACTTGTATCGGCATTTAATATTTCTATAATCTTTAAGGATTTAACAACAGTATTTGTTTGTAACCATCCAGATTTAATAAATTATTTAAATAATTAAATATATGGAATGGTAACTAACTTCAAGTCAGCTATTGTATTTATAAATGTAGCTTTGGTATCTAATCCGTGGACTGGTTGCACAATCTAGTGCTATTCCTGGGAATCAAACTACCCCTCTTTCTAAAATATTGCAGGTCACCTGTCAGTCTTTGTTTGTGTGATTGTTTATAAAGACAGAATGGCTGACTTAAATCAAAATAGCAATATTTTAGGAGCCAATCGAGTGTTCACTGAAGTCAGTGGGATTCTTTCCATTTACTTCAGTGGGCGCACACACACGAAAAGTAACTCAAATGATATATTGGTGAATTTGAGGTAGTTGCCATGGAATAAATATTCATATACAGTGTACATAGGGCTAGAATTGTGCCCAGGTGCTCCGCGTGTGTGGGCTGGGTAGGGTACACATCACCACCAATGCACTCTGTTGCCCCCCTGTGCAGCTACAATCCCTGTGCTCTGTAGGGCAGGGACACGCCCTCCAGGTACTCCCAAAGGTGAAAGACACCCCAAAGAGGCAGGGAGGAAGCTGAGCCATGGATTACTTTAAATGGTACTTCTGAGCTCATCATTTGGCTCCCAGATTACCCCGACTGAAGGGCGATAGTGAAATGTACACATTCTCAGTAATTTCTCTGAGCTTTTTAACAATTTTGAAATTAAGTAGTTTTTTAGTTGATGGAAAAATACAACATGGGAATTTTCTTCGCAAATCAGACTTCCAGTTGAAATCCAAGATCTTGCCTCCACCAGTGGCCAATACCCGATGCTTTGGAGGAAGGCAAGAGCACCTAACCATAGGGAAAATATTAATCCTGGGAGTTTATTGCCTTGAACCCTGAATTTTGACTACCCTTTTCCTAGCTGGCATGACTATGCGCATCTTTTCAAAATCCAGCTGCAGTCCAGTACCCAAACATGGCCCTGACCTGTCAACATTTATGTATATGCTTCATTTTACTACCATGAGTGTTGACTTCAGTGGGACTATTCATGCTAATAAATTGAAGCACATGTATACACGTTCACAGGCTCAGGGCCTTTGTGACATGCTGCAGTGAATTTCACTGGCTGGTATGACAAAAGCATTCCCTTTGTATGATTGTTATATTTTTATAGTCCCCAAACTGTGTGAGGTGCCTTTTTTGCTCTACATTTTCTTGCCAGTATCTCTAGCTCCACCTCATATTATATAATGGGCAAGGGCCTTAGTCAGTTAAGTTAAACTGAACACCTGCTGCAGTATGTTCCTTCTTTCCCTGTATTTGGCACAGATCCCAAAGCCCACGCCACATGAGGTTCTCAGGTTTCCACATTTCTTTGTTATGAAGCCACCAGTTTTTCTCCTCTTCCTTTCTTAAATTCTTTCCTCCTTTGTCAGATTTCTTCCTTCTCACATTTTTCCTCTAGCTAGGAGGATGGGCCAGCTGGCTCCTTGCTTGACCATGGTCAATCCTACATGAGGAGCAAGGAAAGTGAATAGCTGTCATGTTTCTCCTGCACTCTCTAAGACACGCAAGCACACAACGTCGATCAGAAGCAAAATGTATGAATTTGTTTTCAATTTGTATTCCGTTCACGAGACTGGTATCACTAGGTATGTCTACACTGCAGTCAAAGGTGTGATTGCAGCTTGGGTAGACCTCCTAGCTCTAATTTTGTGGCTAATTACAGTTTGGGTAAGCCTCCTTAGAACTAAATTGGTTAAAATTAGCTGTGAAGATTCAGCTGCATGGGCTTCAGTGCAAGCTAGCAACATGAGTAGATACCCAGGGTCTCCCGGCAATCTAGTGTAGCTCACACTGAAGTCTGTGCTGCCACATTTTCATTGCTATTTTTAGCAAGCTAGCTAGATCACAGCTAGTGCAGCTATGTCTACACATGCTGCTATCAGATCTCCGGTTGCAGTGTAGACATACCTTCTGTCGCTGGCTGGCTTTATCAGCTTCATAAGTTGTATATTAATCAGGTGAGTACCTGGGAAGCGCCCACTGCTGAGTTAAAAATCTCTGTATTTGATAAAATTCAAGGTGCATTCAAAAAATTGTATGTTGTGTTTACACTAAAGGTATGAGAATAAGACCATGTAATATTTAATGGGCTATTGGTCATAGTGTTTTGTTCATGTTCACACCTTAATATGTCTGCATTTGCTTTGCTTCATAGATATAGCCTCGATTCTGACCTCCTCCTTTTGCAATCAAAAATTGCCCAAGAAAGAGAGCATCTAAAGATTGATATAGCAAAGGTAAGAAGTAGAAGATTTTTTTTTTTTTACTACTTCATTGGTTTTTAAAATATATGAATATATATGAAATGTATGAGATCTTGGACCAAAGTTTATGAAAATGCCTAAAAAACTACACCAACAGCCAGCATTTCTCAAATGCAGCTACCAGTGGCTTTTCTTGCGGCCATGGCCTCCTGAGCTATGATTGGGGGGAGGGGGAGGGCAAAGCAGCAGCCCCCCCCCCATTGCTCTTGGATTAAATGCCTTGGTGTTGTCTGCTGGGGCTGCAAGCGGGTTGGGCCCTGCCCCCCTCTGGAGACAGCTGGGGCACAATGCTGGAGGAGCAGGCAACTGGTGAGTTCCCCCACCTTCCCAAGGGTGGTGGGGCTCAGGCTTTAGGTTTCACCCCTGGTGTGGCGTGGCAGCAGGCTCCGGCCACAGGGCTTCAGGCTTCAGCTCTGGACACACAGTTTCAGATTCCATCCCCACCCACAGAGCTTTGGGCTCTGGCCTCCCACTGTCTCCCCTGGACCCCTCCAACTCTGTCACCCCTGGCCCCTACTGCTTACCCCAACCCCCCATCTAGGGCTTAATTTGTTCACAGGCTTGCTGGGACTGAGTAAGCCTTCTGTGAAAAGTGGTACGTGTATGTTTGTTAATATCACTTTTTATAACAGCAATATAATATAACAGTTATATTGCTATAACTAGCTAGCAATAAATAGATTACAATGATTTGGACGTGTGTATGTGCATATTTATTTGTTTTTCCGAAAGCTAATTAAGTATTTTAGGAAAAAGTATGAGAGCAGCCACCAGCAAGAGTTGATGGCTGCACTCTGAGGCCACCAAAAAATTTGTCCTGAGAACCCCTCTAAACAGCCAACAGGAATCATGAATAAGGCTCAGTGTTTGTCACGGAAGTCATGGATTCTATGACCTCAGTGACTTCTGCAGCAGGTAGTGTGCCTGGCTCGGGGGGCTGCCTGAGCATCTCAGGCAGCCCCTGGGCCAGTTGCACCAGCTGCTGCTGGGGCAGTCTCACCCATCCCGCCCCCCAGCAGCAGGCATTTGGGTGTGGGGGAGGGCCTAGGGCTAGGGGTTCAGTTGCAGGGCAGTGCTTACTTAGGGCGGGCTCCCCGGCAGGGCTACAGGAACTCCCCTCCCTCAGCTCCTAGCTCCACATGCTGCCTCTGCCGGCAGGCACTGCCCCCGCAGCTCCCCTTGGCCATGGTTCCCAACCACTGGAAGCTGCAGAACCGGGGCTTGGGGTGGAGCAGAGGCAGCACATGGAGCTCAGGAGCCGGATAGGGAGCCTGCCCCAGCCTCGCCAACCCTCCCACCAAGAACCCACAATGCCCCCCCGGCTGTGCTCCCCACTCCCCAAGCACCCGCGGTGCCCCCCAGGCTATCTCCCCGAGGCGCGCCCACCCCCCCATCTTTTAGTCAGGGGTATAAAATAAAAGTCATGGACAGGTCATGGGCTGTGAATTGTTGTTTACTATCCATGACCTGTCCGTGACTTTTACTAAAAATACCTGTGACTAAAACGTAGCCTTAATCATGAACAGTTGGCCTTCTTTTACTTGTTCACATGATGGTGTGACCTTTGTAATTAGTTTTTGTATATAAGCCATTTTGGTTTATAGGACTATAAATACAGCGCAAATCTATTAGCCATAAATAACTGCAAAATATCTGTGATCTGATCTGTTAATAGGTATAATTTATATAAGCAGCATTATTTTATGTTGTAGTGTGTATGCAGAACATTTATTTCTTGATCAGAACTACTTTTTGTCACTTTTTTATTGTGTTATATTTACACTCTAGGTTAATATTCTAAAATTGGACTAATTTTTTTCAAGTAATCACTTGGGCCCAGAGGCTGCAAGTGGGTGAGCCATCACACTTGCACAGAGCCTCATTCACTGCAATTGTTTGCAAAAGTGGTGCCTGACAAGGCACAATCCTTGGCGTGTTCAGGGTTTAAATAACATTTTGTTTTATTTTGATACATGTTTGTTTCAGGGCACAGAAAACAAAGCTTTGGAATCAGACAATTTTTACAGCAGATGTTATTTTCGATGTATCCTGCTATAGCATTGGGTTTGAGTTGTTTACATAGGAGCAAAGTAATAAACTCTAAATAAGTGGGTCTCAGTGCACAAGAATCAATGACAAAAAGTGAAATATTATAACTGACCATGGTCTATAAATTGAGCATGTTTTCACCTTTTGGATTTTACTGCTGTTTCATCCTCTCTTTTTCAATACATGCCATTTCCTTAAAACAGCTCTGTAATGCGGCTGCTGCCCCAATCCTGCAGAACAGGGGTTAAAAGCCAGCCCTAGGAGAGGGCTAAGGCTGAGAGCCGATAAGAAAAGGCTGATTGGGAAAGCCGCCACAGCTGTGGGCAACTCAATCGGGGCCCAGCTGGCCCTTATAAGAGGGATGGGGGCCAAGAGCAGGAAGAGTCTTACTCTAGCCCTGGAGGGAGAAGGGCTGGCTGCCTGGGAGATGAAGGTGGCAGAGCAGAGCAGAGCAGAGCGGGGAAGGGGAAGGGGAAGGGGAAGGGGAGCTCCAGCTCCAGCTCCAGCTCCTGCCTGGTAAACCGCCAGGCTGCAGGCCTTGGTGAAGGCCTACGCAGGTATTGGGCTTGCAGAAGTGCAGCCCCGGGTTAGGCAGAGGCAGCTGATCCTACCCCCTTGCCTGTGATGAGTGGCCATTACAGACTGCAGTCTGCCCCAGTGAGCGGGGGCTATATGATGACTGGCAGTAGCCACTGAGGCAAGATGGGTTTAGAGGGTTGGGGGTTCCCCTGGGAAGGGAGACCCAGAGGGTGGGGTTACTGCTGGGGCAGAACCCCAGGGTAAAGGGCACCGGGGTCCAGCGGCAGGTGAGACACTGGACTGCAGAGGACGCTCCGGAGCTGGACATGAGCTAATTCCCAAGACCAGCAGGAGGCGTCGCACCGGTGAGGCATTGCCTCGCTACAGGCTCACTCTTAGGCAAATGAACTTATTTCTCTAGTAGCTATCATCAGGTAAAATTGAGGACCCAAATTCACTGGTACAGCTCTGGCAGTTTTTTTTTTTAATCACTCCCATGATTCAAAGTAGATATAAATGTGACTTAACCAGCCAGTTAAATTGGGTTTGTGGCTTTTGTCTGTAGCTGGAGCAGCACAAAACAGTCAGAGTGGACTGTTGACCATTTCCTAGGGTCTGTTCCAAAGAAGCCGTGCTACAATAGAGCTGAAGATTTGGGTGAAACAATAGATGAGGGTTATTGCATCTCCCAGGTTGTGATATTTTCTTGGGGTGCCCAAAACTGAGAGTCACCTTGTTACCCACTGCTTCCAGTGAGAGGGAGTCTAAATTGTAATAACTGAGTGTCAGCTCCCTTACACTGCCAGCCTGTCAGCCACTCAAGCATTCTTCTCTGGGCTTATGCCAGCCCTAACTTTGACTTGCAGATTAATACTAGATGCAACCCAGTCCCTGAGCTCCTCTGAAATGTCCCCCAGTAGTACCTGGCTTCTGTCATGGGACACTCTCAGAAATTACCAGGTAAGCTATCTCCAAGGGAACAGTATACATGCAGCTTGACTGGTACAAATCAGGATGCAGTCATAGATTCATAGATATTAAGGTCAGAAGGGACCATTCTGATCATCTAGTCCAACCTCCTGCACAGCGCAGGCCACAGAATCTCACCCACCCGCTCCTACGAAAAACCTCACCTATGTCTGAGCTATTGAAGTCCTCAAATTGTGGTTTAAAGACTTCAAGGAGCAGAGACGCCTCCCTCAAGTGACCCGTGCCCCATGCTACAGAGGAAGGCGAAAAACCTCCAGGGCCTCTCCAATCTGCCCTGGAGGAAAATTCCTTCCTGACCCCAAATATGGCGATCAGCTAAACCCTGAGCATATGGGCAAGATTCACCAGCCAGATACTACAGAAAATTCTTTCCTGGGTAACTCAGATCTCATCCATCTAATATCCCATCTCAGGGGATTAGTCCTATTTACCCTGAATATTTAAAGATCAATTACTTACCAAAATCACATTATCCCATCATACCATCTCCTCCATAAGCTTATTGAGTAGAATCTTAAAACCAGATAGATCTTTTGCCCCCACTGCTTCCCTTGGAAGGCTATTCCAAAACTTCACTCCTCTGATGGTTAGAAACCTTCGTCTGATTTCAAGTCTAAACTTCCTGGTGGCCAGTTTATACCCATTTGTTCTTGTGTCCACATTGGTGCTGAGGTTAAATAATTCCTCTCCCTCTCCTGTATTTATCCCTCTGATATATTTATAGAGAGCAATCATATCTCCCCTCAACCTTCTTTTAGTTAGGCTAAACAAGCCAAGCTCCTTAAGTCTCTTTTCATAAGACAAGTTTTCGATTCCTTGGATCATCCTAGTAGCCCTTTTCTGAACCTGCTCCAGTTTGAATTCATCCTTTTTAAACATGGGAGACCAGAACTGCACACAGTATTCTAGGTGAGGTCTCACCAGTGCCTTGTATAATGGTACTAAAACCTCTTTATCCCTACTGGAAATGCCTCTCCTGATGCATCCCAAAACCGCATTAGCTTTTTTCACAGCCGTATCACATTGGCAGCTCATAGTCATCCTATGATCAACCAATACTCCAAGGTCCTTCTCCTCTTCCGTTACTTCTAACTGATGCGTCCCCAACTTATAACTAAAATTCTTGTTATTAATCCCTAAATGCATAACCTTACACTTCTCACTATTAAATTTCATCCTATTACTATTACTCCAGTTTACAAGGTCATCCAGATCCGCCTGTATAATATCCCGATCCTTCTCTGAATTGGCAATACCTCCCAGCTTTGTATCATCTGCAAACTTTATTAGCACACTCCCACTTTTTGTGCCAAGGTCAGTAATAAAAAGATTAAATAAGATTGGTCCCAAAACCGATCCCTGAGGAACTCCACTGGTAACCTCCCTCCAACCTGACAGTTCGCCTTTCAGTAGGACCTGTTGCAGTCTCCCCTTTAACCAATTCCTTATCCACCTTTTGATGTTCATATTGATCCCCATCTTCTCCAATTTAACTAATAATTCCCCATGTGGCACGGTATCAAATGCCTTACTGAAATCTAGGTAAATTAGATCCACTGCATTTCCTTTATCTAAAAAATCTGTTACTTTTTCAAAAAAGGAGATTAGGTTGGTTTGGCACGATCTACCTTTTGTAAAACCATGTTGTATTTTGTCCCATTTACCATTGACTTCAATGTCCTTAACTAATTTCTACTTCAAAATTTTTTCCAGGACCTTGCATACTACAGATGTCAAACTAACTGGCCTGTAGTTACCCGGATCACTTTTTTTTCCTTTCTTAAAAATAGGAACTATATTAGCAATTCTCCAATCATTCGGTACTACTCCTGAGTTTACAGATTCATTAAAAATTCTTGCTAATGGGCTTGCAATTTCAGGTGCTAATTCCTTTAATATTCTTGGATGAAGATTATCTGGGCCCCCCGATTTAGTCCCATTAAGCTGTTTGAGTTTCGCTTCTACCTCAGATATGGTAATATCTGCCTCCAAATCCTCCTTCCCATTTGTCATGCTACCATTATCCCCAAGATCCTCTTTAGCCTTATTAAAGACTGAGGCAAAGTATTTGTTTAGATATTGGGCCATGCCTAGAATATCTTTAACCTCCACTTCATCCTCAGTGTTTAGCGGCCCCACTTCTTCTTTCTTAGTTTTCTTCTTATTTATATGGCTATAGAACCTTTTACTATTGGTTTTAATTCCCTTTGCAAGGTCCAACTCTACTTGACTTTTAGCCTCTCTCACTTTATCCCTACATGTTCTGACCTCAATTTAGGTAGCTTTCCTTGCTGATCCCTCCCATCTTCCACTCCCTGTATGCTTTCTGCTTCTTCTTAATATCCTCTCTAAGATGCTTGCTCATCCAGCTTGGTCTACAACTCCTTCCTATGAATTTTTTCCCCTTTCTTGGGATACAGGCTTCCGATAGCTTGTGCAGCTTTGATTTAAAGTAATCCCAGGCCTCCTCTGCCTTTAGATTCATGAGTTCTTCAGTCCAATCCGCTTCCCTAACTAATTTCCTTAATTTTTGAAAGGCAGCCCTTTTGAAATCAAAAACTCTAGTTGCAGATTTATTTTTGTTAATCCTTGGTTTAGTTTGAACTGAATTAGCTCATGATCACTTGAGCCAAGATTATCCCCTACAACCATTTCTTCTATGAGGTCCTCGCTACTCACCAAAATTAAATCTCAAATGGCATCCCCTCTGGTCGGTTCAGCAACTACTTGATGAAGGAATCCATAAGCTATCGCATCTAGGAAAATCTGAGCCCTATTATTATTACTAGCACTGGTCCTCCAGTCTATATCTTGGAAGTTAGTCTCCCATGATCACGCAGTTTCCATTAGTATTTACTTTATTAAAAACATTAAAAAGGGCTCTAGCCATATCCAAATTAGATCCCGGAGGTCTATAGGACACCCCAAGCACTATCGTAGGAGAGGCTTTACTAGTTATCTTCCCCAATGTAAGTTTTGCCCAGACGGACTCTGTCTTATCCATTGCATCGCTTCTTATTTCTTTACATTCTACCTCATCATTGATATACAATGCTACTCCACCACCTTTACCTTTGTTTCTGTCTTTCCTAAACAGCACATACCCTTCAATACCTGTAGTCCAGTCATGACTACTATTTCACCATGTTTCTATTATCCCTATAATATCTGGTTTCACTTCCTGCACCAGTAGCTCTTGTTCCTCCATTTTGTTATCTAGGCTCCTCGCATTGGTGTACAAACATCTTAATTTTTGCAGTTTGGCCTCGCTCACATTTTGTACCCTATTAGGCACAGTCATTCTACAACCAGTATAACCTATTAGACTAGTATCCACACCGCCCTCGCTCCTTATATACATTCTCCTGTCCACGGCTGTATCCTTTCTTACTTCGTCTTCTTCCCTCTCAATGCTAAAATCCGGCGTGGAGATTACCTGGACATCTCCCAACCATCTCCCCCAAATTCCTAGTTTAAAGCTCTCTTTATCACTTGTGCCAGCCTTGATCCTAGAAGTCTATTTCCTTCCCTACTCAGATGAAGTCCATCCCGAGAGAACTGATCTCTGTCCGTGAATGCCTCCCAGTGGCCATACATCCCAAAGCCCTCCTTATAGCACCACTGCCTAAGCCATCTGTTGACAGTCATAATCTTGTCACACCTTTGTTGCCATTCTCTAGGAACAGGAAGGATCCCACTAAAGATCACCTGAGCCTCAATTTCCTTAAGCGTCTTCCCCTGCCTAGCATAGTCTCCCTTAATACTTTCCAGCGAGAATCTAGCTGTATCATTTGTTCCCACATGAAGGATAATTAGGGGATTCTTTCCCGCTCCCTTTAGGATCTTTTTCAACCTCAGGTCTACATCCCGTATCTTAGCACCCGGAAGACAGCACACCCTTCTATTCTCTGGATCAGCTCTAGTTACAGGCCTGTCTATTCTTCTCAATAAAGAGTCCCCGATCACATAGACCTGCCTCTTCCTGGTGACAGTGCTATTCTCCACTGTTCCCTCTGGCTGCAAGTTCTTTCCATTCCTATTTTCCCTTATAATCCTCTTCAACCCATCCTGTATCCCCCTGGGGCTCATATTTGGTGTAGTCTCCCTTGACTCTTCCCCTTTTCCTATAGGACTAGCCTCTCTTCTCTTCAACAAGTACCTACTAAGCCCCTTCTTCATTTTCCAACTCTGCAAACCTGTTCCTAAACTCTATTTCTCCTTCACTAGCCCATCTTTTCCTCTGCCTGGTTCTTTTAGTCACATGCTTCCACTGACCACTTTCGTCACCCAGTCTCCCCTCAAAATTCCCCAGCCCTGCTTCCATCTGTGAGTCTGAGCTTTTCCCTTCAGATACCTCATATCTTTGCTCCATCATCTGCTCAAACCCCTTCCTAAACTCAACCGGACTTGCCACCTGCATCTCCAAACCTCGGATCTTTTCCACCATCAGCTCTATCAGATGGCATTTCATGCAGAAAAAACTCTTACCAGGTCCACCCTCCAGGATCATGTACATGCCATAGCTTCCACATCCAGTCATCCTCAATGTGTCTTCCACTACAGGAGTCACTCCCACAGCTACCTCCATATCTGTCATCGCCTTCCCACCTAAGTCCTGTTAATCTGGGAAACACAAGTCACACCAAAAAGACCACCCCCCCCCAGCAAAAGCAAACTCCAAACAAGCACCACAATACAAATTCCTATGCTGAGCTGTATTTGTAAAGAAATAGTCATAAGTGTATTATCAAAGATTAAGATTTAAGAGATACTGAGTCAGGATGATGCAAACATAAATGGTTACATAAAAAAACAAGTATAATACACTTCTTATAGTCTTAACTTTAACAGCCTCAACATCTGTCTGGAAGCAGCTTTATCTCACACAAAGCTTTCTTCCAACATCACTAACCAATATGGCTAGGATCCAACTTTCATGAATGCAAAAAGGGCTGTTCTCTTGCCTTCCTCTTATATGCCAAAGACCGCTGTTTTTGTCCCCATAGTCCCCCCCTGAGGTTCTCTTCCTGGGATGCTGGCTCCCAGGTGTCTTCACATACTCCTGCTTAGTCTGCAGGCAGATTTGGCTTTCTTTGTGTTGGCTTATCATGCTTAATCTACACAGTCAACAGAGAGACAGGTGGCTCAATGTCCTTTGTCTGACCCCAAACCTGGTTGTCAGCTCTATCTTGGACACCAATTTTGGGACATATACACAGCTCCTTAAATAGTATCTGTACATACATCTTATAACAATTATGAAGATCAGTATGTTATAGACTTTGCTAGCTGGTACTGAGGGATTCTTAGGGTCACACAGGGGTGCTGTGAAGTTTAATTAATGTAAAAGTCTCTCATATTTTCTGATGGAAGGTGATGTGGTAGTGCAAAGTATTATTACTATGACTATTAGATATATGTAAAATAGACTGGGGATTAGAATGAATATTTAGTAACTATCTTTGGTCTTTATTTCTAGACTAAGGAAGAATTAAGTACAGCTGAAGGCCTGAACAGAAAACTTAAACATGAAAATAAATTTATAAGTAACCAGTATCGATTATTACTTGTGGAAGAGGAACACTTACATGCAAAAAGGGACGAGGCAGCAACGGAGTAGGTTTAAACTGTCGATTTCTTAATTCTGAGAATTAAAAAGGTCGTAGAGCAGTTTTTAAACTAAGAGCTGAGGGAAAGCTGACAGGTGTGGAGGAGCATATGGTTTGGACAGAGATGTCCAGTAGGGGAGGATTAATATTAGTGGAGATTCTCTGTATCTTAGTAAGGTGGAGAGGATGGAATATGATAAAATACAGGTAGGATCGGATAAGAAAACAGCCAAATGAAAAAGAGTCCCATTCAGTTATTTCACATAATGACAGACAGCTAAAAAGTGACAATTTTTTAAGTGCTTATATACAAATGCTAGAAGTCTAAATACTAAGATGAGTAAACTTGAGTGCCTTGTATTAAATGAGGATATTGACGTAATAGGCATCACCAAAACTTTGTGGAATGAGGATGGTCAATGAGACACAATAGTAACAGAGTACAAAATATATCAGAAAGACAGAATAGGTCATACTGGTCAAGGAGTGGCACTATATGTGAACAAAAGTGTAGAGTCAAATAAAGTAAAAATCATAAATGAACCAAATGGTACCATGGTACTATGGATAGTAATTCCATGCTTGAATAATAAGAATATAGCAGTAGAGATATACTACTGATCAGGATGGTGATAGAGACTGTGAAATGCTCAGGGATATTAGAAAAGCTATACAAATAAACTCAGTAATAATGGGGAATTTCACCTATCCCCATATTAACTGGGTACATATCACTGACAGGTTCCCCAGGGCATAACCTGAAAGTGGGGTATCACTGAGCCCTCTGTCAAAACAGCCTGGGCTCCCTCTCACACTGTGATGCGATGCCAAGCCAGGTCCTGCACTTACACAGACACCCGCAGACAGGGACACATGCAGCTGAGTTACATGAATGCTTCTCCTAGCCACTCATGAACCAACAATAGAGAGGCTCCAGCCAATTCCGCACAGCTCCCCAGCCTGACCAGTGTAAGTTTGTTACCCAGTTTGCCACTTCTACAAAGGAAAGCGGACATGTGCCAGCTTTTGTGCACTGAGCAGATTCCCCAAGCACTTCAAGCAAAATGCACTGTTTTAGGTAAAGTATAAAACAGATTTATTAACTACAGAAAGATAGATTTTAAGTGATTATAAGTAATAAACATACGGAACAAAGTTGGTTACCTAAGAAATAAAAATAAAATCACAATCTGAGTTCTATAAATTAGACAGGATTTCAATCAAGCCATGTCTTACCCTGATGGTATAGTTCCTTAATACAAAACCTGGGATTCTCCTTTCCAGCCTGGGACTGCCTCCCCAGTTCAGTCTTTGTTCTCCAGGCATGTTTTCAAGTGTTGAGTTGTGGGGGGAGTGAGGACAAATTATGATGTCACTTCCCCTCTTTTATAGTTCTTCCAGCTTACTGGAAAGATCTTTTGCTATGAGGTGAGTCAAGCGGTCTCCATTGTCTACGTGCTCTCTCTCAGAGGCCCCCATTGTATACAGTTCCTGGGGTAGTCCTTGTGAGTGTGTATTCCTCTTCATGGGCCATTATCAGTGTCTGGCTGCTTCCTTGTTGTACCTGAAAGGCTGGTTGTGGGTGTTCCCAACCTTGCAACATATTTCAGTAACACACACCTAGCAAAACTTCATAACTTCCCATACAATGATAGCACATACAATCCAACACGGTATTAATGTTCAACAGATCAAGACTTTTAAAATAATACCTCACAAGGCATGCTTTGTACAAATCATATCATAATCACAAAACTATGGTAAATATGGGGGTGCCAGGGTGTTGCTTTGGGGTACAGAGGGTCACAGTCACCTCAGGATGGGATGCAGAGATAAACTTTCTTGACACTTTACATGACTGCTTCTTGGAGCAGCATATTCCTGGAACCCACAAAAGGAGAGGCAATTCTTGATTTAGTCATAAGTGGAGCACAGGATCTGGTTCAAGAGATGAATATAGCTGAACCGCTTGGTAATAGTGACCATGACGTAAGAAAATGTAACATTCCTAGGGGGAGGGGGACACCAAAGCAGCCCATCACAGTAATATTTAATTTCAGAAAGGGGAGCTACATAAAAATGAAGAATTTAGTTAACAGAAATTAAAAAGTACAGTGCCAAAAGTGAAATCCTGGCAAGCTGCATGGAAACTTTTTAAAAACACCGTAATAGAGGCTCATTTTAAATGAAAACCTGTAATTAAAAAACATAGTAAGAGGACCAAAAAAGTGCCACCATGGCTAAACAGCCAAGTAAAAGAAGCAGTTAGAGGCAAAAAGGCATCCTGTAAAAAGTGGAAGTTAAATTCTATTGAGGAAAGTGGAAAGAAGCATAAACTCTCTGGCAAGTGAAGTGTAAAAATATAATTAAGAAGGCTAAAAAAGAATTTGAAGAGCAGCTAGCCAAAGACTCAAAAAGTAACAGCCAAAAAAAAAAAGTGCATCCGAAGCAGGAAACCTGCTAAACCAACAGTGGGGCCATTGGATGATCGAGATGCTAAAGGAGCACTCAAGAAAGATAAGGCCATTGTGGAGAAACTAAATAAATTCTTTGCATCGGTCTTCGTAGCTGAGGATGTGAGGGAGATTCTCACACCTGAGCCATTCTTTTTAGGAAACAAATCTGAGGAACTGTCCCAGATTGAGGTGTCATTAGAGGAGGTTTTGAACAAATTGATAAATTAAACAGTAATAAATCACCAAGACCAGATGGTATTCACCCAAGCATTCTAAAGGAACTCAAATGGGAAATTGCAGAACTACTAACTGTAGTCTGTAACCTATCATTTAAATCAGCTTCTGTACCAAATGACTGGAGGATAGCTAATGTGATACCAATTTTTAAAAGGGCTCCAGAGGCAATCCCTGCAATTACAAGACAGTAAGCCTCACTTCTTTACTGTAGTTGCAATCAATTTGCCTAGTGCTGAACAGAATTATCAGACAGATAAATGAACATGATTTGTTAGGGAAGAGTCAGCATGGTTTTTATACAGGGAAATCATGCCTCACCAATCTACTAAAATTCTTTGAGGGGGTCAACAAGTATGTGGACAAAGGTGATCCAGTGGATAGAGTGTACTTAGATTTTCAGAAAGCCTTTGACAAGGTCCCTCACAAAAGGCTCTTAAGCAAAGTAAGTAGTTATGGGATAAGAAGGACGTTACTCTCATGGATCAATAACTGGTTAAAAGATAGGAAGCAAAGGGTAAGAATAAATGGTTAGTTTTCAGAATGGAGAGAGGTAAATAGTGGTGTCCCCCAGGGGTCTGTAGTGGGACCAGGACTGTTCAACATATTCATAAATGATCTGGAAAAGGAGGTAAACAGTGAGGTGGCAAATTTGCTGATGATACAAAACTACTCAAGATAGTTAAGTCCAAAGCAGACTGCGAAGAGTTACAAAGTTGATCTCACAAAACTGGGCAACAAAATGGCAGATGAAATTCAATGTTGATAAATTCAAAGTAATGCACATTGGAAAACATAATTCCAACTATGCATATAAAATGATGGGGTCTAAATTAGCTGTTACCACTCAAAAAAGAGATCTTGGAGTCATTGTGGATAGTTCTCTGAAAACATCCACTTCATGTACAGCGGCAGTCAAAAAAACCAATCGAATGTTGGGAATCGTTAGGAAAGGGATAGATAAAACAGAAAATATCATGTTACCGCTATATAAATCCATGGTATGCCCACATCTTGAATACTGCGTGCAGATCTTGTTGCCCATCATGATTGATGTGGAGAAGGTAAATAAGGAAGTGTTGTTTACTCCTTCTCATAACACAAGAATTAATGGTCACCAAACAATAGCCAGCAGGTTTAAAACAAACAAAAGAAAGTATTTCTTCACACAATGCACAGTCAGTCGGTGGAACTCTTTGCCAGAGTACGTTGTGAAGGCCAAGAATATAACAGGGTTCAAAAAAGAATTAGATAGGTTCTTGGAGGATAGGTCCATCAATGGCTATTAGCCAGGATGGGTAGGAATGCACAACCATTCTCTAAGTGTCCCTATCCTCTGTTTGCAAGAAGCTGGGAATGGGCGATGGGATGGATCACTCAATGATTATCTGTTCACGTTCATTCCCTCTGAAGCACCTGGCATTAGCCACTGTTGGAAGACAGTATACTGGGCTAGATGGATCATTGGTCTGACCCACTATGGCCACTCTTTCGTCCTGATTTTTAGAGAATGCAGTTTTATTTCTGAAGCTTTTCTTTTTGAAGAGTAAAATCACTTCTTTTTATGACTGAAGATATAACTGATTTTTCTCCCTTGGTAGACTTGAAGGATTATCCAGTTGGCTGGATGAAAGACTTGACATTCTGTCAAAGCGTGTGGTGGAGGAGCAAAACTTGGAGGATGAAGTTGAGAGACTCGAAGATATCTTTCAGTATGTCACTTCTAAATATTGACTGTATTAATGACCTGGCTGCAGCTTAATCATGGGCCCATGTAGGTTTGGGAAAGACTAAAACTTAAGCATTCAAAGATACTTTAAAGAGAAAGCCAAATGAGTTTATAAACCATACCAGCAAGTTGGTATAAAATTACATACAAAGAAGTCTTGCTTTTTTAGTTACCGATAATGCCGTCTGCAATTTATTATTGCCAGGCAAAGTACACACAAACAAGAAGATTAAGAACAAGACACTGATTCAGAGAAATATTATAGAAATAGTACTGAATGCATAACTTCAAAATCAAACAAGTGTAATGGCTCAGATCCCGGTCCAGGCTAGAGCCCCTTTTGGGGGGGGGAGGCAAAGGGGCTGTAAAGCTGCCCTAATTGGGTAGCTGAGGTTTCCTCTGATGTGGTGCAGTCCCTGGGTTGTGTAGCCTGCATCTTGCTCCCTCGTGTAGAGGATGTGCTTGGGGTGAGTGTTCACAGAGCATTGGTGCACTCTTGTGATCTGTGGTTGTTGGCACTGCTTTTTTGTGTTATTGGCTGGTACATTAGAACAGTGGTTTTCAAACTGTGGGTCGTGACCCAGTACTGGGTTGCGGAATGTAAGGCACTGGGTCACAGCAGCTCTGGTCAGCACTGCCGACTGGGCCATTAAAAGTCTCATTGGTGGTGCTGCCTGGCTAAGGCAGGCTAGTCCCTACCTGTTCCCACACCACGCTGCACCCCGGAAGCAGCCAGCAGCAGGTCCAGCTCCTAGACCGGGGGGGCCACAGGGCTCCACGAAATGCCCCTGCCCCAAGCACTGGTTGGGGGGAGGGGGAGGGTGCCTGCAGACAAGAGCTGCATGGAGCCGCTTGCACACCTCTACCTAGGAGCCGGACCTGCTGTTAGCTGCTTCTGGGGTGCAGGATGTTCCGCAGTGCCCGGACAGGCAGGAAGCCTGTCTTAGCACCTCCACTGCGCTGCTGACTGGGAGCCACTCATGGTAAGCCTGTGCTCCAATCCCCTGCTCCAGCCCAGGGCCCCTTCCTGCACCCCAAACTCCTCGTGCCTGCACCCCCAGGCCAGAGCCCTGACCCCATCCTGCATCCCTGCCCCAGCCCAGAGCCCCTTCCCACACCCTGAACCCCTCATTCCCAGATGCACCCCAACCCTCTGCCCCAGCCCTGAGCCCCTTCCACACCCCAAGCCCCTCATCCCCAGCTCCGTTGGGTCACGGGCATCAACAATTTTCTTCAACTGGGTCACCAGAAAAAAAAAGTTTGAAAACCACTGCATTAGAGCAACTCATCCAGGGGGCTAAAAATAGCAGTGTGAATCCTGCAGCTTGGGCTCTCAAGCATATCCTGACCCCATAGGTTTAAGACCCTGATCTCCAGCCCAAGCTGCAACATCCACACTGCTATTTTTAGCATGATAGCCCTTTATAGCATATAGCAATCAGAATACATTATCCCTGATCCTTGAATCGGTGTGAAATGACAGAATTGTGCTCTAATAACTGTCCTAGATGGGCAAGTCCCACATAGGGGAGTGGCAACTCCTTGCGCTTCAACTCTCAGAGCTTATTTTTCTGCCAGAAGGCACGGGTCTGCCCCTCTCTGCAGAAAAGGGTGGGGGTGGTCAGTGCTCTAAGCCTACTCAGAGGCAAGGAGCGCATCTGCACAGACACCCCTTGTCTTTTAACTGCCACCTATTTTCCTGGCTTCATGCTGCCTCTTGATAGCATGGTTCTGGCCAGCCTCTCCTTGCCTGCTGTTATCCCCCCGCATCCTTCTCAGGAGCATTTCCTGGCACATCATAAATATGCAGGTGCCCTAGTTATGGATAAAATGTAGGAAAATAATTGTTCTCACTTTTTATGTTGAAAAAGGAAAAGACCCGATAGATATAGTCTGATGTCTATCTTGGTATTTAATTTGAACTGACCCAACAGGATATACCTTCTGTATATATATATGAAATTGAGAAATAAAGGGTAAGGAATAGCCAAACAACGTTGTAAAGAGAAGGAAAATCTCATATTGAAGTACTCATGCAGCAAAGTCAGCAGTTTAAAAATATAAGGAATAAATTAACAAGAAGAGGAGGTGAACTAATTATCACTGTCTCAATATTATTTGGTTATCCGAAATAATGCTAGGAATCTCCTACAGAAGTTGTAGAAGCCCCATTGGTTAAGACTTTTAAAACTAGACTGGACAAAGCTCTATATCTTATGGAATAATCCTGCACTCAGAGAGCTGGATTGGAAAGTCTCTTCCATCTCTAATGTCTTACATTTTATTATACGATTCTGTGAACTCCCATTGACTTAATTGGCACTTAGTGTTTCTCAAGATCAGCCCCACTGTTATGTGCAGTGTTACAGGAAGGCAGCATGATATAGTGGATAGAGCACTGGATGGCGATTCAGGAGACCTGGGTTCTGTTCTTAGTCCTGGAGTGCTGGGTGACCCATAGCAAGTCACTGCATCTCCTTATGCATTAGTTTCCCCACTTGTAAAATGGGAATAATGATGCTGATCTCCTTTTTAAAGCACTTTGAAGTCTACTATGAAAACTGCTGTGTAATGTATTATTATTAGCAATTCCGTAGGAATTTAGCAAAGCTTTTGATACCGTCTCCCACAGTATTCTTGCCAGCAAGTTAAAGAAGTATGGGCTGGATGAATGGACTATAAGGTGGATAGAAAGCTGGCTAGATCGTCGGGCTCAACGGATAGTGATCAATGGCTCCATGTCTAGTTGGCATACGGTGTCAAGTGGAGTACCCCAAGGGTCGGTCCTGGGGCTGGTTTTGTTCAATATCTTCATTAATGATCTGGAGGATGGTGTGAATTGCACCCTCAGCAAATTCACAGATTACACTAAACTGGGAGGAGTGGTAGATATGCTGGAGGGTAGGGATAGGATACAGAGGGACCTAGACAAATTAGAGGATTGGGCCAAAAGAAATCGATGAGGTTCAACAAGGACAAATGCAGAGTCCTGTACTTAGGATGAAGAATCCCATGCACTGCTACAGACTAGGGACCAAGCAGCTAGGCAGCAGTTCTGCAGAAAAGGACCTAGGGGTTACGGTGGACGAGAAGCTGGATATGAGTCAACAGTGTGCCCTTGTTGCCAAGAAGGCTATCGGCATTTTGGGCTGTATAAGTAGGGGCACTGCCAGCAGATCGAGGGACGCAATCATTCCACTCTATTTGGCATTGGTGAGGCCTCATCTGGAGTAGTGTGTCTAGTTTTGGGCCCCACACTACAAGAAGGATGTGGAAAAATTGGAAAGAGTCCAGCGGAGGGTAACAAAAATGATTAGGGGGTGGAGCACATGACTTATGAGGAGAAGCTGAGGGAACTGGGATTGTTTAGTCTGCAGAAGAGAAGAATGAGGGGGGATTTGATAGTTGCTTTCAACTATCAGATTGAGAGGGGAGGGATAGCTCAGTGGTTTGAGCATTGGCCTGCTAAACGCAGAGTTGTGAGTTCAATCCTTGGGGGGCCATTTAGGGATCGGGGCAAAAGTTGGGGATTGGTCCTGCTTTGAGCAGGGGGTTGGACTAGATGACCTCCTTGGTCCCTTCCAACCCTGATATTCTATGAATGTATATTACAAGGAGCATGGGAACACACACACACAAAGGAGAAGAAGGGTAAAGTCTTTGTTTTGGTTTGTTTTTTAAATAATAACCTGTACAAAATACTATTGTCTGTAAGGGTTCTCTCAGAGAACAGTTCTGAAATCCAGGAAAAATAAATCCGCTGATGAGGGGTGAGCAAACAGAATTTTATAAATTGCTGAATAACAAAATATTAGTATTATTTTGCTAACCAAATGTGGCCAGAATATCAGTTAGGGCATGTTCAGCTGTCTCTGCAGGGCCACCCCACCTGCATACCTCTGAAGTCTACTGGGGTGGCAGCCTGAGGGTTGGTGTAAGCTCTGCCCTTCAAACACAGGAGAGTGTCCACTACCACCTGCTGCCAAATCTTCATGGGGCTTTGGGTAGCCACTTTTCCATCTCCCTCTTGTATCTCAAAGGAGTGCAAGTCACTGGTAACAGTGTCTCCCGAAAATGCAGTCAGACATATGGGAGCAGGATTACATCTGCCTTTTTATTTTATTAAACTAAAATCCTCTAGAATGTGTTGAGTCCACAAAAAATTGTTGCATGCTAATGTTTGCCTTGGGACTTTTACATTAGCAAATATATATAATGTGTGCAAGTGAATGTATGCATTCATATGCCTTGAGGCTCCACATCAGTGCAGGTTGTTCTGTATAAGTTACTGCATCTAAATCATACCAATGTAGCATCTCTGTTCTTAAACTTTTGCCCTAGTGTTTTGGGCTTGATTAATAGGACGTCTGATTGCCTTCTCTTGCAGTGTTATTGATTCTGGCATAAGTCAGGACTCTTGGCTTTGCCATAGCCTTTACCAAGTGCCTGTTTAACTTTGCAATCATGTCGCCTACAACAACAAACCATATGAAGCACAGAACCATGACTGCACACCAAAATAGGTATATTTCTGAGAAGTGAGTCTCCAGCTGGTAGGAGTGCTTAGCTTACTGCCTTGGAAAATGCTTTTTAAAATTGTATATTCAAAAAATGACTTATAAAATGAAGTGGTATGCAAAGGTTTAGCATTATTCTGAACCTTTATTCTTGTTTCAGAAACACAAAGGATGCTTGTGCAAGAGAACTAGAGAATCTAGAGCAATGTTTAAAGAGAGAAAGTGAGATGAGGTAAAATTACAAGTCACCATCTTCATAAGGAACAGATCAACATATTAATGATTTACAGTGACTTTGTTTATACTTTTCAAATACGACCTAAAACCAAGGTCCTAACCACCCAAAGCTCCAGTGGTCCTTTTTGCTGGATAAGGAGTGATTCATCTCAATGTCATGGCCAAATTACATCTGGGGTAATTGTATTCTGTCTTCTAAATTCCTCTGTTGTCTCATTTGGATGAGATATTCTTCACTTCCTGTCCTGTGGTGATGGTGTGTGGTAAGAGCTGCTAAACTTTACCAAGTAGGTAAATTGTTCTGGTTTGGGTACCAATTTAATTTTGTAAAGCACTTTGGGATCCTTCCAGATGGAAAAACACTGTATACTTGTAAGCTATTGCTGTTGTTTTCCAGTTTAGGACTGATCTTACACAATTGAGGTCAATGGGAGTTTTGCCATTGATTTCACTGGGAGCAGGATCAGACCTTGAGTCTGTGTGGCTTAATTTTTTCAAGTTCCAAGCGCCCACAACTCCTGTTAAAGTCAATGGGTACTTAGAATGCTTGCACCTTTTAAAATCATACCACCAGTCTGGTACACATTTAGGACTCCAGCTGTCATGAGCACAGTGGACTGGGAAAGAGGATGGTCTGTTTTTAAATGATTTTGCATCTTGGATTATATCAGCTGCTTTCCTGGGGACTGCATATTTTTCAGCCTTTAAATAGAGCCTTCCATTGAGTTTGTTTTGTTTAGTAAACCTTGAGGTGGTGGTGGAGAGGAGGGTGGAAGCATGTTCTACAAAGACCACTGAAAGCACATTATAATAAGAGTTATGCTAAATGCAGCCCTATTGATGAGATCTGCCAAGATGTAACTTGCATCACTCTGCATTCTCTGTTTAAGCACTGATGCCCTTAAGCCTTTAAGCACAGGCCCTTTCCTGTCTCACTCTTTTAGTGTGTATGGGCAGGGGGAAGCTAGCTATGGAAGAGGCCCCAAGTTGGATAAATCTGAATTAATTATTGTAACTAGAGTTGTGTGTGAAAGGATGACAAAATTTTCCCAGTTTGCTTTGAAGTTTACTCAGCAAACTCAGAACTCCAAGTGAACCTATGGCTTGGGAGGGGAGAAATACTCACAAGCTGAACCATCTTCAAATTCTGGTCTAAAACCCAGTTTTACTCAGCTGTGCTCAAGATGTGCTACTCTTCCAAACCAAAAGGGACATACGTTGTTTTTAGAGAGGCAAGTTCTATATACTTCTCTTAGGGCTTTTCTCCATGAGAGCCTCCCAACTGTTTGACTCTGTTTTCCTTACAGAGGTAAGAACTGAAGCTCTCTGGCCATATTGTTCCATCCTCTTTATTATCCACACCATTACCCCATTGCATGGCTAGATCTGCTCTAGGAATTATTTTTGGAAAAATCTACAGCCTGTGTTATGCAGGAGGTTCGACTATATGATCACAGTGGTCCCTTCTGGCCTGGAAACCTGTGAATTTATGCTGTTGGTAGGAGCCTCTTAGAATCAAGTCTGCTTTGTTACTTTACACATGCTATGCAGCTCTGATTTCCCAATCAATTACAATGCAATGTCATGTAATGGGTGATATTGTTTGTGTACTTACCACTAGAGCTTTGCTTCAGTGGAAACAACTTCACCTAGCAAAGAAGAAGGAACTCTTATGGGTAACAGAGGAGAAATTCATGAATGAAATGAATGTAAGACTTGAGACTGGTAAAAAACATCATGCTGAGCTAATTGCAGAGGTATGTTAACCATATTGTTGGCATTACAACAAAGCCTATCCATTGTAATCCCCTACCTTTCGTTCTGTTCTTGGCAAAGTGGTTAAAGTTTAAGGGCCAGAACCTCAGTTGGTGTACATTATGATTTTGAAGGCGTTGTGTTAGTTTATACTATCTGAGAATCTGGCTTTAACAAATAATTAATAAAATTGTAAAGCAGTTTTTATCACACAGCACTGTGTTTCAAATGACGACTACACCCATTTTACTCAGCGCGGTTATTGTTTAATACTGCAAGTGAGCCAGTGTGTACTGCAGAAATGATTGTCCCTGTTAATTTTGTTTTTTGCAACCAGAATGAGTATTTCCGAAAAGAAATTTTGCAGGCTGAGGAACAGGTCAAACACCTTAGTGATAATATAAATAAAAGGGAAGTTGAATGCGAGAAGTCTGAAAACAGCTTAATAGAAGACATACAATGGCTTGAGGTAAATGTCATTTTTAAAAAATTCTTAAAAAGAGTAGTTTAAATGGGGAAGTGACATTTGCTCGTGTAAATTGACACCACTCTATTGACTTCAGTGGTGCTACACCAATTGCCACTAGCAGATAATTTGGCCCATGATTACTAATAGTTTCAGGAAAAAGTAATTCAGTGCCATATTAACTCTTTGAATGCTGTACTGATGCTCCTAGAACAGGAGAGGTTTGGGTTGGGTTTTTTGGGTTTTCTTTTTCTTGCTAAGCAGTTATGACCTGATCCAAAGCCCACTGATGTCTCTGGGCTTTGAATCGGGCCCTTAGCACTTACTAGCAGTGAGTAAAGTCTTCCTTTGCAACTGGTACAAGGCTTTGTGTGCACTGAAAATAAGAGCAATGAAGTGGTGGATTCCATGCAGGGAGCTTTCCCACAGTTACTTGATTGCTAGATGCCAAAGGCAAAGAGGTCTGATCATTGTTTTGTTTAAAACTGCCTTAATCCCACTTTTTCTCTGAACTGCTAGATGAGACCTAAGTGAGAAATAAAATAAAACTGGCTTCTTCTTAGTAGTCTTCCAGGCAAACGAACAACAAAGGCATCAGTCTTGAGTTTTGTGGCTGATGTATCATCTAGTACAGGAAGTTGATTGAACAACTCATACTGCTACTAAATTGTGGCATGCCCTCCACATGTGTGTCCTTATCCATATGTGTTTACTCATATCTATCAAATTGAATTCCATGCCGAGAAAGTGCCCATAAAAAGTGTAAAAGATCTGCAATAAAAAATGTAAAATAAAATATATTGGACCAAATTCTTTCGTGATTTGCAACCCCGTTAACTATGAAGCAGTTGCTTGGAGTTGATCAGTGTGAAATTTGTCCCACAATATTTAGATAAACAGGACAGGCTTTATGAAAATATTAGTCTCGCTGCTGACCTGATGGGCCAAATTTTGTTCTGAGTTACAGAGCTGTAAATCCATTGAAATCACTGGTGTCGTGTGAGGCGTAATGCAGGGCAGTTTGGTCCTATGTGCACTAATCCTTCTGAGTGCTCTATTATAGTATCCAGCAGCCCTCCTTCAAAGAGAAAGGAGGACAATATGAGACTCTGAATGAGAACTGACTGGAGCTTCCAGAAACATCAGGCACTTCTCCCATCCGGTGTATATAGCATTTCCTCTGTCTCTAGGTAACATTTCCTGGTTGTATGATTCTCAGCCGTCAGTCTAATGGTTCAGAATAAGATAAACCAGACATCCTTCATGTATGAAATATCCCAAGCCTCTTCTTCTCTCTCTCTTTCAATGCCTTTGTGTGTATGGATCTAAAATAATTACACACGGGATCTCTCCTTATGTGCACTTCCTGGCAGCTGTGCTGTTCAAAAACATACATAACGTATGATAAATGCTCTTTAACTCCTACTCTACTGTCTTTAATAGGGTTGCTCTAACATCACACAATAAATGTGACATATGAGGATTACCCTTTGCATGTGTACTAGACTGAGTCAAGTCAAAGATAATGATATACCCTTTGGGGTAGAAAAATAATTGGAACTGTTATTTCTCCTTCAGTAGTTCTCTCTGGTTTTTCTCTTCTTTAGCTGTCTCCATTTCTTCCTGTGTCTTCACTTTTTATCATTTTGGTGTTGCAACAACTTGTGCCTCTTCCTGGGGCTTCTACTCTTTTGTACTCTTCTCCAGTTGTGCACACCCTAGTCATTTCAGTCATACTTGCTGCAATCTCTGCTCACTTATTTATTTTATTATAGTCTTATTTGTGAACACCCATGGCTCTATCTGCTGTTTCTTCTATTGCGGTGTTCTATGCACCCAGAGTATATTCCTGTGCCAATACAAGTATTGCTAGTACACGCACCTGAGTTCATTGCTTCTATTTAAATCACTTTGTAATATGGCTGGAGATTCACGATGTGTAATGTCAAAAGAATTAATTAGGCTGTCTCCTCATTCTGGATATTCAAATTGCCTTCATTTTGCCACTCTTCACTTTCAAATCTATGTCTCTTAGCTCTACAGTTTCCAGTTAATCTGTTCATTTTGTCTTCCTTTGCTACAGTGATTATGTCCACTTTAATAGATCATTAATTAACATTTATTTTCACTAAAGGATGATGTCAAAGGTAAAACTGAAGGGATGTATCAAAAAGAACAACAACTAATTCTGAGCATCCCTCTCATAGAAGAAAGACAGAAAGAGTTGGAAGAGAAGCATGAAAAATATGAAGACTTGAAAAAAGTAGTCTCAGGTAGGTATTAAATAACTCCGATGCACTTTGAAGCTTTCTGCTTCTGTCTTAGAAAGAGATCTGTCTTGGTGATATGGGTGACTTCGAACCAAATGAGCAACTGGCATTCCACAGAAGAGGAATGCCTACAAAATTCGAAGTTGACTTTGTAGAGGTTTAAGATTAATATAGACCCTGGAGATAGGTATTTCGTTTCCCCTCCCCAATCTTTATCCTAATCCTCTTTACCTACTTTGTGTATTATGGTGAATCTGGTATTTTGATATATTTGTTGTATTTGAAAAAATTATTAAAATTATATATAAATAAAAGGTCTGACTGTACCAGAGCTGTCTACCATAGTTCAGATGAACTGTAAAGTACAGTAAAGCTCTGAGGGCTTTGTGCACCAGATGGATTATGACATCTGGACACTACTGAAACATTAATAATGAATAATAATGTCCTATACAGTTGATCATTTGTTGATGGAACATCTAGTTCTGTGGTCTAAAAAAAACCCTTTTCCTGATTTGTAGAACTAAAAGATGAAGAGACAAGACTGACAAAATCCATTGATCGGTCAGTCAGGATGATTGGTAAACTCAAGAAGATCATGGTAATGGTTTAAACTTTGCTTAACGTTATTTGTTAAAGTGTCCTAAATCAGTTTTCTTCCTCTCTGTTCTTGTGCTTTTTAATGATCTCCCTTCGCCCTTCCAGTATCATCTTCCTATAGCTGCTGTGGAACTGGTCATGCCCAGAGATTCTGGCTGGAGGATACTTGCATAGCTTGATTCAGAGCAGCACTGTCATTTGTCATGCAAAAAACTGACCTTGATCTTGTGACCCTTAGTCATAAGAGCTGTCCCAGTGGAATTAAAAGGATGACTTAAGTAAGGAAGGGGCTGCAGTATTGGGCCCTGTGTGAGCTCTGTCCCTGTACAGAAGCTGACCGCTGCTGGTGCAAGAGCCTTTGCTGCTTCTTGGTAAAACTGTCCTGTATCTTTGTCTCATGATCTCTCCAGCTCATTGCCTATCTTGACTATATCAATAGATAACAGCATAAGGAGAGAGAAATTCAGAGTCACAGATGGTTTGTGTGAAAGAAACAGTACTAAAGAAAGGTGTCTGAGTCACAAACAAAACCGCAAGGTTTGTGCCTGGCTGGCCTGATACTGCAAGGATGGAGCTCTGTGGTTGCTGGCCCACAGAAGCCCACAGGCACAGCTGCTAATCCTTATTCGAGAAGGAAATGCTCCTTCTCCAAGCATCTTTTAATAGGCAGTAGCTTACCCAGAATCTGTGTTCCAAACATTTGTGTACCACCAAAGCCTTCATCAATAGAAATATGTTGTGTGTGTGTGTGTCGCTAAGCTCAACAACGTGACCCCATGTCTGATTTAAATAGACAGGAAATTAGGTTCAATGGTTAGTGTATGAGACAGTGTCAGGAGACCTGGGTTCTATTCCCAGCTGTGCCATTGGCTTGCTGACCTTGAGCAATTCTACTTCACCTTTCTGTGCCTCTTTTCCCTACTGTGTAAGATGGAGATAACAAGATTCCTTTTTTCAGAGTAGCAGCCGTGTTAGTCTGTATTCGCAAAAAGAAAAGGAGTACTTGTGGCACCTTAGAGACTAACAAATTTATTAGAGCATAAGCTTTCGTGAGCTACAGCTCACTTCATCGGATGCATTTGGTGGAAAAAACAGAGGAGAGATTTATATACACACACACAGAGAACATGAAACAATGGGTTTATCATACACACTGTAAGGAGAGTGATCACTTAAGATAAGCCATCACCAACAGCAGGGGGGGGAAAGGAGGAAAACCTTTCATGGTGACAAGCAGGTAGGCTAATTCCAGCAGTTAACAAGAATATCAGAGACTAACAAATTTATTAGAGCATAAGCTTTCGTGAGCTACAGCTCACTTCATCGGATGCATTTGGGGTCCAGTTTGGCCAATGTACATGGCAGAGGGGCATTGCTGGCACATGATGGCATATATCACATTGGTAGATGCGCAGGTGAACGAGCCTCTGATAGTGTGGCTGATGTGATTAGGCCCTATGATGGTATTCCCTGAATAGATATGTGGCTACGTAAAAGAATGAATGGACACAAATCAGACGTCAAGAATTATAACATTCAAAAACCAGTTGGAGAACACTTCAATCTCTCTGGTCACTCGATCACAGACCTAAGAGTGGCTATACTTCAACAAAAAAGCTTCAAAAACAGACTCCAACGAGAGACTGCTGAATTGGAATTAATTTGCAAACTGGATACAATTAACTTAGGCTTGAATAGAGACTGGGAATGGATGAGTCATTACACAAAGTAAAACTATTTCCCCATGGTATTTCTCCCTCCCACCCCACCCCCCACTGTTCCTCTGATATTCTTGTTAACTGCTGGAATTAGCCTACCTGCTTGTCACCATGAAAGGTTTTCCTCCTTTCCCCCCCTGCTGTTGGTGATGGCTTATCTTAAGTGATCACTCTCCTTACAGTGTGTATGATAAACCCATTGTTTCATGTTCTCTGTGTGTGTGTATATAAATCTCTCCTCTGTTTTTTCCACCAAATGCATCCGATGAAGTGAGCTGTAGCTCACGAAAGCTTATGCTCTAATAAATTTGTTAGTCTCTAAGGTGCCACAAGTACTCCTTTTCTTTTTAAGATTCCTTTTGTAAAGCTTTTGTAAAGCTTTGAAATCTTTCAGCGAAAGGTGCCCCATATGTGAAAAGTATTATTATTATTTATTATTCATAGATTCATAGATACTAAGGTCAGAAGGGACCACTCTGATCATCTAGTCTGACCTCCTGCACAGCGCAGGCCACAGAATGTCACCCACCACTCCTATGAAAAACCTCACCCATGTCTGAACTATTGAAGTCCTCAAATAATATTATTAATTTATTAGGTTACAACGATTGTAGTCCAAATACAAGATCAGTTACAAATGAAGCAAAATAATGAAGGGTTTATTCATTAATAGGCTGAGCTGAAGAATGAATTAAGAATAAAGCGTGACTTGGCATTTGACCAGTTGAAAGATCATATGGAAGTTCTGAAGTTGCTAGAGAGGGACATCTATGAGGTCGACAGGAAGCTTGACATTGTGAAGACAGAAAACTGCAGACTGAAATTAGTGAGTATATTGATGGTTTACAGCACAGCTTGTCAGCATGCAGGTCTCTCTTCAATTTTCTTTTCACAGAGAAATATAGAATTGGAGAATGATGAAACAGAATAAACACTATAAATGCTTCAGCATGCAAAATAGCCAAATATTGCCTTCTGATGCACCTGTGAGGCTCCCGGTAGGTTCGATGGGAGACACATAGGAACATCTAAAGGCAGGATTTGTCCCTTTGGCATTTTGTCTGTGAAGGGATCTTTCATCATTGAGTAGAAAAAGCACTCTGGTTCATCCAGTCAGGTATATAGGGAAAGGCTTTCCTGCTAGCTGTGGAAGCCTGGATGAAAAAACTGAGGCATAGAAGCAGCCTGTGTTGTTTGGTATTGCAACAAGGGAGACAATCCCTTTTGACTTACACAGACATTTTAGCTCATTCTTTTGTCTGGAGCAGTGGCTCAAGCACCGTGTGCCAGAAAACCCAACCCTACTAAGTGTTAGGAAATGGTCTCAAGCTGAAACTAGGTGGTAAGCTATCCCCTCTTAGAATGGTGCACTTTTGTGATGAGAGGTGAGAAACATTGGGATTCACTGTGGTTATTGCCCAGAGAGGGTTAACAGTGCCTCCCGCCACTCTACAACAAAGATCACAGGAAAGCTGACTTGTTTTGAATATACAGAAGGTTTGCATGCAGCATGCTGATGTTCAGCTTTCCAGGTGCATTTTCTTTCCAGGACTGTAGGAATCCCTACATTTTCCTTGATGGATCCAGCTCTGGACTCGGGTGATGACGTGATCAGTAATTTCTATCCTGGCTAAGCATTTGTTGCTGCCTATTGTTTTCCAGGGTTAAGGTAGTTTTCAAAAGTGCCTAGTCCCATGTGAGAAGCGACTTCGAGCTGAAGGTGTGAATTCCAGCTTGAGGAGACATGGCCACGCTAGCTCTGATCAAGCTAGCACACTAAATATAGAAGTGTAGTCACTATGGTGCAAGCAGCGAGAGGAGCTAGCCATCCTGCATGCATACCTATGGTCTCAGATGGGATTGTACTTGAGGTGGCTAGCCCCTCGTGCCACCGTGGCTACACTTCTATTTTTAGTGCATTAGCTCTATCAGAGTGAAACTTGTTTCCTCAAGCTAGAGTTTACATCTTCCAGCTCTAGACATACCTTTAGGCATTTAAGAGCCCAATTTTCATTGAAAGTCAATAGACTTAGGTTCATAAGTGCCTGAGTCGTTTCTGAAAATGGGACTTAGGCTCCTAAGGCTCTGAGATATTTTGGGGAATGTTACCCTAAGTCTTCCATTGCTAGGTCCTGTGCTAGGTGTCAAACTAGCCTACAAGAATAAAGGAATTACTTCTCCAGAAAAGATCTGAGCACATTAGACTATTGTGAAAGCAAAATCTTGATTACTGATCTATGTCAGGCCACAACTCAAAGCTGAAGCTACACCTTCATTAGACACAGTGAGCTAAATTTCCAAAGGGCTTTCTGAATTGTGTGTTGTATTTGTATGTGCTCCTGTTGAATGCACAGAAGCCTGGTTTTACAAGTGCAGTTGCCTGTATTTGCATGCACTAATATTACGGATGCTACTTAGGAGGTGCTTTGAAAATGTGACCTTATAATTTATTTTCCCTCATATAAACATAAGCCTTCTTTGGAAAGACAGCCCTTTTACCACAGTACAGTTATCCCTCTCCTTGATGCTCAATATAGGAACAATTTCAAGATGGTCTGTTCATTCTGACACCCAAATGTTGGATGCTCTACGTCATGGGTGGGCAAACTTTGTGGCCCAAAACCACATCTGGGTATGGAAATTGTATGGCAGGTCATGAATGGGGTTGGGGTGCAGGAGGAGGTGAGGGCTCTGGCTGGGGGTACGGGTTCTGGGGTGGAGCCAGAAATGAGGAGTTCAGGATGCGGGATGTGGCTCCGGGCTGGGGGGGGGAGGAAAGGGGGCAGGAGGGGGTGAGAACTCTGGCTGGAGGTGCAGGCTCTGGGGTGGGGCTGGGGATGAGTGGTTTGGGGTGTAGGAGAGTGCTCCAGGCTGGGACTGAGGGGTTCAGAATGTGGGAGGGGGCTCCGGGCTGGGCCAGGAGATTGGGGCATGGGGGTGTGTGAGGACTCCGGCTGGGGGTGCAGGCTCTGGGGTGGGGCTGGGGATGAGGGGGTTTGGGGTGCAGGAGGGTGCTCTGGGCTGGGATTGAGGGGTTCGGAGGGCAGGAGGCGTATCAGGGCTGGGCAGGAGGTTGGGGCACAGGAAGGGCTCAGGAGTTCAGGCTCTGGGCGGCACTTACCTCAAGCAGCTCCCGGAAGCAGCAGCATGTTCCCCCTCTTGCTTCTACGTGGAGGCATGACCAGGCAGCTCTGCACACTGCCCCATCTGCAGGGACCACCCCTGCAGCTCCCATGCCGCAGTTCCCGGCCAATGGGAGTTGCAAGGGTACCGCTTGGGGTGGGGGCAGCTTGCGGAGCCCCCGGCTGTCCCTATGCATAGGAGCCGGGGGAGAGACATGCTGCTGTTTCCGGAAGCTGCAGCATGTGCGTGCAAGCCTCAGGCCATACTCCCCAGTGGGAGGTGGAGGGCTAGATTAAATTGGCTGGCAGGCCGGATGTGGCCTGTGGGCTGTAGTTTGCCTTCCCTTGTTCTACGTCCTCTACTGCTGATGATGTAGCAAAGGAACTATAGAAAGAAGAAAATCAGTTTCAACTCCAAAAGCTAGAGCTATTGGTACCTGAAATATAACAAAGATACTAGTTTGGAACCTGCTTTTGTACTTCATTATTGCCTTGGGACAGTTAGATATAGTAAAGAGACACAGGGAAACTAAACTGCGAGTGAAGAGTGAGTGCCAGAGCCTCAGCGGGTGTAAATCAGCACAACTGCATTGACTGACTGGTTTAGAGCTGAGGATCTGGTCCTGAGATTTCACTTATTTTGGTTATCATTAATGTCATTGTTCTGGAAAGTGAAATGGATGCCTGATGTAGAGGAAAAGTGTAACAATGGAAAGAGTTTTGTCCTGGGGAGTAAACCACCCTCTGTATATCTGTAGGTCACAAAAATTGCTAAAGAGATCAGGAAGAAGAGACCAAACACAAATGTTTACATAGCTGCAATGATTTTCTCTGCAGTGCAGTGCACAGATGAAAGCAGATATTTTGACAATGAGCCGTGAAGCCGAAAACCACAAATCAACAACAATAAAAATTCTGAGTGATCTGACAGTCCTTCATCGTGAGTAACATGTCATCAAAGGAAATGTTCAGCTATTTAAAAACAAAAATTATCATATTCTCAGTATTTGAAAAGGATGACTATTTTAGAATGTTTGTTCCTCTGACAGTCTGCTAACATTTTAAAACTGAATTTATTTTAGAGCTTTTTCTGAAGGGATGGTCAGAGGACAGTAGCATGCAAAAGGTGGGTTTCAACATTTTTTGACAAGGTATTTTTAGCACTGAAAATAATTTGGTTACCATACAAAAAAGAATAATAGAAGATTTGGCACTGTAAATAGTCTACTACCATTACTCTGCCACAGGGTCAAATACAGGAAATTAGAAATTTTCTAGCTCTGCATAAAAATGATTGTAAATTTCTTTGTCCTAGGTTGGTTCTGATTTTATTTCCCTCATCCTAGGTTCAAACATACCTAAAGGTTGTCATCTTTCTTTAATGTTTTTTAAAACTCAACCTGCAATAGGAAACTCATGAAAAATCTGCGTAAGAGCTGTCTGTGGATCTCAAGAGTGGATATGCCAACCCAGCAAAGCTATACAGTTGGTGTTTGGACAATCTATGAAAAGTCAGGAAATGCAAAACAGAAGCATCCTAATGTTTTGTGATTTCTTTTTCTTTACAAGAAAATGATTTTTCCACTTTGTCTCATTATAGGAATTTGTGGAGAATGAGAAGGAAATCATGGCTGCAATAGCAGATCTTGTAATGAAACTTCATCAGAGAGAGAAAAAGATTGATTTTATTAACAAAGGGCTACAAAATAACTTTGATGGACTGGATTCTTTGTTAGAAAGTAAATCCAGCACAGAACCCAGTAAGATGCACCAATCCCTTTTCTTTTACTTTGTATCCTGATGGAATTAAGGTGAATTTGTTCATTAGGAATAACCGTAATAACACTTCAGAAGTAAGCTCCATGGAGCTACGTCAGTTTCCACCAGTGAGGATCTGGACTTACATTCACAGTGGAAAAGCTATTGTGTTCATTGGGAAAAGTATGCGTATTTTATGGCACAGCCTGGGTGATGATGATGCATTTAATTTCCTGTTCCTAAAGGCTAATTCAGTAAGGAAGCTGTGGAAAATATTTAGAGCTTCACTGTTCTCTTCAGAAACACATTTTAGCTTTTCCACAATGGACATGTGAAGGCTAACAAATCAGAGTTGCCGCTTGGCCTGGCGCTGTATGATTAGCATTATGGCACTGCAAGTTTAATTAATGGTTAGGATGTCTAGAATTTTTTGTATTGTATTGTATTTTTCTATTGTTTACATTTTAAATAATAATACACTGGGGCTGAGCATGAACGTGTCTCCTCTTAGGGCCGTTCCCTCCATCCCCCATAATACCTTGCTACCTGCTCATTTTAGCTTTGGTGGTACAGGCTTGTGCTTTGGATGCTGAAAGTCCTAAGCTCTATCCATGGGAATGTCTGCGGTATGTGCATGCATATGGCTATATTCCTATAACAGAAGTACATTGGTTTTTTTGATTATAGGATTTTTAAGCAGAAAGGTTATTATTGTAGTCATACACCTTTGAGGTGACTGGGATTTGGATACTTGGACAGCAAACTAAAGAAAGAGATGGGTTAAATCTATAAGGAAAAGAAAATTTCTGCTTCAGCTTAAGGCCTGATACTACCATTATTTCCTGTGTGGAATGTTTGCTGAGGTCAATGGAAAGTCATTGCATTAAAAGACCACAAGGATTAGGCAAAAATGGGTCTGTTTAATTACATCCATCTTAAACTAAGTATCTACAATTAACTTTTTTGTGCAAATGAGAGCAGATACTGAGAAAAGCTTGCTAAAATATATGTATTTTATATTTAAATTCCAGATGTTTCTGAAGGATAGACTATTGGAGTAAAAAGGAAAAGGTAAGTATCCATATATGATTCCTAGGCTACATTTACCTACTATAAACTATGCTCTTAACAGTCTACTGACTAATAGAAATTTTAGGATTAATATACAAGATTCCCCAGTCTTATCCAATGACATGCTTATCATTAGTGCTACTTGGCTTTTGTTTTCACATTTCTTTTTGACAACTTAGGGCCAAACTTTTAAGCCTGGAGTCACGCTGTCGATGAACAGAAATGCATACACAATTGCTCTTTTGTCATTACCATAGCTGTGCGTGCAAATGTACATTGCAGTTGATCCAGAAACCCAGTCACCCCAAGTGCATATGCAGTCCCAGGAATTGTCTGAAAATACAGGTACAAGACTGCACAAAACACTTATTTAAAAAAAAAAAGTCAGTTCAAATACTAGCCAGGGTAGTTGGTATTTTATTTTATTTATCAGGGCCTTATGGATCTCGGTACATAAAAAATGGGAATGTTTGTATGCAAACAGATAGATGTACCCAATCTCATTAAGTAAATGCCTATTTTCACACCCAAATGTGTTTTTGTATGTACCATTGTAGAAGTCCTTTTTGAAATAGTGGATCTAATTTTCCAGTTAGGCAATAAAGTTATTAGGACAAAAATCCTAAGTCTTGTAGTAAGAGAGAATACTACATAGTTTGCATCTTAACAAGGAACAGAGAGAATACTACATAGTTTGCATCTGAACAAGGAACAGTGACATCTAGAGGAAGGTAAGCTGCTATAGAGTCCAAAATAAATACCCTGAATTATCTGAAGGTTCCACAGTATGGTCTCCTTTGACTAGATCTGCATCAGCTTTGCTTTGAGAAGTAAGCTCTCAAGCAGCTCCCCAATTCCCCGCAGCCTAATTGGGTAATAACACACACAACATACTACTGTGACTCTTAATTAAACAAACAGACTGACTGTTCTACCAGGGTATGCCATGATCAGTACATTTTTATCCTTCTCTGCTCTCTTTGTAATTACTTCCATAGGCTCAAGATTTAAAAACAGGTCACTGGTTATCTTGCCCCAAAAGAGTTGGCTGGTGAAAATATCCTTGGGAAATGGCTGCTCATATTTTTAGATCTGAAGCAGTTAAAGGCTATGTTGGTTACCATGTGACTTCCTTCGCAGATTAATGATCATTTAAGTGTTGTAGGATGATGGTTCTCAGTCTGTTTCATACTGTCACCCTCATCTTATGCTAGCACACCTCTTGTGAATACCTCCATTCTAGCATGTAGATTGCTCTGTTACATGTAAAAGTAATACTAGGAGAGCATTAGAGAATCCACTTAATAGGACAGGGACTGCTCCTTAGTGACAGCAACCCCATTTCTTTCTCTGACCTTTCTCCCTCTGTGTGTGAGATGTACACTAGCATCAAGCTTTCTATCATTGCCTACAGTCCCCCTGCTCTAACTACTCCAGATCAGTGCTGGGTGGCAGCGAATCAGCCACATTTCTCACCTTTACAACATTAGTGGTAGCCTAAGCTTTATCAGCATGACTGAGGAAACAGACAATTATTTAATTGCACCAAAACCCAACAATTTTCAACAAGGGTGAAAGGCATGGGAAGGTCTCCACGATGGAGGCTCCTTCACTGCTTAGAGATTGACAGATGCATCACATGTTTTACTGCAGAATGTTTGCTAACAAGAATTGTTGGCTAGAAGGAGAACCAGTTCCTGCATAGGAGTATGCAGGCAGCGTATTGGGAAAACTGCCTGAGTGGAAGGGATAGTACTCTTTAATAGGCTCCAGATGGAAGATTGTACAGTCAGCACATCTCAAACCAGATTGAATGATGCAGTAGGAAATGTATTGTGGAGAACAATCCTGCTCTGACCATTCTGTGCTTTGTTTGTTCGCCCATGTTTTAAGATCTAAATTGAATTGGGCTGCAAGTTAATAGGAGGCTGTAGCAGGGGAAGGGAGGGGGTTCTAATGGGAGTAAAATGCTAGTACATAACTACAGTGTCTGCAATTTTAGACACTGAATGTTCTCCACAAATCTCTTATTTTTAAGGAGACAGTAATTCCAAGTGAGCGGGTGACAGAAGCCAGACACTTTACCAGAAAACCACAGCTCTATTTTGCTACTTTATTCAAACAGATGTTAATATACGGCATTGTGAAATAAATAAGGTACAAACAAAACTTGTACTACAAGATATGTCCCACCAGTATTTATACATAGTGAAAAATGTATATAGATTAAGACATTATCCATTTTGATTTTTTACAAGACCTTCATGAAGTTAAAGTACAGCACTTTCTAAGATTACATACTCTTAGATTCCGTACAGTTTTACCCAGAAAATGTTTTGTACAGAAATGACAATTTTAGGCTAAGAAGAGCTGAAGAGCATAACAAACACTGAAATTCTTTAATCCATGTTACTGGGATGGTTTCATTGGGGGTGTTGGCACAAATTACATTTAATGTCCATTTGCTCCTTCTGAAAGGATGCGTGAAGGTTCAGTGTACTTTGCAGTAAGTAAGTAAAAGAGGGCAGGTGCAGGTACCAAAGCCAACAGTGGTAAATCTTGGCCAAGTCTCTCCAGTTTGGAAATAGAGATGATTCCATAGGCATGAAGTAACCAGTGGCTAGAAAGAATGACAAGCCTTTTCTTCCTGACAAGAAGATCCTTGAAAGACTTGTAAAAGAAAAAGTGTTGTTAATGTTTTCACACCTACATAGTATCTGACACTTAAGTGAGAGGTTGTGCACAATGCAGGGAAAGGCACTATATATAACGTCTATTGGGCTTGAGAATGATTTGACTCTAGTCACTCTCTATGATCTTTCCCTAGTCCTCCTTGGGAGAGGGAGTTGCATCAAGGACTACCAGTTCATGCTAGTTTCCTTGAGCTGGACCCATATGCCAAAAATGAAAAAGGCTTACTCCCAGAATAAGCACAAGAGTACAGACAAATAGATGAGGAAAGGCAAGCTAGCAGTCTCCACTCAAGTCAGTATTCCAGAAGATATTGTAGCATATGCAAGATATCTGATCATGCATTAACAATGAGCTAGTGTTCCTTATCTTACTTCTCAGGCCTCAAGGCTCTGCTGGTAAAATTAAGTTTTAAAATCTATGACAGAAGGGACATTTCTACCTACCTCTACTTCAGAAGCAGACATGTACACAGCCAGAGTAACCAAAGATAACACCAATATAATATATGGGAATGCATAATCTAAAGGCAAACATTGCATGTATTAGGGGGAGGGAAAAAACACCACCACATTAAGTACATTTCAGCAAAAGACATTAACTATTGCTATGTATGTAACTGTTCCACTGAATCAGTCCAGCCTACTTTAGCCCACGGATTTGAAATTTAACAATCATGCACTACAGTATGAATGAGTGATAGACAAGCACAGAAGTTTACTTTTTGACCTTCTAGAGCAGTAATACTCGGATTGTGGCTCGCAAGCCGCAAGTAGCTCTTTAATGGGTCTCCTGCAGCTCTTTGTAGCACAATATGAAAACACGGTGTGGTTTAATTAACAACCAATCAGGATGCTTTTATTAGGTTATTAACTTATTTGCTGTGAGAATAATTTATATCCAAAAACTAAATATTTCCCCCATCATTCACACTACTGTGGCTCTTTTGGGTAATGTTGATCACTAATTTGGCTCTAGAAGCACTGAAGTTTGAGCATCACTGTTCTAGAGGTTTCAAAATCCATCTCCTCCAAGGCCCAAAGGATCATATTTCTACATAACATAAAAACGGCCATACTAGGTCAGATTAATGATCCATCTAGCTCAGTATCCTGCTTTCTGACAGTGCCCAGTGCCAGATGCTTTAGAGAGAATGAACGGAACAGGGCAATTTATTAAGTGATCCATCCAATGCTGTCTAGGCCCAGCTTCTGGCAGTCAGAGGTTTACAGACACCCAGAGCATGGGGTTGTGTCCCTGACCACGTTGGCTAATACCCAGCAACGGACCTATCCTACCTGCATTTAGCTAATTCTTTTTTAAACCTAGTTATAGTTTTGACCGTCACCCCATCCCCAGCAACAAGTTCCACAGGTTGCCTGTGAATTGTGTGAAAAAGTGCTTCCTTTTGTTTTACACCTGCTGCCTCTTAATTTCATTGCGTGACTTCTGGTTCTTGTGGAACGTGAAGGGGTAAATAATTCCTTAATCACTTTCTCCACATCATTCATGTTTTAATAGACCTCTCTCATACTATTTCTAATTAGGCTCTGTACATTTTAACATGCATCACTGAAGTTTAATAGCCCTTTGACTCCCCCCTCCACAGCTAAAGCACAAATGTGAATAGGAAAGTGGACAGAAGAGCCAGCTGGAATGGGTGCGTGCATACTGAGTGACGGCACGGTGACATGCTGCCCTTTCACACAGGAGCCCACAGATGGCTTATAGCTCAAGGCTGGGACTCGAGAATGTGGGGGCCTAAGAATAGCTACATTTTCCAATTTGCTTCAGCCCCTTCTGAAACCAGAGGTATTTCTGCTGGAAAAGAGAGATTAAGTTAATAACAATAAACTGCAGCATAATCTTCCAGTCCACACCCGCCGCTTTGAGGGGTAAAAGGCAAGGCACAGAGCCATGTGCCCAGGAGGGAGGGAATAGCTCATGAGGCTGCCTCCCCTCGTGGATTCCTCAAGGTCTGGAGGCCATAAACTCCTCTTCACACCCTCTTAAAAAGGGGGAATATGGTAAGCAAGTTTGAGGTAGTCCTCAGCTCCCCTGATCTCTTCCCCTGCTGCTGTCTGCAGGTTTCACAAGAGTGCTCCATTTGGCTGTAAGTGAATGAGGGCTTGATACATTGAGTGCACCTGACAACCAGGCTCTGAATTCTTCCATTGGCACAGGCAAGCAGCTTTTAGAATAATTTAGAACAATGATTTTCTCTCTTGAGCTGCTGACTGCATTTGAGTGTTCTCTAGCCTCCCATTGTCACTGCTTTCCCAATGCATTCCTTAGCATTTGCTAATTCTTGCCTTTATTTAAAATATTTCTTTCTGGAAGGCTGAATTTACAGAACTGCAATGAAGCTTGGAACAGCATTTCTACTATCTAGGGAACAAGGCCAATGCTGCTTTGGGGAGGTCTGAAAGTTATCTGTGATTTTAAACCAGTATGTGTGTGTTAGGATATAGATATTCAGGCCAGTCTGCAAAGGCCTATACTTTAAGAATATATGTGTATTCTTATCACTTAGCTAGTAATAGAGGTATAAAAAGAATCAAAATCACAGTCTGCCTGTTTACGGGCCTTCTCTTACAGTGACAGTCTGAGACCCTGTTCTTAGGCTAAGATCTTTGGCTAAACAGCAGAGGCGGCCATAAGCTGGGAAGCGACCGGTCACCACCTCACATTTCAAACTGGTCACATTGAAATAAGGCAATCTGGGGCTGTTAGAAAGGTGATCTGATCTATCGCCTCCAGAGAAAGGGAAGAGCCTAGAGAATGTAAAAGGAAGTTTTAGTTTGATAGTGTTCTGTTCGGTAAGAACTCATTATCAATAGACACAGCTGGGAAACCCTTATGTCTTTATAGATGTAGTTGTGAAATCCTCACTTCTGTACTGTTTTGTCATTATAGTTCCCACTTTGATATTATTTGCATGGTCTCTGTCTGGTTCTGTGACAGTTTGTCTGCTGTATAATTAATTTTGCTGGGTGTAAACTAATTAAGGTGGCAGGATATAATTGGTTAAAATAATCATGTTACAATATGTTAGGATTGGTTCGTTAAATTTCAATAAAATGATTGGATAAGGTATAGCTAAGCAGAACTCAAGTTTTACTCTATAGTCTGCAGTCAATCAGGAAGTAAGGGTGGGGGGAAATGGGAACAGGGTGTGGAAATTGGAATCATGTTTTGCTAAGGGGGGGGAATGGGAACAGGGACACAGATAAGGCTCTGTGGTATCAGAGCTGGGAAGGGGGACACTAAGGAAGGAAACTGGAATCATGCTTGTGGAAATTCACCCCAATAAACATTGAATTGTTTGCACCTTTGGACTTCGGGTAGTGTTGCTCTCTGTTCATGCAAGAAGAACCAGGGAAGTAAGCAGGTGAAGGAATAAGCCCCTAACAGTTGCGCTCAAATAGGTATCTTAGCTAGACCGACAATATATTTAATGCACTGTCATACTCTGCTAAGGCAGCACTGAGTTGATTGGCAAAGGAACCTTACTTTTGATTTACAACACCAGCTCCATGATTTGTCAATGTTTTTCCAAGGGGGGGCGGGGAAGGGGCACACTACTCCACACAGCCATCTAGTACATGAAGAAATCTAATTTTATAATAGCACTGGGGGCGGATATTTGAACAATAAAGGTAATTTTGATTAATGTTTCTTTATACATTTAATGCAATAGCCTTACGCAAGCAAAGCAAAAAAGGACACACTGTGTCCACTGAGCAAGGGCATATGTAAAAAAACCCCAAAAAACAAACAAACAAAAAAAACTTACAAAGCAGGCCGCCTCCAACTGCTTGAAGTACAGTTAGAATAGGGAAGAAGTAGAGTGCTGCATAAATACTTTTAAATCGATCTGACTTTCCTAACCCACAGGCAATCTTCTTAACCAGAAGCGGTCGGAGCAGCATCATCAACACCAGACAGAAGGCATAGTATATAAATACAATGGTGTATCTGTAAAGGAAAAAATTAATACTTACTATGTGCATTACAGTAGTAACTACAGGCTCTAACAGACCTAGGATGCCTTGTGTTAGGCACTATACACACTCTCACACAGACAAGAGTTTACAATCTATACAGAGGATGGGAGGGGAAAACAGGCCGAGAGAGTTCAGTTGACTTGCCACAGGTCACCCCAGAAGGCAGTGACGGAGGTGGGAGCAAACTACAGGTTTCCTGACCATAGTACAGCACCCTCTCTAGACCAAACCGCCTCCCCAGGGCAGTGAAAGCAAAATGTAGGTTTAGTTCTGAAAGGCTGCCCAGATCTATAGGTGTTTCTTAATTCTCTCTCCTGAAGTGTAATAAAGATGTATTGAAGCTCGCTGTTAGAGTCTCTGTACTCCTAAACCCTCATGAACAGGCTCCCTTGCATGGCTGCTCATTGTGACACTAATTTATGAGATGTTAAAAGGTACATGTTGCTACTCTCCATTGTAAGACTACTATAATTACCATTACTTGAGTTCTTTGTGCAACTACCTAGAGCAGGGTGAGCAAACTTTTTGGCCTGAGGGCCACATTGGGGTGCAAAACTGTATGGAGGGCTGGGTAGGGAAGGCTGTGCCCCCCAAACAGCCTGGCCCCCACCCCCTATCTGCTCCCTCCTACTTCCCGCCCCCTCAGAACCCCTGCCCCATCCAACTCCACCTGCTCCTTGTCCCCTAAACTGCCCCCTCCTGGGACCCCCCGCCCCAAATTGCCCCCCAGGACCTTACCCCCTATCCAACCCCCCTGCTCCCAGTCCCCTGACTGCCCCAACCCCGTCCACACCCCCGCCAGACCCCCCGGGACCTCATGCCCTATCCAACACGCCCCCCGCTCCCTGTCCTGACTGCCCTGATCCCTATCCACACCCTGGCCCCCTGACAAGCCCCCATGCCTATCCAACCCCCCTGCTCCCAGTCCCCTGACTGCCCCAACCCCTGTCCACACCCCCGCCAGACCCCCCGGGACCTCATGCCCTATCCAACACCCCCCCCCGCTCCCTGTCCTGACTGCCCTGATCCCTATCCACACCCTGGCCCCCTGACAAGCCCCCATGCCTATCCAACCCCCCTGTTCCCCGTACCCTGACCCCACCCCCAAACTTCCACCCCCGACCGCCTGCCCCCAGAACCTCTGCCCCATCCAACCACCCCCTGTCCCCTAACTGCCCCTCAGGACCCTCCACCCCTTATCTAACCCCCCCAGCCCTGGCCCCCTTACCATGCCACTCAGAGCAGCATGTCTGGCAGCTGCGCCGCCCAGCCAGAGCCAGACATGCTGCTGCTCTGCCCTGCAGGAGTGCACAGCTCTGCTGTCCAGAGCGCTGCCTGTGCAGCAGCGTCGCTACGGGGGAAGGGGGACAGCAAGGGAGCGGCCCGGGGCTAGCCTCCCCGCTGGGAGCTCAAGGGCCAGATAGCATAGTCTTACGGGCCAGATGTGGCCTGCAGGCTGTAGTTTGCCCACCTATGACCTATAGATATGTAGAATATCTCCCAAAGAGCCAGCATGCTACAATGTGCCAAAACGCTGCCAGTAAAGCTGCAGTCACAGATTGTTGGCTTGCTGGTTTATGATGATTCACTATGCCAGTGCTTTAAAGAAGCGGCTCAAAAAAGAAAGCTCACAAGACTTCAAAGGGGGTTTGGTAGCCCACTGGTCTGGGTTAGATAAGCCCTTTTACATTCTATACCTTCAAAGAGGAATTTCTAAAGAAGTCAGTCATTTAAACAATTGTGAAAATCAACATTATAAGCAGAAGAAAGGACGATTGATGCACTCTACCAGATGAAAGATTGACTTTGTATTTGTGAAGTGTTGTGAATATTCTGATTTTTTTCTTTCAATTAGTGGCATATGGCTATATTTCAGACTAAGATTAGTTTAAGATGACTTACTTGGTTTATCCTCATTTCATCTAGAACAGCACTCAGTGTAAAAGTTTTATATCTCTACCTCTGTTTGAAAGTTATACAAACTTTAGAATTTAAAGCATGTATTTCTACCAATACTTGGCAAAATTTTTATTACTGTTCACCAATAATTAGTATAAGCTGCTGTTAGAGATAAGCAGATTCACAAATAAACTGAAGTCTAGACTACCACTAGGATCTTCCATTTCTCACACAAGGGCCAATAAAAGAATTAATAAGCACTTTCAGTGCTCCATTTTTAAAGTGCCATATAAACACAGCCCCCAATTCAAGACAGCACTTGAGCACATGCTTAAGTGCTTCTCTGGATAGGGACGCTTTCCTGAATCTGGGCCACATTAAGTACATTTTGGCAAGCAGATTTCCCTTCTTACAAGAAGTACTAACTTAGCAGAATACGGCCACATTTCAGGGTTAAATGTACCATAACCCCAACATTTTATAAATTTCTGAAACTCATATAGTGAAATAGCAAACTGATAAAAAAAATATACTCAGACTTTATACTCACAGGGGATAGACAGCTTCATGAGTACAGTGTACAGTTGTAATGTAATCAGGACTTGGGTTGTAAAGCATCGTATACCAGTCAGAAAGCATCATTACCTTGCAAGAATGGATATACAGAAAACCTACTGGATCACTCACAAGCAGTGTAACTATTGCTGCAATACTGCATTCGAATAAGGCAGTAAGATGCTGAAACAATGCACTGGAACTGTAGAGGGAGGAAGAAAAAGGTTCTTTAATACCACTTGAAAAATCAACAGGGGAAAAAAAGTCAAAAATATCAAATGCTGAGTGAAGTATAAAGACACTTTCAATTCTAAACTGTCTATTGTGTTTAAATTCACTATGAAAGATGGGCCAAAGCCACAGTTATTGCAAAATGAAGATTGAAGCAAGCATAATACTGAAAATAATCTTCTCATTTATCTGACTCACACTATTTAGTGCACAAGTGTAGTTGTACTTCATCTAAACTTCTGAAACTAACATTCACACCACATTTAGTCTAGCAAAAACAAAGATCAAATATGCAAGGCAGGTGAGAGTTATACAACTTCCTACAACACAGACAGTATATTCTTTGTTCAGAAAAACTAAAACTATTAAGTATTGCAACATTATAAAGCCCTCTGCCTAATTCACTGGCAAATTGAGAACTAAGCACCACCCTTGATATTTCCAAGGCATTAATTTCTAAGTTACCTATTCTTTATAAATGGTGGTTTTCATTTTCATAGTGACTTGCTACATATGTTTTTTAAATAAAAGGGCAAATATTTTAAATCAGATGCATGAAACTCTCATTGGAGCTGAAAGCTCATGTTAAAATGATATATTTTAGTGGGTTGAGAGTGTATAGTATGAATCATTAAGTGTTTAGTATACTGTTTGCACACCACTTTAAACATGCATCATTTGTAAAATATTTTCACAGCATGAAATTACAGTACGCAGCCACGTTCTTTAACAAGTCTATTATAAAGTGCATTCAGAAACCTATGATACTACAGTAAAGGTTATGTCAGCATTATCATCTAAGTATCTTCCCGTCAGGGGTTATAAAGATGTAGTAATACTCTTTAGGCCGAAACCTGACATAGGTGAGTGTTCCCTCCTACACCAATGAGGTTTTAAATGCATTGAAGGAAACAAGAAGTTGGGTATAGGACATTTTTTGCAGCTCTAAGATGAAAATTAATAAACCCATAAGCACATGGTTGCCCAGAAAATTAGCAGCCTGTGTATCTGCCTGCCCAATAGCATGACTCCTTTAGCACAACTCGATTTGCCTTCTCATATGAATGATACAAATTTATGGTGGGCCTTTTTGTTTTTAAATTAAATAAAAAGATTACTAACCTCTTTTTCCCTGAATACCATTCAATGAAGAACCAGTGCAAAACCAAAGGAAGCATAGCCATAAAGCCAAGGTATAGCCAATCATAATGCCCTGGAGATCCTGTACACTTCCGACAGATTTTATCACCATCTGTTCGCTGTCCTCTTGGACAAACCTACAAAACAGCACGACAAAACTGTATTTACAAGTGCCTAAAAACCCAATAATTGATTGTTTGTTTTGTTGGAAGCCCAGTTAAAGGGAATGCGTGGGCTGACAAATTTACCTCATTAAAGGAAGTTCAATCCCTCAGCCCTCCGCTTGCCCCAATGATCCCATCCCCTGAGAAAACTCGTCCCATTCTCATTCCACCCGTTACTCTCACTTTCATCTGGCTTGTTTCCCTCACAATACAAAAATGCTTTAGTCTCTTGCGTCCTATAAAATCCCACCCACCTTTAACCCCGCTTGTCTCATTAACTATTGCCCCATATCCCTTTCATCTCCAAGTTCATTGCATGCACTGTTTACCAGCATTGTCTGGAGTTCTTCTCCTCCAATTCCATTGTAGATCCTCCAATCTAGCTTCCACCCCTTGCACTCTACTGAAATTGCTCTTGCCAAAGTCTCTAATGACCTCTTCCTTAAAGCTCAGAACCAGTACTCCATCCTCATCCTCCTTGACCAGTCAGTCACTTAGTCAACTGTGCTCCTCTTGAAATCTTATCCTTTCCTGGCATCCATGACTCTCCACTCTCCTGGTTCTCCTCCAACCTTTCTAATCGCTCCTTCAGCGTATCCTCTGCCTCCCTCCAGCTTTCGGGGAGGTCCACAGAGCTCTGTCCTTGGTCCCCTTTTCTTCTCTCCCTCTCTCTCTGCCTTATCTCTGGGTAATCTCAACAGCAAACACAAATTCAACTACCATCTCTATACTGGTTTCAGAGTAGCAGCCATGTAAGTCTGTATTCGCAAAAAGAAAAGGAGTACTTGTTGTATCTTAGAGGCTAACAAATTTATTTGAGCATAAGCTTTTGTGAGCTACAGCTCACTTCATCGGATGCATTCGGTGGAAAATACAGTGGGGAGATTTATATACACACACAGAGAACATGAAACAATGGGTTTCATCATACACTCTGTAAGGAGAGTGATCACTTAAGGTGAGCTATTACCAGCAGGAAGGGGTCGGGGAGGAGGAAGAAAACCTTTTTGGTGATAATCAAGGTGGGCCATTTCCAGCAATTAAGAAGAATGTCTGAGGAACAGTGGGGGGTGGGGTGGGGTGGAGTGGGGGGGAGAAATAACATGGGCAAATAGTTTTACTTTATGTAAATGACCCATCCACTCACAGTCTCTATTCAAGCCTAAGTTGATTGTATCCAGTTTGCAAATTAATTCCAATTCAGCAGTCTCTCGCTGGAGTCTGTTTTTGAAGTTTTTTTGTTGAAGGATAGCCACTCTCAGGTCTGTAATCGAGTGACCGGAGAGACTGAAGTGTTCTCCGACTGGTTTTTGAATGTTATAATTCTTGACATCTGATTTGTGTCCATTTATTCTTTTATGTAGAGACTGTCCAGTTTGACCAATGTGCATGGCAGAGGGGCATTGCTGGCACATGATGGCATATATCACATTGGTAGATGCGCAGGTGAACGAGCCTCTGATAGTGTGGCTGATGTGATTAGGCCCTATGATGGTGTCCCCTGAATAGATATGTGGACAGAGTTGGCAATGGGCTTTGTTGCAAGGATAGGTACCTAAGTTAGTGGTTCTGTTGTGTGGAGTGTGGTTGCTGGTGAGTATTTGATTCAGGTTGGGGGACTATCTGTAAGCAAGGATCCTTGATTCAACTAATATCTCTATACTGATGACTCACAGATCTATGTCTCCACTCCAGACCGGACTCCTGTCCGAACTAAAATCTACAAGGAGATGTCAGAGACAGGCTGAGATGTCTAGCCATCAAGCTCAACATGGCTATAACAGAGCTCTTAATCTTCCCCTACCTATCTTCTCGATCATTGGGGAAAATGCCACATCACACCTGGCACTCAAGCCTATAACCTGGATGTCATCTTTGACTCAGACCTCTCTCTAGGTCAGTGGTTCCCAAACAGTGGGTCCCAGGCATGGTGCAGAGAGCAGGCTTGAAGTGTGAGCCCACACTGCACTCATCTCGCAGTGGTGGCTCCTGTCCCGCAGAGTCTGGGCCTGCTCCAGGCATTGCAACCTCGTGCATGGGGTTGCAGCACCACTCAGGCTTGAAGAGGCAACCAAACCAAACCTGAGTGCCATTGCAATCCCATGCACTAGGCTGCAAACACCCAGAGCAGGGACCCAGGCCCAGCTCCACTCGACAGGAGCCACCATTGTAGGGTGAGTGCAGAGCAGGCTCTCTCTCCAACTTCCCTTTGCACCAGTGTCAGGGTTGCTGTGATGGGGTAGAAAGTGCTGCTACAGGTGGTTGGTGCCCCCTCAGTGGGGCAAAGAGGAGGAGAAGGACATTGGCGAATGATTTTTGGCTCCTTCCTTCCATGAATTTGGACCCAGTGTGGGTCACAAAAAAAGACAAAATGCATTTGGTGGGTCGCCTTAGTAAAAAATTTGGGAACCGCTCCTGTAGGTCTTCACAGCTAGGCTGTGCCTCAAGCTTGCTAATTTTTTTCTGCATAACATCTCTAAGACATGGCCCTTTCCATCCATTCACACGTTTAGAACTCTTATCCAGGTTCCCTGTCATCTCATGTCTTGATTCCTGCAACATCTTTTTCTCTGGTCTTGACACACAAAATCTTAGACCCATTCAGAATGCTGCTGCTGCTGCTACGAAGATCATTTCCCAAGCATGTCACTTTGACTATGTCACCCCTTTCTTGCATCCCTGCCTTGGTTCCCCCTTCTCTATCACATCAAACATAAGCTACTTGTGTTTCAAGGCCCTTCACAGCGTATCCCCAGCTCTTATTCACTATTCAGATGTCAGCTCCCTCCTCCAATGGGCCTAAGATGCCAGCCTCCATCATCAATTTGGTAAATCTTCAAACACACAGCTACGTGCTTCCTCCCATGCCTCCCCTCGTGCTTAGGAGCTCCCTGTAAACATCTTCCTCCAAATCCCTCCTTAAAACTCTCCTTTGCTGGGATACCTATAAAAAACTTGACAAAAGTCAGGCCACTTGGTGTGCCGAGACCATTGATTAGCATGCTGATCAATGCTGCCTCAGTTTCCTTGCACTCCCGTCTGTTTGTCTGTATCTATCGGTTGTCGCTTGTCTTGTATTTAAGGCTACGATTTAATCACAGAGGTCATGGATTCCATGACTTTACCGGACCTCCATGACTTCTAGGGCTTGAGGAGAAGGCAGGACTGTGCGCCCCTGCCCTGCAACTGGGGCTGGCTGGAATCAGGAACCTGCAGCCCCAACCCCGCGGCTTTCGCCGGGGCTGCTACTGCCACCTCTGAGCTGCTCAAGGTAAGTGGCGCTGGGCTGGGGCCTGCACCCCTCCTGCACGCCGCACCCAAACCCCCTGAGCCCACTAACCCCCTGCCTTGAGCTCTCTGCCACACCCCTCCTGCACCCCAACCCCCCTGCCCTGAGCCCCTTCCTGCATGCCGCACCCACTCCCAAACCCCAACCTCCTGCCCCAGCCCTACATTCAACTTCCCCACCCAGATGTAGCCCTCACGCCAAAAAGTTTGCCCACCCCTGGTTTAGACAACCTTATGCCTCCTTTGCATGTGACACAGAAGAAAACACATCACAGGCCAAGATCGGGCCCTAGATCTCTTTCACAAATTCAAGAGTCTGTCAGAATTCGACACTTACCCCACAGTCGCCATAGATATGAGTTGTCGCATTTATATATTGGGCGGTTCTCCCACAATACAATCCAAGGCAGGCTGGTTGGATATCTACAGCTTTTAAAAACACAAGGAGTTGCAACACAGTACTACATCCCGTTACTGGAGATGCAAGAGCAAAGCAGGTGAAACGGTTTGTTGCCCTGCACTTATGGAGTCCTAGGCTCCAACTGGTCGCTTTGGGCCCGATCCTGCCAGGAGAACCACTCAGCTGGACCCCCGGGGCCGCAGTCAGACCCTGACCGAGGTGGGGCTCTGCGTAGGTGTCCACATCCGTGGCCCTCGGGGCAGGAGCGGGGCCCTTCGGCCGCTTCCCTGACACAGGGAGCGCGCTGCAGAAGCGGGATGTAGCAGGCGCTGCTGGACGGGGAGGCAGCCGCAGCAACCTGGGCATCCCCCCTCCCCACACTCTTCCCCGCTCCGGCTCCGAGGCATCCCTCCCCTGCCCCCCTCCAGATCGGGGGCAAACCCCCCCCCCCCCGGTCCACTCCCTCGGCTCCAGGGACCGCCCCTCCCCCGCTGCAGGGAGGGGGGGGGGCTGCCTTGAGCCCGGGACCACAGGGTCTCAGTCTGGGTCACGTCAGGGGTCCCCGCCCCCACGAGGGGACACCGGGAGGGGCCCGACAGGCGGCGGCTGCCCAGGGAGGAACGGGACGGAGCGGACCCCTCCCAGCGCGGGCGAGGGGCCCCGGGCCAGGCACGGTCACCCCGGGGGGCTGCGCTCACTCATCTTGCCGCAGCAGGGCCCAACCCCCCCGGATGGTTTCCCCCAGCGCAGCAAGGACCGCTTCCGGGCTCCGGGGGCGGGGCGAGGCGAAGCACCGCCCCGCCCGGGCGCGTCACTTCCTTCTCCCCGTCGGGGCAACAGCTGGCTGACTCCGCCCCCAGCCCGCTTGTGGGTGAGGCCAGGAAAGCCCCGCCTACCTGAAGGCGGAGCTCCTCGCGGCCTCTCGCCCGGTTGGGCGAGGTTTCCCCGGCGCTCCCCCCAATGGGGGCCCGCCTTGTCGCACACCCGCCCTCATGGGCGTGGTTACCGCGCAAGCCCCACCCCTTTCGTGCAGGGCGTCGGGCGGACTCGACCCGATCGGCTCCCTGGCTCCGGCGCCCGCCTGGGCGTGGCCGCCTCGCGGTGATGGCGGCGCCCGGCTGGCTGCCGCCCCGCGCGCGGGCGGTGGTGCGCGTGGTGGACATGCACACGGGCGGGGAGCCGCTGCGCATCGTGCCGGGCGGGCTGGAGCCGGGCCCCGCGGGCCCCACGCTGCTGGCCCGGCGGCGCCACATGGGCGCGGAGCTGGACCACGTGCGGCGGCTGCTGGTGCACGAGCCGCGCGGGCACCGCGACATGTACGCGGCGGTGCTGGTGCCCAGCGAGCTGCCGGCCGCCCAGCTGGGCGCGCTCTTCCTGCACGGCCAGGGCTACAGCACCATGTGCGGCCACGCCGTGCTGGCGCTGGGCCGCTTCGCCCTGGACGGCGGCCTGGTGCCGGCGCCGAGCCGCCCGGAGACCGCGGTCACCATCCACTGCCCCTGCGGGCCCGTCACCGCCTTCGTGCCCTGGGACGGGCGGCGCAGCGGCAGCCGCGTCCGCTTCCACAGCGTGCCCGCCTTCGCCGCCGCCGCAGGTACCGGCCGGCGCCCGCCGCGGAGCCCAGCCCCTGCCGCGGGGAGACCCCGGGCTCCTGTTCCTCAGAGCCGGGCCGCCCCCGTCTATGTGGGACCCCCCAGGGTGACCCCCGCCCGTGTGGCACCCCTGAAAGCCTGACCCCCTGTGTCGGCCCCCTCAGTCGTGGTGTGGGAGCGCCCCTTGTCTGAGTGACCCCCGCCCGTGTGGCACCCCTGAAAGCCTGACCCCCTGTGTCGGCCCCCTCAGTTGTGGTGTGGGAGCGCCCCTTGTCTGGGTGATCCCCCCAGGGTGACCCCCGCCCGTGTGGCACCCCTGAAAGCCTGACCCCCTGTCTGTCAGCCCCCCCAGTCGTGGTGTGGGAGCGCCCCTTGTCTGAGTGACCCCCGCCCGTGTGGCACCCCTGAAAGCCTGACCCCCTGTGTCGGCCCCCTCAGTTGTGGTGTGAGAGCGCCCCTTGTCTGGGTGATCCCCCCAGGGTGACCCCTGCCCGTGTGGCACCCCTGAAAGCCTGATCCCCTGTCTGTCAGCCCCCCCAGTCGTGGTGTGGGAGCGCCCCTTGTCTGGGTGATCCCCCCCAGGGTGACCCCCGCCCGTGTGGCACCCCTGAAAGCCTGATCCCCTGTCTGTCAGCCCCCCCAGTCGTGGTGTGGGAGCGCCCCTTGTCTGGGTGATCCCCCCAGGGTGACCCCCGCCCGTGTGGCACCCCTGAAAGCCTGATCCCCTGTCTGTCAGCCCCCCCAGTCGTGGTGTGGGAGCGCCCCTTGTCTGGGTGATCCCCGAGCCCATCTCTGTGGGATCCCCTGGAGCCGTGGGGATGGGTGCCCCTGTTCTCTTCTCCCCCCAACCCAGACTGTACGTCCCCCCACGGGTGAAAGTGATGACTGTGTGCATGATTAACAGCACTAAACCTGCTTTCGCTTTCCCCATGTCTGCCCCCGCCTGTGAGTTTGTGAGGTACCTAGCACCTAGGGAGGGGTGTTATGGGTGCTTCGGTTCTGATGCTGCAGCCAGCTTCAAGCATGTGTGCTGGCCCCTTGCCTTTGGAAGCAGATGGCGGTGTCAAAGGACGTGACAGGGCTCTGGCAGCCAACTGACTTTCTGCAGAAAGGTTTCAGAGTAGCAGCCGTGTTAGTCTGTATTCGCAAAAAGAAAAGGAGGACTTGTGGCACCTTAGAGACTAACAAATGTATTTGACAGGTTTCAGAGTAGCAGCCGTGTTAGTCTGTATTCGCAAAAAGAAAAGGAGTACCCGTGGCACCTTAGAGACTAACAAATTTATTAGAGCATAAGCTTTCGTGAGCTACAGCTCTGAGCTGTAGTCTCTAAGGTGCCACGGGTATGCCTTTTCTTTTTGCAAATTTATTTGAGCATAAGCTTTTGTGAGCTACAGCTTGCATCTGATGAAGTGACTGTAGCTCACGAAAGCTTATGCTCAAATAAATTTGTTAGTCTCTAAGGTGCCACAAGTACTCCTTTTCTTTCTGCAGAAAGGATTATAGTTTGTGCCCTGCATGATGCTGCCACCTGAGTCCATGTTGGGCTGGCAGCCTCCAGCTCTGCAAAACTGAGTGCACCCTTATTCCTGGGAATTTGAGTGGGTAATTTAAGACTGTGTAAACATCAATAGTTTGAAGGAGGAAGCTTGTCCAAGGTTGGTGTCTCTTGAACTGCAGAGTAGTTAAGGAGATACCATTTACTGAGATCACTCCAGAAAACAGAGGAATGATTTGTTTTTAACTTTGTATACTCCACTCATTAAGGGTAGGAAGAGGACAGGCAGGTGAATGTTTTGGTGGGGAAAGGGGGTTTTTATTGAAGTCTGTACCTACTTTTGGCTCCACAGAAGAATAGACCTAACTATGGATCTGCCTGACGTTGAAATTGGTGACCAGGTCGAGAGGATGAAGAACTCTGCTTTGTAGGGCTCTCTACAGATGACCTATCTAATGTTTCTCAGAACCTTTATTAAGTAACAAAAGAGCAGAACTTTGGATAGATTAGAGACTTCACAATACCTGCAATATTTTAGGATGTTATGCTATCCCAAATTTGTGTCTTCATTATTGCATAACCATATTCAGCTTCTGTAAGTACACTAGGAGTTACTCACACTCTTCGATCTGATGGTCTCCTGCATTTTACTATTTCATTTTGCTACTGCATTAATTCCTTTAGCTGTTCCCTTTCCTGCCCTCCAGCATCCTATCCTATCCTTTCCTTTCCTTTCCAAGACTCCTTGTTTCCATTTTATATCTGCATCTAATAATTGATCCACTCACTGTCATTTGTTTTTTTGGTTTGGGTTTTTTTAATATTTCTAATGATTGAAACTCATGACACGATTTCTAGCATTGTGTTCCTTCACTTTCCTGTAGAGTTCTGTGCCATTCACTTGCTTTATCACCTAACTATATTTACATCTCACTTCAAAGTAAATCTGACACTGTAATTAAATTGATTTACCCTACTATGTTTGTTGGAATCCTTCTGAATTGATTGAATCTGATTGCATTATCTTGCATTAATAAGCATGAGATAAATTGTTTAAAAAAATCTAATATTTCTAATTTGTAAAGAGTACAGTCTGTATAGTTGGCCAAATTCAGCTCAGCAAGGACAAATTGTTCCCTGATTTAGAACCCAATCTGACCCGTGGATTTTAACAGGAGAGTTTTTCCATTGACTTTAATGGAAGTTGGATCAGGCTCTTATAAGACTCTGCACTTACCTCTCTTTATCCTTTGATGTCAAAGTGCTACACAAAATTATCCTTGTTACTATGCTAACAGTTGCATTAAAATCAGCAACATTACACTGGGGTGTGAATTAGGACAGAATTTAGTTTCTGTGTTTAGAGGTTTGGGGGGGAGATAATGTTACCCATGTATGTTCATGCATGGTTCTGTTTGCTTTTCCCCCTCTCCTGTTCTGTTTAGATGTGACCGTTGATGTTCCTGGCCATGGGAAAGTGGTAGTCGATATTGGATATGGTGGTGCTTTCTATGCCTTTCTCAGTGCTGAGAGATTGGGATTAGATGTTTGTTCTTCAAAGACTCAGGATCTTGTAGATGCAGCAAGTGCAGTAACAGAAGCAGTAAAGAGACAGGTACAGAAGATGCCAGCATACCAAATACTTTTCTAACAATGTTGTAATATTGCAGGGTTTTTATTAGAGGAGACTATTCATGACATTGTTGGAATTCTATACCTGGAATTTAAAACAGAGTAAATATCATAGTAGACTTTCTCAGGTGTTTAAGGGTGTGACTGTTCTTGCCCTGTTAATGTAGTTTTACAGTTTAGTTAACTTAAACTGTTGATTATGTTGCTAGAAATGTGCTGAATAATCCACAGATAGTCAGAGGTGCTGGGAAGTGAGGGAGTTTGTGTCCAGCTGCAAATACACATTTTTTTAAAATGCAGAAAACACCTGCAGCACAACTTGCTTCAGGAAACATAGGCACTGGCATTCTGGATCAGACCAAGGTCCACCCAGTCCAGTATCCTGTCTCTGACAGTGGCCAACACGAGCTGCTTCAGAGGATGGCATAAGAATCCTGCAGTAGGCAGGTGTGGCATAGTCTGCCTCCCACATCAGGTCTCAGCATACACTACTGTGAAGCAAGTGCATTGTTGTGTTTTGTGATATGTCTAGCAATATTAAGTGGTGTGTACGCCATATACCTATCAAATACACGCCTGTCACATTAGGCGTTGAATGCAAATCATTTATTTGTAGAATTGTGCATTACTTATAGCAGGTTAATTTAATGTTTTCTTCACTGTGGAAGATGTTATGTTATAACTTTTCCATGTAATCAATATTCTGTGGTTTTTTTAACACAGTTTCTATATCACTCTTTAAGGGGGGAAAAAAGCCATAAAGTTTCAACTGTGTTCTATATTTCTCATGCTTTAGTTGTCTTAGCACAATACCGAATTACAGATGCTTTGTGTTACAAATGGCTCTGTTTTAACTATCATAATACCCAGATAATATTTAGCGTCTTTCTAGCAATTTACATTTTCAAAGCTCTGTATAAATGTTAGTCTTTACAACACCCAGATAAGGTAGGCAGCTATTATCCTCATTTTACTGATGGGGAAACCTCTTCATCTCAGTGTGCCTCAACTAAGGGGTTGTACACACTTGCGCTTACTTCGGTACAACTTAAGTCGCTCGGAGTATGGAAAAGTCGCCGACACAGCTACCGCTTCTCGGAGAGTGTAATTATGCCAACGGGAGAGCTGTCTCCCATTAGCATAGAGTGTCTGCACTAGCGGCACAGCTGCATCGGTACAGCTGCCTTGCTGTAGCCATTCTAGTGTAGACTAGCCCTAATCCAAATTCAGAGCCACGGCTGAGGACTCTGGAGTTGCTGTTGCCAGTCTACTATACTGCATTCTGAATGATTGATCTTACTAAAAAGTGTAATATTAGCATATTTTTGTTTGAATTTTGTATTTATGTATTCTTAATGACTTCAGGAGCACCCATATCTAGCATCAGAATGTCTACTGTAGTCTGTTTAAATGTCTGTCATGTTTGTGCGTGTCCCATCTCCCACTCAACGCACACATCCCTGTATAGTCCCAGGCAACAACAGCATGCTGATGGTTTGTAGTCAAGCAAATATTAGACCTGAAAAATGCATCTTGAACAGAGCTTAGGAAATCAGTGAAGTCAAATCTTGAAGAAATACCTCAGGGTTTGAGTTGCACACAGGAAATTCCACAGTTCCACAATGTCTGTAGTCTTAAGTGAACACAAGATAAAAAAGTTGCTGTCCTCACTAATGAACATCAGTTGTGTTACCTGTGGGGTAGAAATAAATATGCCCAAGAGTAATTAGAATGGTACATTTATACTTGTGTGTGCGCCCACCTCTGTCATCTTGTAAAAATCTTACTGCAATTTAATTGAAAATATTTGATTCTTGTATGTCTGTATATCCATTCTGTGTGTTGTTCCTAGTTTAAACTTCATCACCCTGATAACGAAGAGCTTGCTTTCCTCTACGGTACTATATTAACAGATGGAAAAGATGCATTTAGTGATGAACCAACAACCAACATCTGTGTGTTTGCAGATGCACAGGTATGAAAACATGCTACTTTAAGAGATACAAGATAAGTAATGCCTGGTCTGTGTCTATTAAGAATGAGTTAAATTCTCTCACAGTGCTGCAAAGGCATTGTGTCTGAAGTGTCGTCTGTTCCTTAACAGTAAACTATTTCAGTACAGAACGAAAGCAGGTAAATACTTCTGAAAACATGAGAGGGGCTTTCAGTAAGGATTAAACATGAGTTTAGTAGGTAGGACTCTCCCAACTGTCACATGGGAATGATCCAGAGAATACCAGTCAAGAGAATTTAGTTGCTCTGGATTCTGTTAGTGATTATCTGAAAGCGTAACAGACCTGAAAGTAACATGAAGCTTTAATACTTGAGTAGTAATTATGAATATTGTCAAACTAGGATCCCTCGCTCCTAGTATTTTGCCAAACAGAATCATAGTCTAAAAGTGCCAGAACCCACTTAGTTTCTTTTGTGCTTCTCTCAGCCTGTCTATTTACAGAACCCCAGAGCTAGGAAATGCCAATGTCTGTAATGCTATGGACTGTAGGGGGAGGCATTTCTCATGGTTTTTATAATAGAGAAAAATTAAAAGCTAATGAACTTTTTATTTTTTTAAATTAGGTTGACAGAAGTCCTACAGGCTCAGGTGTAACTGCTCGCATTGCCTTACAATACCATAAGGGACTCATCCAGCTGAATCAGACCAGAATCTTTAGAAGCAGCTCAACTGGTTCCTTATTCACTGGAAAAGCAGTGAAGGCAAGCAGCAAACCTCTTCTTTTCTGTGTATTTTAAGGTGTTGTGAATTCTGTTCTCATGCCAGTGAGGAACTAACAGCACAGGCTTAAACCAGGCATAGTTGCGCTATCTACGGACAGCTCTGCCACTGTAGTCACTTCTGATCTGTGGCATCCCTATCGTTTCAGTCCTGAGCCTGTTTTGAGCAGAGATTGCAAGTCTTGACAAATCGTTTGTTGGAGAGCAGCGTGTTATGGATGAATAGGGATGAAGATTCACCTGACACAGTAATCTTTCCATTATGATCATAGGCTGTACAGAAAGGAATAAACAGTATGATGATATTCACAGATGATACAAAATTGAAAGGAAGTGATGCTGGAGGAGTAATCTAGAGACCTAAAATAATTAGGAACATAGGCAGAAAATAATACAGATGGGGGCAGGGGCAGAATAATCTAAAACAGACATTGTGTGTGACAAACTGAAGAAGTGGCACTGCTGAAAGAGACTTGGGGGTGACAGCCAACACCAGATCAAAGATGAACTTGAAGTGAAAGGAAAAAAGACCAGTGCAGTTTTGCACTGTATATACAAAGGCTCCTCATCAGAGGAAGGCAATATTTGTATGGCTTTCATATGGTTACAGCTGGAATCTTGCCTTCAGCTCTGGGCACTCGTTCTCCAAAAAAAGATTTCCGAATTGGAAGGAGTTAAGTGAAGAGCACCAGCAATGTGGGCTGGTGGGACTGATTTACAAAGAAGAGTGGGTTCAGTTGAGTAACAATTAGAGAGAGACATAGGAGGCTGCATACATTGGAAGGAGGCAAATGGGATGAACTTGGGATGGGAAAGCTTGTGAATGTCAGAAAAATTTCCCCAACAACTATTGGACTAGGGAAGGAACCATGTGTCTGGGGCAGGCTTGCCAGATGTAACTGTAGTTCCATTTAAAGTGCAAAACTATTGATTAACAAAACCTATAAGCAAACCTCATGATCTTAGGCCATGTCTACGCTACCACCTATGTCACTAAAACTTATGTCGTTCAGGGGTTTGAAAAAAACACAAGCCTGAGAGACGTACGTCTTGCCGGAATAAGTGGTGGTGCGCACAGCGCTATATCGGTGGGAGAGCTTCTTCTACCGCCACTCGTTGGGGAGGTTTAATTATGTCGATGAGCGCGCTCTCTCCCATCGTCATAGAGCAGCTACACGAGAGATCTTACAGCAGCGCAGCTGCGTCGGTGCCGTTGTAAGGCCTCTAGTGTAGACACAGCTTTAAACTGTGATTTCTGTTCCTGCGACAGTAGTGGAGCCTTTCCTTCACTTGCCTTGCCTTCCTGGAGCTCCCCGCAGAAGTCGTCATAGGCTACTAGTTCAAGTTTTTTATACAGCAGCTATACCCTTCTTGCCTGATAGCTGATGGCTCAGTCCAAGCTAGGTTGGCCTGTGCCAAATAGAAGCCATTATCAAGGTGTGGCTCAGTAAGGCCTAGTCTACTCTTGAAAGATAGATTGACATAGCTAGTCGGTCATGGGTATGAAAAAACACACTCCTGACTGATGTAGCTATAGGTGTAGGTGGGTTATATCTGCGAGTGACTCTGTAAATAAACACTGTAACTGCAATTGGTAAGAGCTGAGGAACACCCAGAGAAGCAATGCCACTGGTGACACAATTTTATTGTACTCAACTACCTACTGTGTAATAATACTGTTTTGTAAACAGGGAAGAGCCCCCTCAATGCCCATTCAATTTAAATCTAAACCTTTTCTCTTCTCAGGAAGCAAAGTGTGGTGACTATAACGCTGTTGTAGTAGAAGTCTCAGGAGAAGCCTTTTATACTGGAACAGCAACCTTCGTTGTTGAAGAGGAGGACCCACTGAAATACGGATTTTCTCTAAAGTGACCTTTGCCATCATTCAGTTGCCAGCTTTTAAGTAGTAACCAATATCAAAAAGATGATCTTTGTAATCTGTGGGGGGAAATATAAATGCACCGTATTTACTTAGCTCATATTTTCCTCATAGACTGCTGCATTTATGGATGGTTAAAAACCAATTCATTTAAATATCATAGAGCAGAGCTTAAAAAAAATCTTTCCTGGTATCATGATTACTTGTATTACAAATAAAGATCACAGGCCACATTATTCTGTAGTGATTAGCAGGTATTATACAAGTCCGGATCTGTTTGAAACTGCATTTACAATTATATTTCAAATGTTAGATAGTAAACAAAGCGAAGCTTGAAGGGGCAATTTCAAATGTAAGTGCCTCTTGTAAAGACATTGTGTACTTTAAACTCTACTTCAGTGCAAGGATTCTCTTAAAATGCAGTATTCTGATCTCCCATTTTTCTTGTTTTAATTCTTGTAACATGGCCTCCGTCACTGATCTTAAGCATTTCGCAGTCATTGTTTTGACTCATTTGCCCTGACTTGGTCATCTCACTTTAACTACTGTAACCTGTCTGGCCTGCTTCCTTGTTCAGATCTCTGAACTTCAGCTCTGGTATTTTTTTCTTTCCTGCTCTACAAACATTACCCCTGTCAGTGGGTACTTCCATGGACATCCTGTCTCAAGTCGCTTCGTATTCAGGCTCCGTGTCATGACCAACAAGGGGCTACCATGCCTTTGCATGCTATTCATCTGTCTCCTTTCCGCATTCTTGGCATTGTGCCTTTTGATATGCTGCCCTGTGCACCTGGCGTAGGCTGGGTCATGCTTTGCCAATACTTTTGTCCTTCCAATCCTTTAGCCTCCATTTCTTCAAATATGATCCCTCCTTACTTTTCAATCTCCACGCTATCTTCAGATATGTAGTCCAGTGTCCTCTTTGTTTCAGATCACAAATTCGTTGGGGCAGGGAAAGTCTCTATATGGGCTAAATCCTAATCCCAAAGAAGTCAATGGTAAAAATCTGACTTCAGTAGCGCCAAGATTGGGCCCTATGTTTGTAAAGTGCTGGGTATGTTTGTAGCACTACATAAATCAATATGCAATCCACTGTTGTGGTTGGATGTAATGTAGAAACTCAGTTTTCATAAGACCTCTTTAAAGTCTAAGGCATTCAATGCATGCAGGACTGTTTAAGTTAGCATTTTTGGAGGGGATTGTATATTTTAATTGCTACTATGTGGTGTATATATACATACGATGGAAAAATACAAAGAGCATTAGGCTTTGTCTGTGTGGGAAATGCACTTCAATATAACATAAGATGTAAATTTAAACTGCTGTAGTTATACAAGTATTGCCCCTAGGTGGATGCTCTTATTCTGGTTTAAGAGGGACCTTTTCTGTGGTTTAGCTTATTGCTTAGGAAGGAGTTTAAGCTATACTGAGAAAAGGCACTCTATACCAGAATCAGCATCCACCTAAATTATACTGTTGTAACATAAAATTTCCCTGTGTTGACAAGCCCTTAGTAACAAGTTAGATTATCCCTGTGTTGAGGAAACTAAAATCATTAGCATGTCGGCAAATTCAGGGAATGAGGATCTGCGATGATCTCCATTGTGCCCAACTGCAGCCTTGTTTCCATTATGCCTTTATTGACAAAGTTAGACCTTAGGTCCTAGAATTAGCCCAAGGGGCAGCAAAACACTTACTCTAACCCTCTGCTGTTGTCTTTGAACTCAGATCTTAAGGGTCCCTGAAACAGCTTTAGTTCATGTGACTTAATATGTCTAAAATGTACATTGAGTTTTAGAGGTGCAGGGCAAGGATGCATGTTCAATTAAGTACATTGACACCTGTAAGAAATTTACCAGTTAATAATTGGTTGGTATGGGATTGTCAAGGCTGATTCCCCGCTCTGGCACTTTGCGTGCAGAAGATGGAGGCCTGCAAGGATTCTAAAAATTAATACTGGCCACTCCAGGCTGGTATTAAACTTCCAAGGTTACAGCTTCTCTCTGACCTTGGATGGATAGATGCTGCCACCACCCAAGTGCAAACCCCTCCCCCTTTTGAGAACCGAGGAAGGCGCACTTGAGAATTCCTCCCTGTGGGGTACCCTCAAGCCCTTTTACCTCCCCCCCTACCCCCCTGGGAAGAGCTCAGAAAGAAAACAAAGGAAATCCACTGTTGCCACCAACTAATTAAACAACATATAAACAAATCTCTTGGGACACAAAAAACCCAATCCTGTTCTTAAAAAAGGAAAATACATCTGGAACTTAGGCTTTTTGCTAGGTCTTTTAAAAAAAAAAAAAAAAAAAAATTATCAAGATAGCTCTCTTGAGGTTCAGCTTAAAGGTTACTAGCAAAACAAAAGCATTTGGGGGTTAGCATGGAGGAGGAGTTCACAAGCCAGTAAGAAATAAAAGGAATAACCCTAATTGTGTCTTCCTAGACATTCCTGATCTACTTATATATCTAGGGATCACAAGTAGTTCAGTATGATTCGATGATTTTTCATATCTGGTTTAAAGCTTTTTACAGCATAGTTTCAGCCCTCTCCCTGCTTTGTCCCCTCTCTCCAGAGAACAACAGACAGAGTCAAAAGGAAGTTTTTTCCCAATTTTAAAAAGTTCTAGCCCTCCCATTGGCTTTTTTGGTCAGGTGCCCACACCCTTCTTTTTACCTGTGAGCACTTTTTAACCCTTTACAGATAAAGCAAGTAGAGAACCACTACTAACAGGGATTTTATAGCTAACTGCCTGGCTGGAGGTCCACAAAAGGGAACTCCCTCCCCCCCCCCCGTCATTTATCACAGGGTCCAGCTAGGGATAGCTGATAGTTACTTCTAAGATAAATGTTTTATTTACCTCTGTCATTTTGGTCCCATTTTCTCAAATTATGAAATTTGTGAGGCAGGAATTGTCTCAATATGGACTTGCTCAAATGCTCATTGAAGTCAATGGGAGTGTTTTTTCCCCATTAATTTAAAAGCTCATTGGACAAAGCCCGTGTGTTTGGACCATGTTTAGCATCTGCAGTGCATGATCATATTGTATGTAGTGAGAATCCATCCCTCTTCCCCCAGGCTTTCACCTGTTGCTTGACTTAGGCCCTCATCTGCAAACATGCACACACTTTAAGCCTGAGTAGTTGGGACAGGCGGGATTGGCATCTTGGACTGTAAACTTGTCAAGTCAGGGTCTATGTGTGAGACAATCTATTCTTACCAACGGGACATGTATTTGTAGGTTGGTAGTATCCACCCAGTGTGCCAGAGACTAAGATCTACCAAGTAAACTATTAAGATTTCCCTGAATTGCAGGAGGCTTTTTTCAATATAATATGCAGTACTTTAAAATTTGACAGGCTTCAGAGTAGCAGCCGTGTTAGTCTGTATTCGCAAAAAGAAAAGGAGTACTTGTGGCACCTTAGAGACTAACAAATTTATTAGAGCATAAGCTTTCGTGAGCTACAGCTCACTTCATCGGATGCATTTGGTGGAAAAAAACAGAGGAGAGATTTATATACACACACAGAGAACATGAAACAATGGGTTTATCATACACACTGTAAGGAGAGTGATCACTTAAGATAAGCCATCACCAGCAGCAGGGGGGGGAAAGGAGGAAAACCTTTCATGGTGACAAGCAAGGTAGGCTAATTCCAGCAGTTAACAAGAATATCAGAGGAACAGTGGGGGGTGGGGTGGGAGGGAGAAATACCATGGGGAAATAGTTTTACTTTGTGTAATGACTCATCCATTCCCAGTCTCTATTCAAGCCTAAGTTAATTGTATCCAGTTTGCAAATTAATTCCAATTCAGCAGTCTCTCGTTGGAGTCTGTTTTTGAAGCTTTTTTGTTGAAGTATAGCCACTCTTAGGTCTGTGATCGAGTGACCAGAGAGATTGAAGTGTTCTCCAACTGGTTTTTGAATGTTATAATTCTTGACGTCTGATTTGTGTCCATTCATTCTTTTGCGTAGAGACTGTCCAGTTTGGCCAATGTACATGGCAGAGGGGCATTGCTGGCACATGATGGCATATATCACATTGGTAGATGCGCAGGTGAACGAGCCTCTGATAGTGTGGCTGATGTGATTAGGCCCTATGATGGTATCCCCTGAATAGATATGTGGACAGAGTTGGCAACGGGCTTTGTTGCAAGGATAGGTTCCTGGGTTAGTGGTTCTGTTGTGTGGTGTGTGGTTGCTGGTGAGTATTTGCTTCAGATTGGGGGGCTGTCTGTAAGCAAGGACTGGTCTGTCTCCCAAGATCTGTGAGAGTGATGGGTCGTCCTTCAGGATAGGTTGTAGATCCTTGATGATGCGTTGGAGAGGTTTTAGTTAAAAAAAAATCCTGGAAAATTCTCTTATTAAAATTTTTAAAGGCCAGGACAATGCTCTCTCCAAATCTCTAATGCATCAGTTGGCAACTAATGGTACTAGAGAACTTTGAAAAGAAAAGGTAAAATTAGAGTAATGATGGGACAAAAAAGCACAGATCTAATCTGCCAGTCCCATAATACACTTTAAAACCATAATTCTTATAATGAAAGAACAAAAATGGTTGATAGGTTGATAGTTTGTGGTCTTTGAACTTATTTTGCTACGGCAGGATGCCTGGGTTCTTGTCTGTGCTACTAATTTTCTCTATGACTTTTGGGCAAGTCACTTACAGCCTTGCTCAGATGTTCTGAGCAACCCTAGCTCCTGTCAAAGCCAAATGGAGCTGCAGGTGCTCAGCACCTCTGAAAGAGAGGTAATTTGTTCCTCAGTTTCCCCACTTGTAAAAATGAGGGCAATAGGAGTGAGACCCCTGAAGAGACTTAGGCATTGCAATGCTGAGCATCACAGTGTCTACTTTAGCTGTGTAGAAAATTAGGAACAACACTGTGATCCTCAAAGCCGAGTTAGGCAACCAAGCTCTCTAGACAGTGGATGGGAAGAAAGAGGGGGACTTTAGAATGTGATCCACAAAAGCCATTGGGCTAAGCACGGAGCTGCCTAATCTAGCCAACTGGAGATGCTGATCAGAGGGGGGATTGTGCTAAGCCCTGCCACGCTCTTTCTAAGACTGGGCTACCTGGAGGTGCCTAGCTCTGCTTAGCGATCCATGAATGGGCACCTGCAATCAGGCAGCTTAAATGCCTAATACTCACTGGGCCAGGAAGCAAGATTGTCTAATGGTTAGGGCCCCCATGTGGGAGATCCCAAGTCCAGTCCCTGTTACAAAATGTTTTGTTGTTTATCTACAGTTGAACAGCTTCAATGGGAGAGACTAAAGAAGCCCCCCCCCCCCCCGCCCATCAGAATATCCCAAGTGCTTTTTTAAAAAATCAGTTGCAATGAACCAGGCTCTTGTAGCATCAGAGTAGATACAATTGGTGGCATACTATGATGTATGGTTTGCTGGGACAGGTCCTCAGTTGATGTCAATTGAGGCCAATGGAGCTATGACAATTTAGGCCGAGTGAGCATGTGCTCCCCTGTAGCTAGGTACCGATGTGGCCCTCATTATTGTAGCAGAGTGCCCGTATTTTGCTAGGCTTGTAGGGCCAAATCCTGCAGTCCATATTATGGTAAATCAGGACAAAGAGACAGCAAATGAGAAAAAAACATCACAATCACAGCATTTCTCAGCCAGAGAAATTCTTGGATGCTGTCTGGCAGGAAAAAAACAGAGTCAAATTAAAACTCCATGTACATTTTAAAAAATGGAAAAATATATATTGAATGGTATCTAATATCTCCATTTGAAATCAATCTCTCTATTAATTTCAATGAAGAATGAGTATCTTATTGTTTTCAGTGATGTTACAGCCATATTGATCCTAGGAGATGAGACAAGGTGGTGAGGTAATATCTTTTATTAGACCAACTTCTGTTGGTGAGAGAGGTGCTCCTAGCAGGCAAATGGCAGCTTCCATGGAACAAGCTAGGAGATATCCATAGTTTGAAAGGAGTTTAGGCATTGAGGCATTTCTTAATGTTTGTCAATTTTAATTTAGCTCTAGGGCATATTTATCTACCTATAGAATGCACAATAGGAAAACAGTGGAATCGTCCTTTAAAAAGCTTAACAATAATTTGAGCCAATTTGATTTCGGCCTTTCCTATTCTCGAAGTCTATGGCGACAGCGACACAAACTTGCCGTGAGCTAGCATGAGTATAAACAGCAGTGTAGCTGGGGTAGCACATGGGTAGTGGCAGCAGAGGGCATGGCTGAGCTATGCCTAAAACAAACCGGGTGGAACCCGGTGGGTATGTAGTGGCCCAGTGCCTCCGCTGTGGCCAGGGGTGGCAGGTTTGTATAATTTTTTGTGGTGCCCAGAATGGTTTATCTTCAAAATGTTTTGGGCTAGATCCACCAAAGGCTCAGAACTACAAAGCCTAATATTTAGGCACCCTGCTACCTAGTGGAATCCACAGCCCCAACCAGCACCTGTCAGGGGTGGTCAAAGTATTCTGAGTCCTGCCCCTGTGCAGAAGGCTGGACTAGATGGTTTCTTGAGGTCCCTTCTAGCCGCACATTGATTCTAATGTTAGGTGCTCAGGCTCCCTCTATAATCTATGGGGAGAGATAAGTGCCTAAAAAAGGGATTCACAGAAACCAGCAAGCTAAGCGGGAAGCTATCCTAAGCTAACCACTAGGAAATGGTGAGGGGCGTGGGTGTTAGCCTGCCCCAAAGAGAGCCAGGTCAGCTCTTTTTTACAGACGGGGTGAGGGTGGTATCCGTGCCTTCCCATATACACAATAGGGTGGTGCTCAGAGCACTGCCTGGTTCAGAGCCGGGCCTTGAACCCAGAGCTTCCCCGCTGAATGGTCCATCCACTCAGCTATAGGGTAGTGTCCTTATTATCAGGGGTGTCGTATGTAAGACATGGGCGATGATTTTTCCACCATACGTGGCACGGGTGAGGCCCCAGCTGATGACTGTCAGAGATGATGGAAGTATACTCAATCCTGCGCATACAGGGGGGCTGGACGAGATGACCTCCTGAGGTCCCTTTCTGCTGACATTTCTATGACTCGGGGATGGATCTCTTTTAATTCTGCCTCTTGGAGCGGTTCCACTTTGTATTAATACTTGAATAGTCATTGGGCCAGTGAGCAAAAATTACACTATAGCCAGTGGTTAGCAAACGTTCCTGGGAGACCCACGTTCCAGTCCCTGCACCAATGACTAAGTCAATGGTCCCCAAACTGTGGGGCACACCCCCTAGGCGGCATGGAGGAATGTTCAACGGGCACGTGGCAGGGCCCAGGCCAACCCCTATGGGGGCGCCACTCAGTCCAGCTCTGCCTCTAGTCGCAGCTCGACTCCGCTCCCTACTCTTCCCCCACCCCAATTGCAGCGCCACTCCACCTCCATCCCTGCACTGCCCTCAGCTGCAGCTTCACTCTGCCCCAGCCCAGCTCTGCCCTCAGTCCCTCTCTGCCCCCCAGGCCACTCCGCCTCTAGCTCCAGCGCCTCCCCCAGCCTCAGTTCTGTCCCCAGCTCCACCTGCAACTCCCCTGCTGAGCCAACCGTGCAGTAATGGAGGGGGGCACGGACAGCTTCCATTACTAGTAAGGTGGGAGGGGGGGACGTGACAGGAAAAGTTCGGGCATCACTGGACTAAGTGAAGCAGCTTCAACAGGAGAGACACCGAAAAGTGCACGCACAACCCCTTCCCCAGGCCCCAGTGATTAGGGCGCTCACCTAGGAGGTGGACAATGTCGTTTCAAGTCCCTGCTCCAAAGCTGGCAGTGTGGGGATTTGAAACTAGGTCTCCTACATTGTTGGTGCGTGCTTTAACCACTAGCTATTGGGCTTAGGGAGGCAGGAAGGGGGGGGTACCATCACTATGGTTGCCAACTGTCTAATCGCGCAAACCCAAAGACCCTTGGCCCGCCCTTTGCCCCTTCCCTGAGGCCTTGCCCCTGTCCCACCCCCTTCTCTGAGCCCCCCCCCCATCCTCACTCACTTTCACCAGGCTGGGGCAGGGGGTTGGGATGCAGGAGGGGGTGTAGGCTCTGGGTGGGAGTTTGGGTACAGGCTCTGGGCTGGGGATTGGGATGCAGGAGGGGGTGCGGGCTCTGGGAGGGAGTTCGGGTGCAGGCTCTAGGCTGGGGCAGGCGGGTGGGGTGCAGGAGGGGTCAGGGGGTTGATACTTACCTCGGGCAGCTCCTGAAAGCAACCGGCACATCCCTCTGGCAGCAGCTCCTAGGCAGGGGAGTCAGGGGGTCTCCGCATGCCATTGCCTGCAGGTGCCGCCCCCGCAGCTCCCATTGGCTGCAGTTCACAGCCAATGGGAGCTGCAGAGTCAGCGCTCGGGGCAGGGGGCAGCATGTGGAAACCCCCTACCCCACTCCCAGGGTCCACAGGAATAGTGCTGGTCACTTCCAGGAGCAGCGCAGGGCAGGTAAGGGTGGAGCCTGCCTTAGCTCCGTGGCCACGCCAGACTGTTAGTGCCCAACATCTCCTGGTCTGGCTGAAGTAGCCGCTGGGACAGAGAGAGAGCGTGATTCCAGGAGACTCCCGCTGAAAGCAGGAGGGTTGGCAACCCTAACCATCACCCCAGAACACCCTATAGCACCATGGTTAGGCCCCTCACCTGGGACATGGGAGACCAGCATTCAAGTCCCTGCTCCAAATCAGGCAGTGTGAGGCTGTGAACCTGGCCAAGTTCTCTCACCGCTGAGTTATAGGCTGCAAGGCACCACTCCCTCCGGCTTGGATTTTTGTGAAAGAGCCTTGACCTGGCTTAACTACTGAACTGTGGGAGAGGGCTCACAGCTGTGCATCCCAAGAGGAGCTAGATGCCTCCCTCATGTCCAGATTTAGGCCCCCTAATTCCCTTTGACGGACTGGGCTTAGGCCCCATCCCTCTCCTCTGCATTTCCTACTGGCTAGCTCAGGGGGGTTCCAGCTTACCTTGCTGCCTTGCATGTATTCCTTTGTAGACACCGAACTCACCCCATGCATTGTACGGGCAGCCTGGCGTTAATGCTGAGCCTAAGTCCCGGATGTGGCGCCTACAGAGCTAGGTGATAGCTGAGCAAGGGGGGGTGAGGCTCTGCAATTTGGAGGCAGTGGCGGTTGCTACATCCTTCTGTGTCTAGGTCTGTATCTACGTGGTGGAGCTGTTAAAAAAAATAACCCATACTGGCCACTGTTTACTGCATTTCCCCTGTACGGTGCAGGTGCTTATTGGTGCTCAGCTCCGCTGGCTCATGAACTAGCCATTGCCAAAGCAACTGAAGCCCTGTAGCTTTTCCATTCAGGCGCTTTGTTTCAGCAGCGCTTTGACACAGCATGGTTAGCCGTAATGGACTTACCGGCGAAAGGGCAATGCATGCTCTACGTGGGTAACACACACATCAGCCCTGCAGCTAACCGCCGCTGGAGCAGGTTGTAGTTATTATGCCTGGATGAGACCGAGGCAGCACTCAGGGGATTAAATTCCAAACTGGGAAGTAAGAGCCAGTGTCCTAGTCAGACTGGCGATGGATGCACAGGTCGATGGGGGCAAACTCTGTCTCAGCCACCCGTGTAATGCCATGGCATCCAGATGTCCTCTTGCCGAACACTCACTACAACAGTGTCCTGGGCTGTCTCCCCTATGGCTGGGTGCTAATTTCTTTGGTGATGAGCTTGTGTTCATCAAAAGGTATAAATGATGTGCCGTATAGTTTAGAGAGTTCACATACCTTATCTGTAGGTTCGTGTTTATTGACTTTTGTGTGCGCCTGCCTTGCAATTGTTTGTATTATTAAAAAGCCAAGCTGTGAGTTAAAGGTCTTGTAGTGGCATTAAATGCTCCATCTGCGTAAACAATTACATGCGTAATGGAGGCTGCCAGAGTAGAGCGTGCCAGCCCAGCATCTATTCTAAGGAGGAAGGATGGAGGGAAACGTCTCAGCTCCCCTTTGTAAGCTTTGGGGTCGGGAGTGAGAGGGAGGGGGAGAAAACACCTCTCCCAACACTCTAGTGGGGTGCAGGGCTTGTACACTTGCCTTCCCAAGATGGCCTTACATCTCAGGAGCAGGGATGCCTGCCAGTAATTCTCCACAGGCTAGCTATTCGTTATGTGAGTAAAGTTAAGCATGTGTGGCTTTGGAAGCTCAAGCATTTAGTTCTTTGGCATTGTTTATTATTAATAGAAACTATTATCCATTGTGGGTCTGAGTCCCTGCCCTTTTCTGTCACTCGCTTGCTTTTAACAGGTAACATAGTGTCATCATCTCTCCAGCACCAATGCACCTGTGCATTACGAGTCGCCTTTAGCTAGCAAAGGGGATATAAACCTGTAGTTGCATGGACAAAAGATCACAAAGGACATTTTCATGAAGGGCAATCTACTATTCTTTGGACAAAAGTTTCCTAGGGGCCAGTGGCTAGGAAGACAGCTGCTAGATGCATGCTGCGGGGCATTGCATCCTGTGCTGGTTGTCAGCCGGGCTGTTGCAGAGAATGTCTGCATGTCTGGGGGTGTTGTATGCAGGGCTATGTGTCTAGTAGTAGTCAGTTATACCAACTGCTATTCAGGGATACGTGTGTGTGTCCTCTATCACCTCTTTTGTCTTTTGGGGGGAGGGGAGCTGGTCCCTGCAGTGTGGGGTGGGGGATGCAGGGGAGAGGATGCAGAGGGGATCCCAGCAGCACCCAGTCTGTGTGTTGGGGCAGGGTCTCTGAAATGCGTGTCACGGCACTGGGACCCTCACATACACACAATCTGCTTGGGGGGATAGGAAGGGCTGTCGGAGAGAGCAGTCTCAGGTCCTATTCAGGGTGGAGTCCCAGCTCCCTGAGGAAACACAGAAGGAGGTGCGCATGTGTGAGGGCAGGGTGGGCCCAGTCTTGTCTGTATCTGTTTATGGGGGGGACTGACGGTCCCAGTCCCTGTGTATATGTGTGTGTGACAACAGGGCGGCTGCTCCGGTTTCCTACCTCTTTGTGTGTGTCTGTGTTGGGGGGTAGTGGCTAGTCCTAGCCCCTATCTTTGTGTTGGGGGGAGATGTCTGTCTGTCTGGGGGTGGGGTATATTGGGAGCTGTCTCTGTGCTGTGTGTGTGTGTGTATGGTGAAGAGTTCCTGGGTGTGTGGTGGGGTGTCTTGGTATGTGTTGAGTGTTTGTGTGTGTTGGAAGGTGTCTGTGTGTGTTGGCGGTATGTGTCTGTTTTGGGGTGGGTGGGTGTCTCTGTGTGTCTGCCTTTGGGGTATGTCTGTGTGTGTATTGAGGGTTATTTGCTGAGTGGGGGGTCTGTGTGCTGAGTGTGTCTGTGAGATGGGTGGGTGTGTTGGAGGTATGTATGTCTGTGTGTGCTGGGAGGCATCTATTGGGTATGTCTGTCTGCTGGAGATGTGTGCGCTGGGGTGTGTGGATGTCTGGGTTATATCTGGCTGTGTTGGGGGTCTCTGATGGGGGGGACTCTGTATTGGGGACTGTGTTGGGGTGTCTGTGTGTGTGTTGGGAGGGTGTCTTAGTATGTGTTTCTGTGTTGGGGTGTCTGTGTGGGGTATGTCTGTGTTGGGGTGTGTCTATCTGTCGGGGGGGGGGGTCTGTCAGGGATATGCCTGTGTTTCATAGATTCATAGATACTAAGGTCAGAAGGGACCATTCTGATCATCTAGTCTGACCTCCTGCACAGCGCAGGCCACAGAATCTCACCCACCCACTCCTATGAAAAACCTCACCCATGTCCGAGCTATTGAAGTCCTTAAATCATGGTTTAAAGAATTCAAGGAGCAGAGAAGCCTCCCTCAAGTCAACCATGCCCCATGCTACAGAGGAAGGCGAAAAACCTCCAGGGCCTCTCCAATCTGCCCTGGAGGAAAATTCCTTCCCGACCCCAAATATGGCAATCAGCTAAACCCTGAGCATATGGGCAAGATTCACCAGCCAGATACTACAGAAAATTCTTTCCTGGGTCACTCAGATCCCATCCATCTAATATCCCATCTCAGGGGATTAGTCCTATTTACCCTGAATATTTAAAGATCAATTACTTACCAAAATCCCATTATCCCATCATACCATCTCCTCCATAAACTTATCAAGTAGAATCTTAAAACCAGATAGATCTTTTGCCCCCACTGCTTCCCTTGGAAGGCTATTCCAAAACTTCACTCTTCTGGTGGTTAAAAACCTTCGTCTGATTTCAAGTCTAAACTTCCTGGTGGCCAGTTTATACCCATTTGTTCTTGTGTCCACATTGGTGCTGAGCTGAAATAATTCCTCTCCCTCCCCTGTATTTATCCCTCTGATATATTTATAGAGAGCAATCATATCTCCCCTCAACCTTCTTTTAGTTAGGCTAAACAAGCCAAGCTCCTTAAGTCTCCTTTCATAAGACAAGTTTTCCATTCCTCAGATCATCCTAGTAGCCCTTCTCTGTACCTGCTCCAGTTTGAATTCATCCTTTTTAAACATGGGAGACCAGAACTGCACACAGTATTCTAGGTGAGGTCTCACCAGTGCCTTGTATAACGGTACTAAAACCTCCTTATCCCTACTGGAAATGCCTCTCCTGATGCATCCCAAAACCGCATTAGCTTTTTCACAGCCATATCACATTGGCAGCTCATAGTCATCCTATGATCAACCAATACTCCAAGGTCCTTCTCCTCTTCCATTACTTCTAATTGATGCGTCCCCAACTTATAACTAAAATTCTTGTTATTAATCCCTAAATGCATAACCTTACACTTCTCACTATTAAATTTCATCCTATTACTATTACTCCAGTTTACAAGGTCATCCAGATCCGCCTGTATAATATCCCGATCCTTCTCCGAATTGGCAATACCTCCCAGCTTTGTATCATCTGCAAACTTTATTAGCACACTCCCACTTTTTGTGCCAAGGTCAGTAATAAAAAGATTAAATAAGATTGGTCCCAAAACCGATCCCTGAGGAACTCCACTGGTAACCTCCCTCCAACCTGACAGTTCGCCTTTCAGTAGGACCCATTGCAGTCTCCCCTTTAACCAATTCCTTATCCACCTTTTGATGTTCATATTGATCCCCATCTTCTCCAATTTAATTAATAATTCCCCATGTGGCACGGAATCAAATGCCTTACTGAAATCTAGGTAAATTAGATCCACTGCATTTCCTTTATCTAAAAAATCTGTTACCTTTTCAAAAAAGGAGATTAGGTTGGTTTGGCACGATCTACCTTTTGTAAAACCATGTTGTATTTTGTCCCATTTACCATTGACTTCAATGTCCTTAACTAATTTCTCCTTCAAAATTTTTTCCAGGACCTTGCATACTACAGATGTCAAACTAACTGGCCTGTAGTTACCCGGATCACTTTTTTTTCCTTTCTTAAAAATAGGAACTATATTAGCAATTCTCCAATCATTCGGTACTATTCCTGAATTTACAGATTCATTAAAAATTCTTGCTAATGGGCTTGCAATTTCAGGTGCCAATTCCTTTAATATTCTTGGATGAAGATTATCTGGGCCCCCCGATTTAGTCCCATTAAGCTGTTTGAGTTTCGCTTCTACCTCAGATATGGTAATATCTACCTCCATATCCTCATTCCCATTTGTCATGCTACCATTATCCCTAAGATCCTCTTTAGCCTTATTAAAGACTGAGGCAAAGTATTTGTTTAGATATTGGGCCATGCCTAGATTATCTTTAACCTCCACTCCATCCTCAGTGTTAAGCGGCCCCACTTCTTCCTTCTTAGTTTTCTTCTTATTTATATGGCTATAGAACCTTTTACTATTGGTTTTAATTCCCTTTGCAAGGTCCAACTCTACTCGACTTTTAGCCTGTCTCACTTTATCCCTACATGTTCTGACCTCAATTAGGTAGCTTTCCTTGCTGATCCCTCCCTCCCTGTGTTTGTGCTGCGGCTGTGTGTTTGTCTGTTGGGGCCATGTTGTCTGTCTCTTCATTTGTAATGGGGTCAGCTGTTGGGGGTGTCATGTGTGTCTCTGTGTATTGGGGGTATGTCTTTGTGTTGGGGGGTCTGTGTGCTGGGATGTGTTTGTGCTGAGGGTCAGGGGTGTGTGCAGGTTTTGCGGGGGGTGTCAGATGGTGGCTGTGTGTGTGTTCAGGTGGACACATTGGGTATGTATATCAGTCTGTTGGGGGTGTCTATGTTTGGGGGTGTCTGTCAGGGAGTGTCTGTTGGGGAGAGGCATGCACAAGGGGGCAAGCAAGGATATCCCCCCCCACAACCCCGAGAGACAGCCCCTGACACAGAAACCACCAACAGATTGACACACAGCCCCTGACACAGACACCCCCAACAGACTGACACACAGACCCGAGAGACAGTCTCTGACATAGACACCCCCGACAGACAGCCTCTGACACAGACACCCCCAGCAGACTGACATTCAGCCTGAGAGACAAACCCTGACACAGACACCCCCAACAGACTGACACACAGCCCCGAGAGACAGACCCTGACAGAGACACCCCCAACAGACTGACACAAAGCCCCGAGAGACAACCCCTGACACAGACACCCCCAACAGACTGACACACAACACCAAGAGACAGCCCCTGACACAGACATCCCCAACAGACTGACACACAGCCCCGAGAGACAGCCCCTGACACAGACACCCCCAACAGACTGACACACAGCCCCGAGAGACAACCCCTGACACAGACACCCCCAACAGACTGACACACAAGACCAAGAGACAGCCCCTGACACAGACACCCCAACACACTGACACACAGCGCCGACAAAAAGACCCTGAGAAAGACACCCCCAACAGACTGACAAATATCGATGACAGACAGCTCCTGACACAGACATCCCAACCAGACTGACACACAACATTAAGAGACAGCCCCGACATAGACACCTCCAACAGACTGACATACAGCGCCGACAAACAGACCATGACACAGACACCCCCAACAGACTGACACACAGCCCCGAGAGACAACCTCTGACACAGACACCCCCCACAGTCAGCCCCAGACACAGACACCCCCAACAGACTGACACACAGCCTCGAGAGACAGCCCAACACAGACACCCCCAACAGACTGACACACAGCCCCAATAGACAACACAAGGGGGCAAGCAAGGATACCCCCCATAATTGTTGGGGGCAAGAACTCCTCCAGCCCCGGGACCGTGGTGGCAGAGAGAGGGAGCGCCTCCTGGCCCCAAGGCTGTGAGGAGGAGAGCGAGCTCCTGCCAGAGCACAGGGGTGCACCAAATGTGCCCCCACCAAGGGGACAACTTTAAATTTCTGCACATGCCCCTGATGTTGGGTATGTATATGTGTCAGTCTGTTCAGGGGTGTCTCTATGAGGGAGGGCGGGGGAGTGTCTGTTGCATAGGTGTGTCAGTCTGTTGGGGATGTCTCTCTCAGGGGCTGTCTGTAGTCTGTCGGGGATGTGGTATCAGTCTGTTCTGGTTGTATGTGTCACGGGCTTTCTGTTGGGGATGTCTGTCAGTCTGTTCGGGATGTCTGTGTCAGGGGCTGTCTGTCGGGGACGTGTGTCAGTCTGTTGGGGGTGTGTGTGTCAGGGTCTGTTTCTCAGGGCTGTCTGTCAGTCTATTGGGGATTTCTGTGTCATGGGCTGTCTGTCGGGGCTGTGTGTCAGTCTGGTAGGGGTGTCTGTGTCGGGGGTGTCTGTCAGGGGATGTCTGTGTCAGAGCCTGTCTCATGAAGATGTCTCAGTCTGTTCTAGTTGTCTTTGTCAGGGGCTGTCTGTCGGGGATATGTGTGAGCCTGCTGGGAATGTCTGTGTCAGGGGGTGTCTGTCAGGGGATGTCTGTGACAGGGGCTGTCAGTCGGGGATGTGTCTCACTCTGTTGGGGATGTCTCTGTCAGGGGCTGTCTGTCGGGGTTGTGTGTCAGTCTGCTGGGGATGTCAGTGTCAGGGGCTGTCTCTTGGAGATATGTCAGTCTCTTGGGGATGTCTGTGTCAGGGAGTGTCTGTCAGGGGATGTCTGTGTCAGGGGCTGTCAGTCGGGGCTCTCTGTTGGGGGGGTGTGTTTCAGGGGCTGTCTGTCGGGAATATGTGTCAGTCTGTTGGGGGTCTCCGTGTCACGGGATGTCTGTCGGGGATGTGAGTAAGTCTGTTGGGGATGTCTGTGTCGGGCCTGTCTGTCGGGGCTGTCAATCTGTTGTGAGTGTCTGTGCCAGGGGCTGTATGTCAGGCGATGTATGTGTCAGGGGCTGTCTGTAGGGGATGTGTTTCAGTCTGTTCGCGGTGTCTGTGTCAGGGGTGTCTGTCGGAGATATATGTCAGTATGCTGGGGATGTCTGTGTCCGGGGGTGTCTATCAGGGAATGTATGTCTCAGGAGCTGTCTGTCAGGGATGTGTGTCAGTCTGTTCGGGGTGTCTGTGTCAGGGGTGTCTGTCGGAGATATATGTCAGTTTGCTGGGGATGTCTGTGTCAGGAGCTGTCTGTTGGGGATCTATGTCATCCTTTTGGGGGTTGTCTGTTGGGGATGTATGTCAGTCTGCTGGGGATGTCTGTGTAAGGGGCTTTCTGTCAGGGATGTATGTCAGTCTGCTGGGGATGTCTGTGTCAGGGACTGTCTGTCGGGGAAGTCTTTGTCAGTCGGTGATGTGTGTCAGTGCTGCTGTGGAAGTCTGTGTCAGGGGCTGTCTGTTGAAGATGTGTCAGTCTGTTGGGGTGTCTGTGTCAGGGGAGTCTGTCGGAGATATATGTCAGTCTGCTGGGGATGTCTGTGTCAGGGGCTGTCTGTCGGGGATATGTGTCTGTCTGTTGGGGGTGTCTGTATCAGGGGCTGTCTGCCAGTTTATTGGGGGTGTCTGTATCAGGAGCTGTCTGTCGGGGATGTATGTGTCAGGGGCTGTCTGTAATGGATGTGTGTCAGTCTGTTGGGGATGTGTGTCAGTCTGTTGGGGGTTGTCTGTCGGGGACGAGTGTCAGTCTGTTGACGGTGTCTGTGTCAGGGGCTGTGTGTCAGTTTGCGGGTGTCTGTCAGGGTTGTGTGTCAGTCTGTTGGCGGTGTCTGTGTCAGGAACTGTGTGTCCATCTGTTAGTGGGGGTCTGTCCGGAATGTGTGTCACTCTGTTGGGGGGTGTCAGTCAGGGATTTCTGTCAGTCTGTTGGGAGTGTCTCTGTCAGGGGGTATCTGTTGGGGCTGTGTGTCAGTCTGTTGGGGGTATCTGTTTCAGGGGGTATCTGTCAGTGATGTGTGTCAGTCTGTTTGGGGCATCTGTGTCAGGGGGGTGTCTGTCAGCGATGTGTGTCAATCTGTTGGGGGTGTCTGTGTCAGGGGCTGTCTGTTCAGGGTGTCTCTGTCAGAGGCTGTCTCTCGGGGCTGTGTGTCAGTCTGTTCGGGGTGTCTGTGTTAGGGGTGTCTGTCGGAGATATATGTCAGTCTGCTGGGGATGTCTGTGTCAGGGGCTGTCTGTTGGGGATCCATGTCATCCTTTTCGGGGTTGTTTGTTGGGGATGTATGTCAGTCTGCTGGGGATGTCTGTGTAAGGGGATTTCTGTCAGGGATGTGTGTCAGTCTGTCAGGGATATCTGTGTCAGGAGCTGTCTGTCGGGGATGTATGTGTCAGGGGCTTTCTGTAATGGATGTGTGTCAGTCTGTTGGGGATGTGTGTCAGTCTGTTGGGGGTTGTCTGTCGGGGACGAGTGTCAGTCTGTTCACGGTGTCTGTGTCAGAGGATGTATGTCAGTCGGTTTGGGGATGTCTGTCAGGGATGTGTGTCAATCTGTGGGGGGTGTCTGTGTCAGGGGCTGTCTCTCGGGGATGTGTGTCAGTCTGTTGGCGGTATCTGTGTCAGGGGCTGTGTGTCCATCTGTTGGTGGGGGTCTGTCCGGGATGTGTGCCACTCTGTTGGGGGGTGTCTGTCAGGGATTTCTGTCAGTCTGTTGGGGGTGTCTCTGTCAGGGGGTATCTCTCGGGGCTGTGTGTCAATCTGTTGGGTGTGTCTGTGGCGGGGGCCATCTGTCAGGGCTGTATGTCAATGTGTTGGGTATCTGTTTCAGGGGGTATCTGTCAGTGATGTGTGTAAGTCTGTTGGGGGTATCTGTGTCAGGGGGGTGTCTGTCGGGGATGTCTGTAAGTCTGTTCGGGATGTCTGTCAGGGGCTGTATGTTAGGGGTGTCTCTGTCAGAGGCTGTCTCTCGGGGCTGTGTGTCAGTCTGTTGGGGGTGTCTGTGTCAGGGGCTGTCTGTCAGGGATGTGTGTCAGTCTGTTGGGGGTGTTTGTGTCAGATGGATGTCTGTGTCAGGGGCTGTGTCTCAGGGCTTTGTGTCAGTCTGTTGGGGATGTCTGTGTCAGAGGGTGTCTGTCGTCAATGTGTGTCAGTCTGTTGGGGGTGCCTGTGTCAGGGGCTGTCTCTAGGTGTTCTGTGTCAGTCTGTTGGGGGTGTCTGTGTCAGGGGGTGTCTGTCGGCGATGTGTGTCAGTCTGTTGGGGGTGTCTGTGTCAGGGGCTATATGTTGGGGATGTGTGTCAGTCTGTTGGGGGTGTCTGTGTCATAGTCTGTTTGTCGGCGCTGTGTGTCAGTGTGTTGGAGGTGTCTGTGTCAGGGGCGGTCTCTTGTTGTTGTGTTTCAGTCTGTTGGGGGTATCTGTGTCGGAGGTTGTCTATTGGGGCTGTGTGTCAGTCTGTTCAGGATGTCTGTGTCAGGGGCTGTCTCTTGAGGCTGTGTGTCAGTCTGTTGGGGGGTTCTGTGTCAGGGTTTGTCTCTCGGGCTGAGTGTCAGTCTGCTGGGGGTGTCTGTGTCAGGGGTCGTCTCTCGAGGCTGTGTGTCAGTCTCTTGGGAGAGTCCGTGTCAGGGGCTGTCTCTCAGGGCTGTGTGTCAGGCTGTTGGGGGTGTCTGTGTCAGGGGCTGTCTCTCGGGGCTGTGTGTCAGTCTGCTGGGGATGTCTGTGTCAGGGGCTTTCTGTCGGGGATGTGTGTCAGTCTGTAGGGGGTGTCTGTGTCCGGGTCTGTATATTCGGTATGTGTGTCAGTATATTTGGGGTGTCTGTGTCAGGGGCTGTCTGTCGGGGCTGTGTGTCAGTCTGTTCGGGGTGTCTGTGTCCAGGTCTGTCTATTCGTTATGTGTGTCAGTCTGCTTAGGGTGTCTCTGTCAGGAGCTGTCAATTGGGGATGTGTGTGAGTCTGTTGGGGGTTGTCTGTCTGGGATGAGTATCACTCTGTTGGGGGGTGTCTGTCAGGGATGTGTATCAGTCTGTTGGGTGTGTCTGTCAGAGGCTGTCTGTTGGGGCTTTGTGTCAGTCTCTTGGGGGTCTCTGTGTCAGGGACTGTCTCTCGGGGATGTGTGTCAGTCTGTTGAGTGTGTCTGTTTCAGGGGCTGTCTCTCAGATATGTGTGTCAGTCTGATGCGGATGTCTGTCTCAGGGGCTGTCTAATGGGGATGTCTGTCAGTCTGTTGGGGGTGTCTGTTTCAGGAGCTGTCAATTGGGGATGTGTGTCAGTCTGTTGGGGGTTATCTATCAGAGATGTGTTTCAGTCTGTTGCGGATGTCTGTGTCAGTGGCTGTGTGTCAGTGTGTTCGGGGTGACTGTCAGGGATGTGTGTAAGTCTGTTGCGGGTGTCTGTGTCAGTGGCTGTGTGTCAGTGTTTTCAGGGGTGACTGTCAGGGAAGTGTGTCAGTCTGTTAGGGGTGTCTGTGTCAGGGGTGTCTGTCGGAGATATATGTCAGTCTGCTGGGGATGTCTGTGTCAGGGGCTGTCTGTTGGGGATCTATGTCATCCTTTTGGGGGCTGTCTGTTGGGGATGTATGTCTAAGGGGCTTTCTTTCAGGGATGTGTGTCAGTCTGACAGGGACTGGGACATCCCCAGCAGACTGACACACAGCCCCGAGAGACAGCCCCTGACACAGACACCCCCACCAGACTGACACACAGCCCGAGAGACAGCCCCGACCCAGACACCCCCACCAGACTGACAGCCCGAGAGACAGCCCCTGACCCAGACACCCCCACCAGACTGACACACAGCCCCGAGAGACACGCCTGACACAGACACCCCCACCAGACTGACACACAGCCCCGACAGACAGCCCCTGACACAGACACCCCCACCAGACTGACACACAGCCCCGACAGACAGCCCCTGACACAGACACCCCCACCAGACTGACACACAGCCCGAGAGACAGCCCCGACACAGACACCCCCACCAGACTGACACACAGCCCCGAGAGACACGCCTTACACAGACACCCCCACCAGACTGACACACAGCCCGAGAGAGACGCCTGACACAGACACCCCCGCCATACTGACACACAGCCCAGGAGACAGCCCCGACCCAGACACCCCCACCAGACTGACACACAGCCTGAGAGATAGCCCCGACCCAGACACCCCCACCAGACTGACACACAGCCCCGAGAGACACGCATGACACAGACACCCTCACTAGACTGACACACAGCCTGAGAGACAGCCCCTGACAGAGACACCCTCACCAGACTGACACACAGCCCGAGAGACAGCCCCTGACACAGACACCCCCAACAGACAGACACAAAGCCCCAAGAGACAGCTCCTGACACAGACACCGCCAATAGACTGACACAGATCGCCGACAGACACCTCCTGACACAGACACCCCCACCAGACTGACACACAGCCCCGAGAGACAGCCCCTGACACAGACACCCCCACCAGACTGACACACAGCCCCGAGAGACACGCATGACACAGACACCCTCACTAGACTGACACACAGCCTGAGAGACAGCCCCTGACAGAGACACCCTCACCAGACTGACACACAGCCCAAGAGACAGCCGCTGACACAGACACCCCCAACACACAGACACAAAGCCCCAAGAGACAGCTCCTGACACAGACACCGCCAATAGACTGATACAGATCGCCGACAGACACCTCCTGACACAGACACTCCCACCAGACTGACACACAGCCCCGAGAGACAGCCTCTGACACAGACACCCCCACCAGACTGACACACAGCCCGAGAGACAGCCCCGACCCAGACACCCCACCAGACTGACACACAGCCCCGAGAGACAGCCTCTGACACAGACACCCCCACCAGACTGACACACAGCCCGAGAGACAGCCCCTGACACAGACACCCCCACCAGACTGACACACAGCCCGAGAGACAGCCCCGACCCAAACACCCCCACCAGACTGACAGCCCGAGAGACCGCCCCTGACCCAGACACCCCCACCAGACTGACACACAGCCCGAGAGACAGCCCCTGACACAGACACCCCCACCAGACTGACACACAGCCCGAGAGAGAGCCCCTGACACAGACACCCCCACCAGACTGACACACAGCCCGAGAGACAGCCCCTGACACAGACACCCCCACCAGACTGACAGCCCGAGAGACAGCCCCTGACCCAGACAACCCCACCAGACTGACACACAGCCTCGAGAGACACGCCTGACACAGACACCCCCACCAGACTGACACACAGCCCGAGAGACAGCCCCTGACACAGACACCCCCACCAGAATGACTGACAGCCCGACAGACAGCCCCTGACCCAGACACCCCCACCAGACTGACAGCCCGACAGACAGCCCCTGACACAGACACCCCCAACAGACTGACACACATACCCAATATACAGACCCGGACACAGACACCCCCTAAAGACTGACACACATCGCCGACAGACAGCCCCTGACACAGACATCCCCAGCAGACTGACACAGAGCCCCGAGAGACAGCCCCTGACACAGACACCCCCAACAGACTGACACACAGCCCTGAGAGACAACCCCTGAAACAGACACCCCCGACATTCAGCCCCTGACACAGACACCCCCAGCAGACGTTCACTCAGCCCGAGAGACGACCCCGACACAGACACCCACAACAGACTGACACACAACACTAAGAGACAGCCCCTGACACAGACATCCCCAACAGACTGACACACAGCCCCGAGAGACAACCCCTGAAAGAGACACCCCCAACAGACTGACACACAAGACCAAGAGACAGCCCCTGACACAGACACCCCGAACACACTGACACAGAGCACCGACAAACAGACCATGACACAGACACCCTCAACAGACTGGTTTCAGAGTAGCAGCCGTGTTAGTCTGTATTCGCAAAAAGAAAAGGAGTACTTGTGGCACCTTAGAGACTAACAAATTTATTAGAGCATAAGCTTTCGTGAGCTACAGCTCACTTCATCGGATGCATTTGGTGGAAAAAAACAGACTGACACAAAGCCCCGAGAGACAGCCCCTGACACAGACAGCCATCTGACACAGACACCCCCAACAGACTGACAGACATCCATTACAGACAGCCCCTGACACATACATCCCCGACAGACAGCTCCTGACACAGACACCCCCAATAAACTGACACACAACCCCTGACATAGACACCCCCAACAGACAGACACATATCCGCAACAGGCAGCCCCTTACACAGACACCACCAACAGACTGACACATCTTTAACAGACAGCCCCTGACACAGACTTCCACAGAAGCACTAACACACATCTCCGACTGACAAAGACTTCCCCGACAGACAGCCCCTGAAACATACATCCCCGACTGACAGCCCCTGACACAGACATCCCTGACAGACAGCCTCTGACACAGACACCCCCAACAGACTGACACACATCCCTGAAAGAAAGCCCCTTAGACATCGCCAGCAGACTGACATACATCCCCAAGAGACAACCCCCAAAAGGATGACATAGATCCCCAACAGAGAGCCCCTGACACAGACATCCCCAGCAGACTGACATATATCTCCGACAGACACGCCTGACACAGATACCCCGAACAGACTGACACACTTCAGGGTGTCTGTGTCAGGGACTGTGTGTCGGGGATGTTTGTCAGTCTGTTGGTGGTGTCTGTGTAAGGGGCTGTCTGTCACGGATATGTGTCTGTCTGTTGGGGGTGTCTGTGTCAGGGTTGTGTGTCAGTCTATTGCGGGTGTCTCTGTCAGGAGCTGTCTGTCGGGGATGTATGTGTTAGGGGCTTTTTGTAATGGATGTGTGTCAGTCTGTTGGGGGGGTCTGTGTCAGGGGCTGTCTGTCAGGGATGTGTGTCAGTCTGTTGGGGGTGTCTGTGTCATGGTCTGTTTGTCGGCGCTCTGTGTCAGTCTGTTGGAGGTGTAAGTCTGGGTCAGGGGGTGTCTGTCGGCGATCTGTGTCTGTCTGTTGGGGGTGTCTATGTCAGGAGCTGTCTCTCGGGGCTTTGTGTCAGTCTGTTGGGGGTGTCTGTGTCAGGGGCTGTCTCTCGGGCTGTGTGTCAGTCTGATGAGAGTTTCTCTGTCAGGGGCTGTCTCTCGGGCTGTGTGTCAGTCTGGTGAGGGTGTCTGTGTCAGGCGTGTCTCTCGGGCTGTGTGTCAGTCTGGTAGGGGTGTCTGTGTCAGGGGCTGTCTCTCGGGGCTGTGTGTCAGTCTGGTGGGGGTGTCTGTGTCAGGGGCTGTCTGTCGAGGCTGTGTGTCAGTCTGTTTTTTTCCACCAAATGCATCCGATGAAGTGAGCTGTAGCTCACGAAAGCTTATGCTCTAATAAATTTGTTAGTCTCTAAGGTGCCACAAGTACTCCTTTTCTTTTTGCCAATACAGACTAACACGGCTGCTACTCTGAAACCAGTCTGTTGAGGGTGTCTGTGTCATGGTCTGTTTGTCGGCGCTCTGTGTCAGTGTGTTTGGGGTGTCTGTGTCAGGGGCTGTCTCTCGAGCTGAGTGACCGTCTGCTGGGGTGTCTGTGTCAGGGGCTGAATGTCGGGGGTGTCTGTGTCAGAGACTGTCTCTCAGGGCTCTGTGTCAGTCTGTTGGGGGTGTCTGTATCACGGGCTGTCTCTCGGGGCTGTGTGTCAGTCTGCTGGGGATGTCTGTGTCAGGGGCTGTCTGTCGGGGATGTGTGTCAGTCTTTAGGGGGTGTCTGTGTCCGGGTCTGTATATTGGGTATGTGTGTCAGTCTGGTGGGGGTGTCTGTGTCAAGGGCTATCTGTCGGGCTGTCGGTCTGGTGGGGGTGTCTGGGTCAGGGGCTGTCTATCGGGCTGTCAGTCATTATGGTGGGGGTGTCTGTGTCAGGGGCTGTCTCTCGGGCTGTGTGTCAGTCTGGTGGGAGTGTCTGTGTCAGGCGTGTCTCTCGGGCCTGTGTGTCAGTCTGGTGGGGGTGTCTGGGTCAGGGGCTGTCTCTCGGGCTGTGTGTCAGTCTGGTGGGGGTGTCTGTGTCAGGGGCTGTCTCTCAGGGCTGTGTGTCAGTCTGTTGGGGGTGTCTGTGTCAGGGGCTGTCTCTCGGGCTGTGTGTCAGTCTGGTGAGGGTGTCTGTGCCAGAGGCTGTCTCTCGGGCTGTGTGTCAGTCTGGTGAGCGTGTCTGTGTCAGGCGTATCTCTCGGGGCTGTGTGTCAGTCTGGTGGGGGTGTCTGGGTCGGGGCTGTCTCTCGGGCTGTGTGTCAGTCTGGTGGGTGTGTCTGTGTCAGGCGTGTCTCTCGGGCTGTGTGTCAGTCTGGTGGGGGTGTCGGGGTAGGGGCTGTCTCTCGGGGCTGTGTGTCAATCTGGTGGGGGTGTCTCTGTCAGGCATGTCTCTCGGGGCTGTGTCAGTCTGGTGGGGGTGTCTGGGTCGGGGCTGTCTCTCGGGCTGTGTGTCAGTCTGGTGGGGGTGTCTGTGTCAGGGGCTGTCTGTCGGGGCTGTGTGTCAGTCTGGTCGGGGTGTCTGTGTCAGGCGTGTCTCTCGGGGCTGTGTGTCAGTCTGGTGGGGGTGTCTGTGTCAGGGGCTGTCTCTCGGGCTGTCAGTCTGGTGGGGGTGTCTGGGTCGGGGCTGTCTCTCGGGCTGTGTGTCAGTCTGGTGGGGGTGTCTGGGTCAGGGGCTGTCTCTCGGGGCTGTGTGTCAGTCTGGTGAGGGTGTCTGTGTCAGGCGAGTCTCTCGGGCTGTGTGTCAGTCTGGTGGGGGTGTCTGTGTCAGGGGATGTCTCTCGGGCTGTGTGTCAGTCTGGTGGGGGTGTCTGTGTCAGGGGCTGTCTCTCGGGGCTGTTTGTCAGTCTGGTGGGGGTGTCTGTGTCAGGGGGTGTCTGTCGGCAATATGTGTCAGTCTGTTGGGGGTGTCTGTGTCAGGAGCTGTCTCTCGGGTCTTTGTGTCAGTCTGTTGGGGGTGTCTGTGTCAGGGGCTGTCTCTCGGGCTTTGTGTCAGTCTGGTGAGGGTGTCTGTGTCAGGGGCTGTCTCTCGGGCTGTGTGTCAGTGTGGTGAGGGTGTCTGTGTCAGGCGTGTCTCTCGGGACTGTGTGTCTGTATGGTGGGGGTGTCTGGGTCAGGGGCTGTCTCTCGGGCTGTCAGGCTGGTGGGGGTGTCTGTGTCAGGGGCTGTCTCTCGGGGCTGTGTGTCAGTCTGTTGGGGGTTTCTGTGTCAAGGTTTGTCTCTTCGGCTGAGTGTCAGTCTGCTGGGGTGTCTGTGTCAGGGGCTGTCTGTGGGGGGTGTCTATGTCAGAGGCTGACTGTTGGCACTGTGTGTCAGTCTGTTGGTGGTGTTTGTGTCATGGTCTGTTTGTCGGCGCTGCGTGTCAGTGTGTTCGGGGTGTCTGTGTCAGGGGCTGTCTCTTGGTCTTGTGTGTCAGTCTGTTGGGGGTGTCTGTTTCAGGGGTTGTCTCTCGGGGCTGTGTGTCAGTCTGGTGGGGGTGTCTGGGTCAGGGGCTGTCTCTCGGGGCTGTGTGTCAGTCTGGTGAGGGTGTCTGTGTCAGGCGAATCTCTCGGGGCTGTGTGTCAGTCTGGTGGGGGTGTCTGGGTCAGGGGCTGTCTGTCGGGCTGTCAGTCTGGTGGGGGTGTCTGGGTCAGGGCTTCCTCTTGGGCTCTGTGTCAGTCTGGTGGGGGTGTCTGTGTCAGGGGCTGTCTCTTGGTCTTGTGTGTCAGTCTGCTGGGGGTGTCTGTTTCAGGGGTTGTCTCTCGGGGCTGTGTGTCAGTCTGTTGGGGATGTCTGTGTCAGGGGCTGTCTCTTGGTGTTGTGTGTCAGTCTGTTGTGGGTGTCTGTGTCGGGGTCGTCTCTCGAGGCTGTGTGTCACTCTGTTGGGAGAGTCCGTGTCAGGGGCTGTCTCTCGGGCTGAGTGACCGTCTGCTGGGGGTGTCTGTGTCAGGGGCTGAATGTCGGGGGTGTCTGTGTCAGAGACTGTCTCTCAGGGCTGTGTGTCAGTCTGTTGGGGGTGTCTAGGTCAGGGGCTGTCGGGCTGTCAGTCTGGTGGGGGTATCTGGGTCGGGGCTGTCTCTCGGGCTGTGTGTCAGTCTGGTGGGGGTGTCTGTGTCAGGGGCTGTCTCTCGGGCTGTGTGTCAGTCTGGTGGGGGTGTCTGTGTCAGGGGCTGTCTGTCGGGGCTGTGTGTCAGTCTGTTGGGGGTGTCTGTGTCAGGGGCTGTCTCTCGGGCTGTGTGTCCGTCTGGTGGGGGCGTCTGTGTCAGGCGTGTCTCTCGGGCTGTGTGTCCGTCTGGTGGGGGTGTCGGTGTCAGGCGTGTCTCTCGGGCTGTGTGTCCGTCTGGTGGGGGTGTCGGTGTCAGGCGTGTCTCTCGGGCTGTGTGTCCGTCTGGTGGGGGTGTCTGTGTCAGGCGTGTCTCTCGGGCTGTGTGTCAGTCTGGTGGGGGTGTCTGTGTCAGGCGTGTCTCTCGGGCTGTGTGTCCGTCTGGTGGGGGTGTCTGTGTCAGGCGTGTCTCTCGGGCTGTGTGTCCGTCTGGTGGGGTTGTCTGTGTCAGGCGTGTCTCTCGGGCTGTGTGTCAGTCTGGTGGGGGTGTCTGTGTCAGGCGTGTCTCTCGGGCTGTGTGTCCGTCTGGTGGGGTGTCTGTGTCAGGGGCTGTCTCTCGGGCTGTGTGTCCGTCTGGTGGGGTGTCTGTGTCGGGGCTGTCTCTCGGGCTGTGTGTCAGTCTGGTAGGGGTGTCTGTGTCAGGCGTGTCTCTGGGGCTGTGTGTCAGTCTGGTGGGGGTGTCTGTGTCAGGCGTGTCTCTCGGGCTGTGTGTCAGTCTGGTGGGGGTGTCTGTGTCAGGGGCTGTCTCTCGGTCTGTGTGTCCGTCTGGTGAGGGTGTCTGTGTCAGGCGTGTCTCTCGGGCTGTGTGTCCGTCTGGTGGGGGTGTCTGTGTCAGGCGTGTCTCTCGGGCTGTGTGTCCGTCTGGTGGGGGTGCCTGTGTCAGGCGTGTCTCTCGGGCTGTGTGTCCGTCTGGTGGGGGTGCCTGTGTCAGGCGTGTCTCTCGGGCTGTGTGTCCGTCTGGTGGGGGTGTCTGTGTCAGGCGTGTCTCTCGGGCTGTGTATCATTCTGGTGGGGGTGTCTGTGTCAGGCGTGTCTCTCGGGCTGTGTGTCCGTCTGGTGGGGGTGTCTGTGTCAGGCGTGTCTCTCGGGCTGTGTGTCCGTCTGGTGGGGGTGTCTGTGTCAGGCGTGTCTCTCGGGCTGTGTGTCCGTCTGGTGGGGTGTCTGTGTCAGGGGCTGTCTCTCGGGCTGTGTGTCAGTCTGGTGGGGGTGACTGTCTCAGGCGTGTCTCTCGGGCTGTGTGTCCGTCTGGTGGGGGGTGTCTGTGTCAGGCGTGTCTCTCGGGCTGTGTGTCCGTCTGGTGGGGGTGTCTGTGTCAGGGGCTGTCTCTCGGGCTGTGTGTCCGTCTGGTGGGGGTGTCTGTGTCAGGGGCTGTCTCTCGGGCTGTGTGTCCGTCTGGTGGGGTGTCTGTGTCAGGGGCTGTCTCTCGGGCTGTGTGTCAGTCTGGTGGGGGTGTCTGTGTCAGGCGTGTCTCTGGGGCTGTGTGTCCGTCTGGTGGGGGTGTCTGTGTCAGGCGTGTCTCTCGGGCTGTGTGTCAGTCTGGTGGGGGTGTCTGTGTCAGGGGCTGTCTCTCGGGCTGTGTGTCCGTCTGGTGAGGGTGTCTGTGTCAGGCGTGTCTCTCGGGCTGTGTGTCCGTCTGGTGGGGGTGTCTGTGTCAGGCGTGTCTCTCGGGCTGTGTGTCCGTCTGGTGGGGGTGTCTGTGTCAGGCGTCTCTCTTGGGCTGTGTATCATTCTGGTGGGGGGTGTCTGTGTCAGGCGTGTCTCTCGGGCTGTGTGTCCGTCTGGTGGTGGTGTCTGTGTCAGGCGTCTCTCTCGGGCTGTGTATCATTCTGGTGGGGGTGTCTGTGTCAGGCGTGTCTCTCGGGCTGTGTGTCCGTCTGGCGGGGGTGTCTGTGTCAGGCGTGTCTCTCGGGCTATGTGTCCGTCTGGTGGGGGTGTCTGTGTCAGGCGTGTCTCTCGGGCTGTGTGTCCGTCTGGTGGGGGTGTCTGTGTCAGGGGCTGTCTCTCGGTCTGTGTGTCCGTCTGGTGAGGGTGTCTGTGTCAGGCGTGTCTCTCGGGCTGTGTGTCCGTCTGGTGGGGGTGTCTGTGTCAGGCGTGTCTCTCGGGCTGTGTGTCCGTCTGGTGGGGGTGTCTGTGTCAGGCGTGTCTCTCGGGCTGTGTGTCCGTCTGGTGGGGGTGTCTGTGTCAGGCGTGTCTCTCGGGCTGTGTGTCCGTCTGGTGGGGGTGTCTGTGTCAGGCGTGTCTCTCGGGCTGTGTATCATTCTGGTGGGGGTGTCTGTGTCAGGCGTGTCTCTCGGGCTGTGTGTCCGTCTGGTGGGGGCGTCTGTGTCAGGCGTGTCTCTCGGGCTGTGTGTCCGTCTGGTGGGGTGTCTGTGTCAGGGGCTGTCTCTCGGGCTGTGTGTCCGTCTGGTGGGGTGTCTGTGTCAGGGGCTGTCTCTCGGGCTGTGTGTCAGTCTGGCGGGGGTGACTGTGTCAGGCGTGTCTCTCGGGCTGTGGTTCCGTCTGGTGGGGGTGTCTGTGTCAGGCGTGTCTCTCGGGCTGTGTGTCCGTCTGGTGGGGGTGTCTGTGTCAGGGGCTGTCTCTCGGGCTGTGTGTCCGTCTGGTGGGGGTGTCTGTGTCAGGGGCTGTCTCTCGGGCTGTGTGTCCGTCTGGTGGGTGTGTGTGTCAGGGGCTGTCTCTCGGGCTGTGTGTCAGTCTGGTGGGGGTGTCTGTGTCAGGCGTGTCTCTGGGGCTGTGTGTCAGTCTGGTGGGGGTGTCTGTGTCAGGCGTGTCTCTCGGGCTGTGTGTCAGTCTGGTGGGGGTGTCTGTGTCAGGGGCTGTCTCTCGGGCTGTGTGTCCGTCTGGTGAGGGTGTCTGTGTCAGGCGTGTCTCTCGGGCTGTGTGTCCGTCTGGTGGGGGTGTCTGTGTCAGGCGTGTCTCTCGGGCTGTGTGTTCGTCTGGTGGGGGTGTCTGTGTCAGGCGTGTCTCTCGGGCTGTGTGTCTGTCTGGTGGGGGTGTCTGTGTCAGGCGTCTCTCTTGGGCTGTGTATCATTCTGGTGGGGGTGTCTGTGTTAGGCGTGTCTCTCGGGCTGTGTGTCCGTCTGGTGGTGGTGTCTGTGTCAGGCGTCTCTCTCGGGCTGTGTATCATTCTGGTGGGGGTGTCTGTGTCAGGCGTGTCTCTCGGGCTGTGTGTCCGTCTGGCGGGGGTGTCTGTGTCAGGCGTGTCTCTCGGGCTATGTGTCCGTCTGGTGGGGGTGTCTGTGTCAGGCGTGTCTCTCGGGCTGTGTGTCCGTCTGGTGGGGTGTCTGTGTCAGGCGTGTCTCTCGGGCTGTGTGTCAGTCTGGTGGGGGTGTCTGTGTCAGGGGCTGTCTCTCTCGGGCTGTGTGTCCGTCTGGTGAGGGTGTCTGTGTCAGGCGTGTCCTCTCGGGCTGTGTGTCCGTCTGGTGGGGGTGTCTGTGTCAGGCGTGTCTCTCGGGCTGTGTGTCCGTCTGGTGGGGGTGTCTGTGTCAGGCGTGTCCTCGGGCTGTGTGTCAGTCTGGTGGGGGTGTCTGTGTCAGGCGTGTCTCTCGGGCTGTGTGTCCGTCTGGTGGGGGTGTCTGTGTCAGGCGTGTCTCTCGGGCTGTGTGTCCGTCTGGTGGGGGTTGTCTGTGTCAGGCGTGTCTCTCGGGCTGTGTATCATTCTGGTGGGGGTGTCTGTGTCAGGCGTGTCTCTCGGGCTGTGTGTCCGTCTGGTGGGGGCGTCTGTGTCAGGCGTGTCTCTCGGGCTGTGTGTCCGTCTGGTGGGGTGTCTGTGTCAGGGGCTGTCTCTCGGGCTGTGTGTCCGTCTGGTGGGGTGTCTGTGTCAGGGGCTGTCTCTCGGGCTGTGTGTCAGTCTGGCGGGGGTGACTGTGTCAGGCGTGTCTCTCGGGCTGTGTGTCCGTCTGGTGGGGGTGTCTGTGTCAGGCGTGTCTCTCGGGCTGTGTGTCCGTCTGGTGGGGGTGTCTGTGTCAGGGGCTGTCTCTCGGGCTGTGTGTCCGTCTGGTGGGGGTGTCTGTGTCAGGGGCTGTCTCTCGGGCTGTGTGTCCGTCTGGTGGGGTGTCTGTGTCAGGGGCTGTCTCTCGGGCTGTGTGTCAGTCTGGTGGGGGTGTCTGTGTCAGGCGTGTCTCTGGGGCTGTGTGTCAGTCTGGTGGGGGTGTCTGTGTCAGGCGTGTCTCTCGGGCTGTGTGTCAGTCTGGTGGGGGTGTCTGTGTCAGGGGCTGTCTCTCGGGCTGTGTGTCCGTCTGGTGAGGGTGTCTGTTTCAGGCGTGTCTCTCGGGCTGTGTGTCCGTCTGTGGGGGTGTCTGTGTCAGGCGTGTCTCTCGGGCTGTGTGTTCGTCTGGTGGGGGTGTCTGTGTCAGGCGTGTCTCTCGGGCTGTGTGTCCGTCTGGTGGGGTGTCTGTGTCAGGCGTCTCTCTTGGGCTGTGTATCATTCTGGTGGGGGGGTCTGTGTTAGGCGTGTCTCTCGGGCTGTGTGTCCGTATGGTGGTGGTGTCTGTGTCAGGCGTCTCTCTCGGGCTGTGTATCATTCTTGGGGGGTGTCTGTGTCAGGCGTGTCTCTCGGGCTGTGTGTCCGTCTGGCGGGGGTGTCTGTGTCAGGCGTGTCTCTCGGGCTATGTGTCCGTCTGGTGGGGGTTGTCGTTGGTCAGTGCGTGTCCTAGGCTGTTGGTGTCCGTCTGGTGGGGGGTCTAGTGTCAGGCGTGTCCTCTCGGCTGTGTGTCAGTCTGGTGGGGGTGTCTGTGTCAGGGCTGTCTCTCGGGCTTGTGTCCGTCTGGTGAGGGTGTCTGTGTCAGGCGTTCTCTCGGGCTGTGTGTCTGTCTGGTGGGGTGTCTGTGTCAGGCGTGTCTCTCGCTGTGTGTCCGTCTGGTGGGGTGTCTGTGTCAGGCGTGTCTCTCGGGCTGTGTCAGTCTGTGGGGGTCTTGTCAGGCGTGTCCTCGTCTGTGTGCCGTCTGGTGGGGTGTCTGTGTCAGGCGTGTCTCTCGGCTGTGTGTCCGTTCTGGTGGGGTGTCTGTGTCAGGCGTTCTCTCGGGGCTGTGTATCATTCTGGTGGGTGTCTGTGTCAGGCGTGTCTCTCGGGCTGTGTGTCCGTCTGGTGGGGGCGTCTTTGTCAGGCGTGTCTCTCGGGCTTTGTGTCCGTCTGGTGGGGTGTCTGTGTCAGGGGCTGTCTCTCGGGCTGTGTGTCAGTCTGGTGGGGTGTCTGTGTCAGGGGCTGTCTCTCGGGCTGTGTGTCAGTCTGGCGGGGGTGACTGTGTCAGGCGTGTCTCTCGGGCTGTGTGTCCGTCTGGTGGGTTGTCTGTGTCAGGGGCTGTCTCTCTGGGCTGTGTGTCCGTCTGGTGGGGGTGTCTGTGTCAGGGGCTGTCTCTCGGGCTGTGTGTCCGTCTGGTGGGGTGTCTGTGTCAGGGCTGTCTCTCGGGCTGTGTGTCCGTCTGGTGGGGTGTCTGTGTCAGGGGCTGTCTCTCGTGCTGTGTGTCAGTCTGGTGGGGGTGTCTGTGTCAGGCGTGACTCTGGGGCTGTGTGTCAGTCTGGTGGGGGTGTCTGGGTCAGGGGCTCTCTCTCGGGCTGTGTGTCAGTCTGGTGGGGTGTCTGTGTCAGGGGCTGTCTCTCAGGCTGTGTGTCAGTCTGTTGGGGGTGTCTGTGTCAGGGGCTGTCCTCTGGGCTGTGTGTCAGTCTGGTGAGTGTCTGTGCCAGAGGCTGTCTCTCGGGCTGTGTGTCCAGTCTGGTGAGCGTGTCTGTGTCAGGCGTATCTCTCGGGGCTGTGTGTCAGTCTGGTGGGGGTGTCTGGGTCGGGGCTGTCTCTCGGGGCTGTGTGTCAGTCTGGTGGGGGTGTCTGTGTCAGGCGTGTCTCTCGGGCTGTGTGTCATTTGGTGGGTGTCGGGGGTAGGGGCGTCTCTCGGGGCTGGGTCAATCTGGTGGGTGTCTCTGTCAGGCATGTCTCTCGGGGCTGTGTCAGTCTGGTGGGGGTGTCTGGGTCGGGGCTGTCTCTCGGGCTGTGTGTCAGTCTGGTGGGGGTGTCTGTGTCAGGCGTGTCTCTCGGGCCTGTGTGTCAGTCTGGTGGGGGTGTCTGGGTCAGGGGCTGTCTCTCGGGGGCTGGTGTCAGTCTGGTGGGTGTTCTGTGTCAGGGCTGTCTCTCAGGGCTGTTTGTCATCTGTTGGTGGTGTCTGTGTCAGGGGCTGTCTCTCGGGGCTGTGTGTCAGTCTGGTGAGGGTGTCTGTGCCAGAGGCTGTCTCTCCGGGCTGTGTGTCAGTCTGGTGAGCGTGTCTTGTCCGCGTATCTCTCGGGGCTTTGG